>NC_136500.1:17754635-17927135 GCF_053919585.1 Euprymna scolopes
TACGCTCTTATTTTGAAAGTTTTGTCATTATAATAGATTACTCTGCTGAAATTGTTTCTTCTAAAAAATACTACTAAGTATATATATATATATATATATATATATATATATATATATACAAATAGTATATATATATGTGTGTGTGTGTATGTGTGTATGTGTGTGTGTGTGTGTGTGTGTGTGTGTGTGTGTGTGTGTGTGTGTGTGTGTGTGTGTGTGTGTGTAGCGTGTCAGAAGGTGAGGGAAAAATCCAATAAAGTGCTCCATTGTGGATGCGAGAGCCGAAGATACAATATTCATTACGACACTATATATACATATTTCAAAGTCGGTTTATTCAGCGTAATAAAACCAATGGTACGGCTTTTTAATATGTATATATAGTGTCGTAATAAATATTGTATATATATATATATATATATATATATATATATATATATATATATGCATGTATATATATATATAAATTTGTTTTCTTTATGTATTGATATTCATATTAAAAACCTTTTTTCTATTTATTAATATTTATTTACTTCCCCACGAAAGCAAAATGTGACACAAGGTCGTTTTTTATGTCGGAGGAAAACTAGTTCCCCGAAAGAAGGCAAAAGAGACACTTTGGTAGGGACAAAAATAAGAATTGTCTCAGTATAGAGGGTTTCCCCTCCATTGACTGAGACAAATTACGTGAAATGTAGCATCGGAACAGAATCTACACTTTGATTTTGGCCAGAAGGCCATTAACAATAGGAAAAAAAGCAACCATTTTTCCTAAAATACAACTTTGTTATATATTCATCTTTTAAACATTCATTTTAATGAATTTCCTATTAGTTTTTCTTATGCGATGATCATCTTTAGTTAACTATTACGTGTAATTATACTCATGCAGATATTCTATATGATTGATACTTGCGTAATATTTGCGTAATATTTGCATAAATATATATAGGAAACGCAAATCTATATCTATATATATATTTATGTATGCGTGTGTATATATATGTTACAAATGTTGTCTACCAAACTCCTTTGTCAGTTTTTGGTCTACAGATATGAAACTTAATATATAGCGTATTCGAACCCATGCAAAACTTCATATATAGCGCATTCGAACCCATGCGAAACTTTATATTTGGGCGTTAGCCGGGAAAAATCGGTGCAAAAGTGTGAAAATTAAATAAATGTGAAATTTGCTAGGGGAAGGTCAACGACGGTATGACGAATATGCAGGGGTTACGTAGCAACTATTGGTTCATGTTTTAATTTTTAGTCCTGCAGCAAACATTACTTCATAGCTCAGGCATTAGCGTGAAAAGAAAAGGTAAATCGTAAGTTAAATGTTTTGGTTTCAATTCCAGAGGTGGCGCAATAAATACGAAATCTGCATTAATCAAAATATCATATTATATATATATATATATATATATATATATATATATATATATATATATATGGGTGCCCGGCGTTGCTCGGATGTTTGGAGGTGTATATTGAGCAAAAAAAAATGTAGTAGGCGGAAGGATGGCTTGAACTCGTACTGCAAAGGAGGAAAAGAATGGGAGAAAAAACCGGAAGTGACGGAGGTTTTAATTAAGGCTAGACAATCGAAAAGAGAGGATGACTTTTGAAAATGTCGGCGAAAAAAGCGACCCCCCTGTAGAAAAGTGCTCAGTTGAGGGTGAAGATATTAATATTTTTAGCCAATTTTTCGATATTTGTCGTCTGAAAGGTCGAACTTCAAAATGATAATGAACTTGCAAAAATCCGTCGCCTCTGTCGAAAGTTTTAGACAGACATGCACACATACATACATTTATATATTGGTAGCTCAAATTTTCGACCCAAACCGATTAAAAAACTTGCCCTATCCTTGAATACCATTTACGTAAAATTTTAAATGTTTAGACCAGAAATTGTCTGAGTAATTTGGTAGAGACCGCAGCGGTCATTTTTTTAAAACTTTGACCCCTATTATGACTCCTTAACATTTTTTGTTTTAGGCTCAAATCAACTGATTAAGTTAGATCCAAAGTTCAAGTGTTTAGACCAAAAATTGGCGAAGGAGTTTGGTAGAGTTCTCATAGATCAAATCGTTGAATTTTTACCCCTTAACAGGCAAATTTCTGGCCGAAAACCAATTAAAAAATTTTTCCAAATGTCAGTAGCCTGTATATCAAATTTCGAGTCTGTAGACGAAAATTGACAGAATTATTTCGTAGGGAAATGTACACAGATACACAGACAGACAAACAGACAGACACTTTCACTTATATATATATATATATATCTATATATATCTATATATCTATATATATATATATATATATATATATATATATATATATATATATATATATATATATATAGCAGGCTCCTTCAGTGTTGGACAGACTATGGATACCGACGAAGGTTTTCTTGCGCGTGAAATTTTGTGGCAGGAGTTGCGCAATCTTCAACCACACCTCTCCTGAGACGACATTGTAAAATACCAGTGGCAAGTGAAGTACAGGATGACTGGAAACAAATGCCGAGATAAGCGGAGAGCACATACAGCGCCTAGAATTCCCAAATGGTCACCCATCTGATACTAACCAGGCTGAACGTTGCTTAAAAAAAAAGTCGGAACTTTAGAAAATTCCCGGCACAAATTTTGAAATAGTTTTTAATGCTCTTTACTTGAAATAATTTCAGCGAGCCGAAATTAAAGCGAAATTTGAGGTGACAACTACTTAAATGAATGTTTATATAAACTACACATGCCATAATCGAATATTCCTAAAGCACAAAATAACGGAAAACATTAAGAGATGTTTATAAATATTCCTTACGTTGACGGAACTCTTTTAAATTGTTAACACAGAATGCTCAGGTGCCCTTCCTTCAAATAGAAACGGGGCTCTCCATTTCAAAGTCGTTGTCATTTTGATCTTTTTTAAACCGGTTCGTGAATTAAAAAAAAATACAAAATACTTAAAAATACAAACCAATGAACTTTTCTACCATAGAAGTAACTTTTATTGACTATGGTAACATTTATTTCTTGTATATTTATATTATTATATATATATATAACATTTTCTCTTTGTAAGGAAACATCATTTTGTTGGTCAGTCTTGGCTTATAATGGAAACAAAGTTGATATAAAAAATATTATTTCGCGAAAATTATCTTTACTTTCATCATATTTTGCTTAGGGCAAAATTTTTGAGTATCAAAACCTATCTCTTTACAACCCCCTCCTTTTCATAACCTATCATACTTTCATCAATCACAGTCCATTTTCTGTAGGCTGGTTTTGAACCCAGTCAACGACGGGTACTTCTGCTAGTATATATATATATATATATATATATATATATATATATATATATATATATATATATATATATGTATAACTACTTCATTTACTCACATAAAGTTAATATACGAAAGTATAAATTTATGCGTAAATTTTAAGTATTTACTTCAAACTTGCTCAATGCGTAGGTAGAGCTAGTTAGTAAGTTATAAAATATATATGGCGATTAAGCTACACTGAATATTCCGCGTTTCATCCACTCTAGGACTCTTCAGGCTTATGCGCATAAGCCTGAAGAGTCCTAGACTGGATGAAACGCGGAATATTCAATGTAGCTTAATCGCCATATATATTTTATAACTTACTATATATATGTATATAAATAGATAGATAGATAGACAGATAGATAGATAATGGCCTCTCCCGTCGATTTCGACGTATGAGGTTCCGCTCTGCAATAACCACTCAGTTTTTTCGGAAATCCACAGATGATTGGTTTATTGTGGTGAAGGTTTTGTGTAGAACCAACTAGTTTTTGGTAATCTTTGTCGATGTAGATGACTGCCACAAGACAGAGCATATAGTAGACCGTGTGTGTGTGTGTGTGTGCGTGTGTTTGTAATATGTGTGTGTAATATATATGTGTGTGTGTATGTGTGTGCATGTGTGTGTGTTGAATATGTCATAATTTTAAAGGGTGATTTGATTTTTATATTTTTCCACCATTGTTGATTTCAACGTTACGTTTACCAATTTCGAAGTGTTACTCACTCTTTCGAGGAAATGGTTCATTTTTACAAACAAATGAAAAATGAATGTTTCTGCAGACATTTTAGCATTTTTTTTCTGCTGCTTTCCTCTACCCCCCCATTTTCTCTTTCTTTCCCTCTCTCTCTCTCTCTCTTTTTGTCTCTTTTCCTTTCTATCTCTTTTCTCTCTAATTACAATATCGCACATTTTTAAACATACACATTCATAAACAAACCCGTTAAATAAAGCAAGCAAGAATCGCTACTGAGGCAGGCTCGTTTCACGCTGGGCAGAGTTTCTTTTGGAATTCACTCCAGCGTTAAGCGCCATGATGGATGGCATTGGCCAGCGTCCATGCTATCGTTTCCATATCATCGTCTTCCGCCCCTCTCCAACATGGACGACGCCAATAAGCTTCCACCGGAAGAGACCCATTACCGCAATGAAACTGCCATCATCGAACGGGATCGGCTCTCCTCGATAGGTTCTCTTCAATTTTGCTCGACGTTTACACCCCGGTCCCTTTTCCCTTCCCGGACCCTTCTCTAATTCCCGGCTTTAGTCTCTGCCTTTCCCGCCCTTTTTATTGATGATCAAGTATTTTGCAAAATGAAGCGACCGTCTTCCGCGCCATTATCAATAGTAAGGGAGACAACCTCGTATAACCTCACCATTTGTAAAAGGAAATTGCCGTTAGCTGTTTTCATATCACGTCTACAGAGCTTCCTTCAGCCATCTTTAACATATACACTATCAGTATGGACTTATATATTTCCTTTTTTTTTTTCACTTTGACAATTATCTTTTTTATTTTTAATTCTTCACATTCTTTTATTTTAGATAAACTTTTTTGGCACGTCCTTGCAACTTATAAATGCTTTGTCCGTCGACCAGCGAGACAGCCTCATTTCAGTTTAAAATTCTACGTCTCTAAAAAGCTTCCGTTCGCCCATGCATGAGGTATTTTGTACCGCTGGTGTCTTTACCGCTAGTCTTTCTCTCTTAGACATGGTTCAAAAATGGGTCTCAGATTTAATAAGTGCCACACTATTAACAACGCTCCGAACCACGCCCTATCACCGTAAATGTTGCATTTTTGTGCCTGTTTTACAAGTATTCCTGGCAAATTTGATAAGCAGCAAAATCTTACCCCTTCACTCTAGAGATACCTAGATTCCAAAAGCCTTCTACCCTGTTTCTTCCCTTTAACTGCAATGCCTTAGTGTTTCCTCCCTGTTTTCCGTTTCCGTCACTATAACTACATACAGAAATTAAAATAATGGGAGCATACAACTCGCTGCTTACTTCCCTACATAAAGCTCATATAGACATGGTTTGAAATAATAGCCCGTTATGTACAAGTGGCAATATACCTTGTTTGATATGAATAAAAAGTAAAAGCTCCTATCTTTACATCATCAACGCTCTGATCCCCATCTGGCATCAATTGAAATGGATGGCTCTCGTCTTGGGGCGGCTCCATGTTTTGACAAGCTTCTGGGATTGACCTTTACTCCTGATCTGAAATGGAACAAGTACATCAAATCTGTTGCCAAGGTCGCTGGAAAAATGGTGGAATCCTTCTACCGCTCCAGAAGATATCTCACTACTGATGCAATTCTCTATCTATATAAAAGGCAAGTACGCCAAAGGATGGTGTACTGCTGCCACATCTGGGCAGGAGCTGCTAAAAACAGCCTATCCTACCTTGACAGAGTACAAATAGACTTCGTGGCTCAGTGGGGGATGCCCTTTTCTATTCCCTGCAGCCTCTCTCCCACAGAAGAGACGTTGCGAGCCTGTCTTTGTTTTATCGTTATTTCCAATGCAAGTGCTCGTCTGAGCTCCAATATCTGGTCCCTCCCTCGCCAATCTTTCACGAAAAATACCCGTCTAGCTGAAACCACTGTCAGTAATTTTCCCCACTCTTTATCTGTGCCAAAATCAAAAAGTGAACTCCATGAACAAAGCTTCTTTCTTAGAAATGCACGCCTGTAGAACTCTGTTTCGCTTGCCTGTTTCCTATCTGACTACAACTTGGATGTCTTCAAGTCCAACATAAACAAATTCCTGATAAACTGCCTCCTTAAGACACTTTATCAAATCTCCATTACTAACAATTACCGCGATATTATCCCATGTATTACTGTACACACAATAACCCTTATCCCCGAATGGCTTCCGGGCCGTGATAAGTGGTGATTACCATGTAAAAAAATTATTGCAAAAATGAACAGTTTAAATGAGCATGTGCTATTCTCTCACGGTTATGTAAAAAAAAAAAAAACAATTTCCTTAGTCTGTAACGCTTAAGTTTGTTATACCATTTTTCAGTCTGGCACGGTAAAACATCGAACATAATTTTTATTGAGAATCAATAGTCATATCTTTAGGAGACCAGTTCGTTTTTTGGAACAGTATCTGTTTCAGGAGACCATCCTCCCAGGCATAACCACCTCTTTGTGAAAGTATCGAAGCATTTTATTGACTTCTCACATCACCTTTCGATACTTCCACAAAGACGTTTACACTCCTGTACCTTCTCTCCTCCCGGACCCTTCATTCACAAATATTTATGGAACTCTGACTCGTAGTGGTAGTACCTGTTAGGGTCCCAATTATGGGTTTAATAGAAACTCACTTGAAAAAAATATATATTCTATTAAAAAAAAGATTCTTCAAAATAACTAAATTCGGCATTAAATAACCTGAAAAGGGTTGATATACCGTAAATATTACATGTGCATGAACATTTTCCTGCTTGTGTCAAAATTGTGTTAAAATATTAAAATCACCCCAAAATCATTAATGTTAATAATGAAAACACGTAAACATGGCCACCAGTGATTGCAAACAACTGACATGCTTCTCATTTGGTGTATACTGATGTAAACAATAAATAGTATGCATGCAGCATCAATAGTATAACAAGCAACGACAACAGAAACAACAACAACAACAACAATAATAATAATAATAATAATAATAATAATAATAATAATAATAATAATAAATTTACTACTACTAATACTAATACACAAATTAATAGCAGAGCAGTATTTAGGAAACGTGTGAAAATTTTTACAGTATCATATGTAGCAATTAAAATGCGTAGCAGCAATAATATTTTTAATAAGTAAACATAATAATAATAATAATAATAATAATAATAATAATAATATTATTATTATTATTATTATTAATAATAATATTAATAATAATAATGATAATAATATTACTACTAATACTACTACTACTAATAATAATAATAATAATAGTAGTAGTACTAGTAGTAGAGCTACGGTATCTGTATGTAAAAGTGTTCGCTAAAGGTACTGAAGATTAACAGAAATCATATCCAATCATATCGTATTTCAAGAAAAAGTAACTGTTTTGTATATTAGTTAAGTCAAGATTCGATCTTGCTTATAAAGTTAGGAGAAAGCGCATAACACTTAAGAAAATTAGTGCTTTCATTTTATTATGAATTATAAAAAAATGCAGCAAAAAAAAAAAAAAAGAATACGGACACAATAACAATAAATAATATAAGCATTAATAGTAATAATTAAAGCAATAATCCCCCCTCCCAATTTATTAGAAGTAATCATATAAATAACAATAACGGTTGTAATAATAGTAGTTTCACAGTCTAAGCTCTGTATTTTTCTGAAGGGTAAGAAACCATACAGTCCGTTCCTCCTATAGTATTTGCTTCAAAATAAAAATACTGCCAATAACAGTAAACAATAGAAGTATCAATAGTAAAAATTAAAGCAATAACTATAACACAGAAAGTATAAGGCACCATACAAATAAAAACAATAAGAGTATTAGCAACGAAACGCAGGAAGCCATAAGAAATGTAGTTTAACGTTGTCTCGGTGAGCAAAACATATTGAGCAAAAAACGTATGTTTATGCTGTTCTCATCTTTCATGTGTGAATGCATAAATTACTAATCTTGCCTGAATAATATGAAATACGGCTTTCTGTCGTGAAACCTGCATGAAAAATGTGTAGGTTTGTTTACTGCTGGAAGAAGAAATAAGCGTATAGTAGGAAAAGGAGGCATATAAAAATGAAGCGTACAAAGCAGTAATTCATCAGGTGTTTATGGACTTGGATTGTCACAGATGTAATGGGCGAAAGTTTTGGACTGATTTTTCAGTAGGGAAGAAATAGCCGGCTTTGTTTTGTGCGATGACTCATGCCATGGTCAAACCGTTCAAAAATGCTGTAAACCGATATTTCTTTATCCCGATAAACCCAAGTGGACGGCCAATGGGAAAGGCCGACTTAGAGGAGCGAGCAATCATTATTTAAAAAATGAAAACGAAAAAAAAACAAAAACAATGTTAAATGCATTTTTTCAAAGAAGCAAACACGGGCGGCGATGTTGGAAGGAGATGTGGCAAATGTAATGATGTTCCCGGTCGCTTTAAGGAAAGGAAGAGAGTAATGATCATGCTACCACCTATGAAGAGGATGCGTGAATGAAATTTACTCCCTCGGGCATTAATATAATAATTTTTAATAAAAAATAAAAGCGACTGGTAGTATGCGCGAAACCTACATCAGTTAATAGCAAGTAGTGGGGACGTATTGATTTTTATGTGGCGTCTGCTTTTGGGAGCTATAATGTTATTTTGTATAAGAGAATAAGTGTTCCTATTTTATCATATAGAGAGAAAATCTGTCATCATTAATACAACTGACATATCTAGAACATATAATTATCATGGTTGAAGATTTATTGGAGAACTTATAAGTATAAATGGTAATAGGCATTTTGAAAAAAGAATTGAAAACATTTGATATATCAAAAGAAGTTAGAATTAAATTGTGAACACAGAGAAAAACAAGCTACATTTCTGTATTTAGATATAAAAATTGCGAACGGAATTTAAATTATTTTCAAGTAACTTATTTTTATTTAAAAATAGAACTAATTGTTCCTATTTTATGACAACTACTAGAATATAAGAATAATAGTCCGCAATAAATGGGTTCTTAATCCGACAGGGGTATGTGATGCGTCTAGTGTGTTAGGTATAAGTTAGTGTTAAGTTCATGCTTGCATGCCTTCTCGCTTCCTACTAACACCGCTGGCTAACTTCATGATGAAAAGGGAGCAGCTATAGGTGTGTCAGAAATTTCGTGAAAAATATTGAATAATTCCACCTCGTATTTCCAAGCTTATAACTCCTCGAAAAATGTAATTCAAGCCCTAATTTTTTTTCAATTAAAGGAGCAAGGACCAACGTGTTTAAAAAAAGGTTTTAAACTTCGGACTTTACATGTAAATTTCTAAAAAACACTACTTTTTTTAATTTGAATATATTATTTATTGATCGTCTATCTTCAATTTGTGATATATAACACTTTGGTGAGTAAATTAATTATTTACTTTTTAATAGAAACTTGAAGATGTGGGCGTGAATTTGAAACATAACGTTTGTCTAAAATATTATATTGAGTTTATTGGAAAGAGCATAAAATTTCACATTGACTCTGAAAATATCATAAAAATTGAATCAATAGAAAAATTTTGATAGATTTTTAAAGTTTAAAAATTGAAAAATACTGAGCTCGTAAAATTCAATTAATTTCATTACTGTTTAAAAAAAATTCTATTACTTTTAAAACAACTTTATGAGTTTATGTTGGAAGTATAATCCATAAAGAAAATAAACAACCCACTTTTAAAAGAGAAATTACGAGTTTTTTTATATTTTATTCGCAGTTTCGTGTTAGGGGTGTCAAGAATTCCTACAAAAATTCTGATACACCTAGAGCAGCTATGCATGTCTTCTCTGCCAGTAGATAGCCTCTCCATCATCAAGACTCCTACAGTGCCTCCACGTTGGCCACACACGGTAACTGAGTGCCTTGCGACTCCAGGCTAAACTTGTAGGAGATCTCGGAGTAGTAGGGGATCCCAAACGTATTGCGTTATGGCCTACCGATGTGTGGACATGCCCTGGCACACTACCAACCCCTTGTCTTGTAGGTGCCCTTGTTTGGGTGAAGACTAGGGGAACCAACCCCAGAATCAAACACCACTGTCTTGTAGGCCTTATCACAGCAAAAGGCTAACAGAGGGGAACTCTGAGTTCAAATCCTACTGTCGCCTTGCAGTTTTCCTTAAAAGGCTATGGAACCTCATCCATAAAGAAAAGGCGTAGTAGCGGACACGATGTTTACCTCGCAGATATTACTTTTATTTTACATGGGGGTCACCAATAAGTTATAAGTCAAGGCCCAAAGGCCACTCAGGGATAAGGGTTATTGCGTGTACAGTAATCAATGAGATAGTATTGTAGTAATCATTAGTATTGGGAGTTTTGATAGAGTGTCTTATTTAAGGGGGCGGTTTGTCAGGAGTTTGTTTATGTTGGACTTGAAGACGTCCAAGTTTTAGCAAGGTGGGAAACAGGCAAGCGGCAGAGAGTTCCACTGGCGTGCAGTTCTAAGAAAGAAGCTTTGTTCATGGAATCCACGTTTGGATTTAGGCACATATAAAGAGTGGGGAAAATTATTGACAGTAGTTTCAGCCAGACGGGTGTTTCTTGTGAAAAATTGGCGAGGGGGGACGAGGGATTGGAGCTCAGACGAGCACCTGCCATGGAAATAACGACAAAACAAACACAGGCTCGCAACGTCTCTTCTGTGGGAGAGAGGTTGCAGGGAAGAGAAAAGGGCATCCCCCACTAAACCACGAAGTCTATTTTGTACTCTGTCAAGCAGGATAGGCTGTTTTAGCAGCTCCTGCCCAGATGTGGCAGCAGTACACCATCCTTGGACGTACTTGGCTTTTTCGGCCAGAAGCATCGGCTTCCTTTGCTGCCAGTCGTCGCGGGTTCGCTCCACTGGACATGAGCATTGGAGCATTGGAGGTTCAGAGGGTATCTACCTGATGTGCAACAGATACTGCACCTAAACTGCGCAAGTAAGTTTGGAGTTAAGGTGGAAAGTCCTGTGATGATGGAGTGAGACTACGCCAACAGCGAAGGATAAAGCACTGAGGCCGCAACTAGTCATTGTCAAGACTGGCGGACTGCATGATAATGATATATAGAGATCTTATTTCTTATTTAAAAATAGAACTATTCTGTAATTTTGTGTGATTTTTGTTGAACAACTTTTCTTTTTGTCACATGTAAGATTTGTTTTGCTTTTTCGTATGGGCAAGATTCTGTACAAGTACATGTTTTTCTTATTTTAGAGTAACTTATTTTGCCGTTGGTAAGTATAATGTGTTGTACACTCTTTTATTTGTTATAAACAAAACAATCTCAAATAAGTTAAACCACAAAAACGTATTCATGTACGTAAAAAGTAACGTATCTGGCCATTGAAACGGAAGTAGGTAATATTTTCTTCACACAGAATGCAATAGTTTAAAAGATCACCAATCTATATTTTTTTCTTGTAATTATCGTTCTATTTATCTATGACACAATGACGAGGATCCTTTTTGAGGTAGCTGAGGGTTTCTCGCAGAGTAAAATTTTGCCAGACTTGTCACGTATTTGTAGTGAGGTTTGTAGCGCAGATATCAAAATATCAGGTCTGCCAAATTTGAAGATTAACTGTTGTTTATAAAACTCAACCAAGTCAAAGTCATCAGAGAACACAGATGCTCAAAGATCAAACCTGGCTGCTGTTGCAAGAGATTTGAAACCGAAATAATATTTCAGTCCTTAGCGTGTAGCATGTCCCTTGCTCTACATCTCTCTCCCTCTCTTTCGTTCTTCCTTTTTTTCTTATCACTCTCTCTCTCTCTCTCTCTCTCTCTCTCTCTCTTTCAACGAGAGAAGAATTGTTTTAAAAGTTGAAGCTGGAACTCTGAACAAGACGGGTCTCGTGCAACGACTCTTATAGCAGTTTTGCGCCGACCGACAACGGACATGAGCCTAAAATCAATATGTCCTTTTAATTATTAAAAATAAACTGATTTTATTAATATAAAAAAGAGGTCTTGTTGCTTATTTTGTACGGGCGTTCAATTCCAGCCCGATGGTTCCTGTTATCAACAACTACGATGAACCCCTGTCTGTAATGACGTCAAGAAGCAGTAGATGTAGCCGACCCTAATCGACCCTAATCAACTCTAAGCAACACCCTAGTGATCTACCCTTGATGTGGATATCGTTAATTCTTCCTGGGAACTGTTTGCCGTTCTCCATGCCAAATAAATTATAGGATCAAATATTCATTTTCCATAAATTTTTAAATTCATATTAATTTCGATATGACACATTAATATGTAATGTTTTCACCTGATATGCGTTGGATTAAAAGATAACCAATTTACACAGGCATCCCATTTTTCTTGTAATTATGTTTCTAGTCATTTTCCATATATTTTGGAATTTATACTAATTTTGACATGGCACGTTAGTAGATAATAATGTTTTCACCAGAAATGCGTTGGTTTAAGAGGTAAAAAATCTACACAAGTAGTTCTCCCAAGCACCAATAAAACTAATTTAATAAGTAGTTGATTTTCACTGATACATGCTTTTCTCTTTATATATATTTTTACCTCCTACTATGACTATGCAATCGTTCCAGACAAGGCATGAAGACATTTGAAATTATTTATGGAAATCGCTCCACACAAGTCATGAAGCCACTAACATATTTTTATGTAAATTGCTCCAGACATAACATGAAGCCACTAGAAATTTTATATGGAAATTGCTACAGACAAAGCATGTGTGCAGTCAGCACCAACCCTATTCAGGGTTTAACCGGCTTCCTCCGAAGGAGGAAGTTTCATGGGAGTATGAAATTCACAAGGGGTCCCCAGTCGCATGTATATCCCCGTTAGGGGAGATGACGATGTTAGGCGATGTTAGGGTTTTGCAACGTTTTGCAGGGAGGTGTCGACGTTCTCCTACATGCAGTATCTGGACTTCCCAAATTGGTCATCCATTTTAGTAATAACTAGGCTCAAGGTTGCTTAACTTCGGTGATCTGGTGGGAACCGGTGTGTCAACGTGATTATGTCGTATCTAGAAAAAGCATGTAGACACTTGAAATGTTTTATGTAAATTGCTCCAGACAAGGTATGAAGTCACTTGAAAAATTTTATTGAAATAGAACCAGACATGGCATGAAGCAACTTGAAATATCTTATGGAAATCGCTCCAGACAAGACATAAAGCCACTTAAAAGGTTTTATTGAAATTGCTCAAAAAGGCGTGAAGCCACTGGAATTTTTTATAGGAATAGTTCTAGACAAGGCATGAAGCCACTTGTTTTTTTTTGTTATCGCTCCAAACAAAACATGAAGCCACTTGCAAGTTTTATAAAAATCACTCCAAACAAGGCATCAAGCCATTGGAAATTTTTTTATGGAAATTATTCCAGACACAGCTTGAAGCCACTTGAAATATTTATGGGAATCGCTCTAGACAAAGTGTTACAAAGAAAAGGCTGTCCCTTTCCATATAAATAAGAAGACATTAGATAAGTGAAAATGAGATTAGGGTAAGCCGAGACTCGAACTTTGTAGGCAAGGTTCAGAAATAGAATGTTAGAAATCGGAATGTCAAAAAGGCGTATTGTTAATGATAAATAGTTAGATATTGTTTATATTGTAAAAAGAATTGATTGTTCGTTTTTTTATGAAAACTGAATTCAAAATGTCAGCTAAAAAGAATGAACAATACAAATTAAATATGTATTGTTAAAAATAGGTTAGGTTAAAAATAGATTAGTTGAGAATTCTTTGTTGTCAAAAGTGTGTTTGGAAAACGTGTGCGTAGCCACGTGAATTGGTCACGTTTTGGAACCACACTTCTGATGTCATAGCAAAACGAGTGTCAGTAAGCTGGCAGTCAGTGGCCAGCTGTCTCGCTGGAAGCGAAGGATAGAAAGATTAAACTATGTAGAACAAATGTGAATTCCTGACGTCATAATCATTCGACCGGTCCAATGAAATAAAGAATCATCATCTTTGTGTTTTTGTAAAACTGTTGTCGTGTCATCTTTCAGCACCCAAAGGTAATGTGTGAAACATCTTATTATGAACATTGCGTAACTCTCCCAAGAATATGTATCTCTCACCCTCTCTAATATGTGTTATAAGAAATATAAAAACTGTGTATCTATCACAGTATCACCATCGCTATATGAGTTAAGAAGAAACTGTATAAATGTCTCTCCTCATCATCATAGTTATATATATGTTTCCGCCGTCTCTCTTCAATATGAAAGTCCCCATCATATCTCTTTCAATATGAACTCGGCGTCATCCATAAAGCCAGTTGGAAGTTTTTTTACAATCGCTCAAGACAATGCTTGCAGCCACTTGAAATGTTTTATGGAAAACGCTCTAGACAAGGCATGACGCCACTTTAAAGTTTATATGCAAATCGCTCTAGACAAGGCTGTTAGACTAGAAGGGCGGCCCCGTCTCATCTAAGTAGGAAGGCAGACTAGATAAGTAAAAATCCTCCTCCACCGTACTGTATACCGATACTCTATGGCTGACTGGGATAGCTTCCCTACATTCATATCTGATTTACCTCTGCACTCCATGTTTAAAAAGGAAGTGTCCTCTATAATATCAGATCTGACCGAATGGTTAATTGTAGGCATAGACCAATTCATACCATCTAAAAAATTCCAACAAAAATCTAACAGCAAGCTATGGTTCTCCCCAGAATGTGCTGCTGCTATCGCGCACAGAAATCACCTTTTCCATAGCTACCAATGTAATAGATGCACTGAGACTAAATCTGCTTTCAGGACTGCCAGCAACCACTGTAAAAGAGTAATAAAAAATGCTAGAGAGCTATATGCCCAGTCTGTTAAATCCAAGGTAGCTGATCAGCGGCTTGGTTCCCACTAGTTTTGGCAAATAACAAATAGGATCCTAAACAGAAGTGTGCATTCTATCCCAACCATTATCAATGGACCAGAGATCATCTCGTCAGCGTCAGACAAGGCCAAACTATTTGCCAAGAAGTTTGCAGCTAATTCTACCCTATGCGACGAAGGCCATCAACTCCCCATATTTCCTCCTATAACACAGAACAAGTTAGGTAACATACAAATATCTGTGCATGAGGTCGCCAAGCTAATCAAGAACCTTGATTCCAGTAAAGCAACTGGCCCTGATGGCATCCCAATTATAGTGTTAAAAAAGCTTCTACCAGAACTCGCTCCCATACTTACGAAACTATTTAAGCGCTGCCTTAAGGAGAAGTGCTTTCCGACTCCCTGGAAGACCTCATCAGTTTGCCCTGTATTTAAGAATTCAGGAGATAAGTCATCTTCCTCTCAGTACAGACCAATAAGTCTCATGTGTGTTATGAGTAAGTTGCTGGAATCCATATTAAATAGAGAAATAGTCAACCACCTCAGCAGAAACAACCTTCTTAGTGACACACAATATGGTTTCCGCTCTGCAAGATATACCGCAGATGTGCTGACGGTTATATCTCACAGGATTAGTGAATCTCTTGACAAAGACTTCCTTTCTAGGGCAATTGCTCTTGACACATAAAAGGCCTTCGACAAGGTATGGCATAAGAGTCTACTTCACAAGATTTCCAGCTAAGTACGGGAAATGTTTTCTCAATCATTAAATCATTTCTCTCCGATAGGCTCATAAGAGTAGTTATCGATGGACAAAAGTCGGAGGCCTGCAATATAAATGCTGGAGCCCCTCAGGGGTCAATCCTGGGCCCAACTCTCTTCCTGATCTACATCAATGACCTCCCTAAACACATACTTAAATCATTCGTTGACATCTATGCTGATGACACGACCATCTACGGCAACACATCAAAGGCTGTAAATGACAAAGTTCTCTCTGATTCTCTCTCCGCGTGGTTCAGTGGGGAAGACGTGGCTGGTTACCTTTAATGCATCCAAAACCAAACTCCTATCCTTACATAATCGACGCTCTGATCCCTATCTGGCATCAATTGTGATGGATGGCTCTCGTCTTGGTGAGGCCCCGTGTTTTGACAAGCTTCTGGGTTTGACCTTTACTCCTGATCTGAAATGGAACACGTACATCAAGTCTGTTGCCAAGGTCGCTGGAAAGATGGTGGGATCTTTCTACCGCTCCAGAAGATATCTCACTACTGATGCAATTCTCTATCTATATAAAAGCCAAGTACGTCCAAGGATGGAATACTGTTGCCATATCTGGGCAGGAGCTGCTAAAAACAGCCTATCCTGCCTTGACAGAGTACAAAATAGACTTCGTGGCTTAGTGGGGGATGCTCTTTTCTCTACCCTGCAACCTCTCTCCCACAGAAGAGACGTTGCGAGCCTATCCTTGTTTTATCGTTATTTCCATGGCAGATGCTCGTCTGAACTCCAATCTCTGGTCCCCCCCTCGCCAATCTTTCGCGAAAAATACCTGTCTAGCTAAATCCACTCTTTATCTGTGCCTAAATCAAAACGCGGATTCCATGAACAAAGCTTCTTTCTTAGAACTGTACGCCTGTGGAAATCTGTGCCGTCTCCCTGCTTCCCACCGGACTACAACGTAGATGTCTTCAAGTCCAACGTTAACAAATTCCTAATGAACCGCCCCCTTAAGTAAACACTTCATCAAATCTCCACACTAACGTACTGTACTTGCAATAACCCTTATCCCTGAGTGGCTTCCGGGCCTTGATAAGTGGTGATCACTGTGTAAAATCATATTAGGAAAAGATTAGAATCGAACCCCGTAGGCAAATGTTAAAAGATAATGGATAATTGGAATCCTAAGTGTGTTTTGGCAGATATATGTAAATTCACGTAAAAGTTAGTCACGTTGGGAACCACACTTCCGACGTCATAAACAAAGGAGATTTCTCAATATATGAATCGAGGGGTCGAAGTTAGAGGGGATCAGATAATTGGAGCAGATAACACACCGTGATAGAGTCAGTTGGAGTCTGGGAGGCGAAGGGAGAAGAGTAGACCGTGTAGTCGAAAAGGCTTGAATTCCTGACATCACCAATTGGCTGGTTGAAGAATAAAGAAATCATCAATAATTTTGCAACTGTCTTTCCTGTTGTCTTTACAACCGAAAAGGTAAACGTGTTTTATATATGCATCTATAAACGAACTCTTGCATAACCCCTTACAAGTAATGTGCCTCCTTCATCAGAAGTGAAGTATATCCTCCCCTCTATATGTGTTAAGAACTGTTGCATCATATGTTCCAGTCTGTATTAATAATATGAAGTCCCCAAGAATTATCATCACAGTCGTCATGATGTACTAAAAAAATCTCTCTCTCTCTCTCTCTCTCTCTCTCTCTCTCTCTCTCTCTCTCTCTCTCTCTCTCTCTCTCTGTTATAACTGTCATTATCATCGCTGTCCCTGTTCTTGGCCCCATTCAACATGTCCCCGATATGGACTCCGTCAGCTCTTTCAAAATATGCCCCCGGCAACAACAAAGGAAGAGGCCATTTGATTTTTTAAATTGCGCTGGACAGGGCATGAAGCCACTGGAAATGATTTTTTTAAATACCTTCGGACAAGGCATCAAGCCACTTGGAAGTTTTTCTTGAAATTACTCTAGACAAAGCATGAAACCACTTGAAAGCTTTTATTGAAATCGCTCCAGACAAGGCACGAAGCCACTTGAAATGTCTTATGGAAATCATTTCAGACAAGACATCATGCCACAGAAAATTTTTTATAATAATCGCTTCAGACAGGGCTTGGAGCCACTAGAATTTTTTTTATGAAAATCGATTCAGACAAGGCATAGACCCACTAGGAAATTTTTTATTGAAATTGCTCCAGACAAGGCATCAAGCCACTAAAAATATATTATGTGAAAGTGAACTGAGCAAGTTTTTGTTGGGGGTCATCCATATTTTTCTAAATTTTCAATGACGTCTTTTTTAAAAAAAAAAAAGTTTGTTGTCGGTTTTGGGGAAAGAATATGAAACACAGTAATGTTGATTTTTATAATGAAGCAAGGGTTGTCTAATCACTAACCGTGTCAATGTATTTATGTATCAATTTGAATAACCTACTGAGACATCTTCTAAAATGACATAATTTTTCTTGAAAGTATAGTGCCGTTAGTGAGAAAGGAAAAAACCTTAATAATGTTAAAATTTATGGTGAAGCAAGGGTTGCCTAATCATTAATCAAGACGGTGTATTTATGTATTAATTTGTAAATCATAATGATCCATCTTCTAAAAATGACTTAATTTTTTTATAATCTGGTTGCCTTAGTGGGAAGAGAAATTATTTCATATATGTTGTAAAATACCTGCCGAGAGTATGTTAAATTGTTTCATATATGTATTTAAATTGTTTCATATATGTATTTAAATTACCCGTCCTCGCGAAGGTAAAAATATTTCATATACGTAATGTAAATTACCTATGTTACGGAAGGTACAATTATTTCATACATGTGTAATACCCGTCCTAGGGTAGGCGAAATATTATTTTGCTCGAAATAGCAAATGGTGCATGGACATTAAAATTCCTTTATTCTAAGAATAACGGATATGTTCAAAATAAACTTCAATAGCCCTGCTAGTATATATATATATATATATATATATATATATATATATATATATATATATATATATATATATATATATAATATATGACTACATGAATGCATATATATATATATATATATATATATATATAGAGAGAGAGAGAGAGAGAGAGAGAGAGAGAGATGTTATATATTTGTTTTTGTTCGCGATACTTTTTGAACGAATTCAATTATTTATACGTAAGTGCATTTTTACCTAAATGCGAGTTTGGAATAATTTTCCATTTTACAAATTTAGTATTCCCAACTCACATTTAGGTAAAAATGAATTTCTATTAATCGATGTTTTGTCGACCCTACGTATTTTCTGGTTTTATTATTTTCAATTGTTTGCATTTTTTACTATGTTGGAGCTAATTCATTAATATTTGTACATTCATTAAGTGTCTTATCATTCAGTATACTAGCTGATGTCTGAACCACCTTCCGTTATTTCCTTATCTATATTTACAATACTAGAACTTATTTTAGTTTTCGCTTAGTTAGTAGTTATTGAGAATAATCATATAATTGTATTTGGATTAATGACTCTTCTTTAGATATTCCCTTTATTTCAAGAATTTGATAAACATTCTTTTGTTAAGTTATTTTGGATGTGCCCGTTGTAAGGCGGATTATACCATACGCAATTTCTTCTTCCGTTTCACTTCTTATTCTGATTTCCTTGTTGTTCTTATGGGGTTCTTATAGTATTCTCGTCAGAGTTATTTTTGTTTGTAATATTGTTTATATAATTTTTACGGCTACAATGACACACGACCATCTTCTTCAGTTTCTCTTTTCTTACATTCTCTTCCTTTGGTTTATTGCATTCATAGTTAATATAATTAATTCCATGATTATATCCTGGTTATTTAGCTAATGCTTTATTATAACACGTTGTCGTACTATTAAATATTTGTTCGTTATTAAATAATCGAGTAATTCTTTTAGGTATAATACCTTTCTTGGCTGATATTGGATGATTAGATTCATAGTCTTATGGTATCATTCGTATGTATTGTTTACTAAGTGTGATATTTAAAGAAATTCACTATTTTCCGACTAATACGAATAGATATTTTTAAGTCAATATCTCTAAAGAAATTATGTAATGATTGTTTAGTTTTTCTAAATTTACATCCTCGAAATGTGTCATCTCTCTAGAAATACTCTCCTATACCAGGTGCCTTTCTACCGATTTATTTAAGAATGTAAAGATGTATCAAGTCTATTACATGCCCAGAGTAGGGGCACCCATAGTGATATCGATATTTTGTTCCCTTTTGTTTTCCTGGTCCAAAATTAATCGTTGGGATTAATTAATAGTTTTCTAGCTAATTTTACTTTTGGTAATTTCAAGTTTAATTATATTTGTCTCAGCTTTCGCTGGTTCTAAACTCCAGGAAAATTGATGGGTAATATAATAGAAGTCAATGTCAGACATAAAAGTACCATTCTTACTTTTAGGTAATGTAAGCTAAGAACCTTTTCAACGCTATTCTATCTACAATGTTATTACTTATTAATCCTATTTCTGAGATACAAAGGGGAGATAAATCGGATAGTAAGTTTATTATTAAAGTTTGGTTTGTGGTTTTTAAGTTAAACTTTGAGCACGTAGGGGTATAGATTTCAACATTATTATGTGCATTGATTTCAGAATATAAGTTCAAAACTGATAAATTTTTATCATATATATCTTTTTCATTTGCAAGCTTATAATTTTTCTTCATTCATAATTGATAATTATTCTAACTCATGATCAAAATGTCCATAGTTTTCGTCAGTTGAAATTAGGGTCATTACGTATTTTTAATGTTTTATTTATTTTATTTAATCTTTCTCTTTCTCTCTCTCTCTCTCTCTCTCTATATATATATATATATATATATATATATATATACATATATATATATAGAGAGAGAGAGAAAGAGACAGAGATACGTACAACGAGACTGCTCTGTATCTCTCTATATCTATATATCTATATATCTCTCTATCTCTCTCTATCTCTCTATTTCTCTTTATATATACATATATATATAGAGAGAGAGGTAGAGAGAGATAGAGACAGAGATAGAGAGAGATAGAGAGATAGAGAGAGATAGATATATATATAGAGAGAGAGAGACAGAGCAGCCTCGTTGTACGTATGCATATGCATGAGTATGTATATATGTGTGTCGTTGGTAATATTAAATCTTCCATTTCCTCTCACTGATTCGACATCATAAGAATTATTTCTAAAACATTTTTTTATGAATCCATGAATTAATTGACTCCTTCCCGCGAAACATGTTTGCGTCTTTTTGGACCGGTCAACTATTTGGTGCCAATATCGGATGCAAACCTCCTTACCCCTTCCCAATCGAAGATTATTTTCTTTTTGTCCATCGATCACAGCCGGTCAATTCCTTTTGAAAGTGAAGTGATAAATTCGGACGGGCATGTTTCTCGCCTTACACACACACACACACACACACACACACACACACACACACACACACACACACACACACACACACACACACACACACACACATATATATATATATATATGTATATGTGTATATATATATATACACATATATATATATGTATATGTGTGTATATATATATATATATATATATAATATTTTTGCAAACACAACGACAACAAAATCTAAAATAAGAACATGGTTTATTTCCTTATGTGTTACAATTATTTCATAACTATTTGGACAAATTTAAACATTATATCGTTTAAAAATATTCAAAAATAGCTAATCTTCAGACATCAAAATAGATTTGTCATATATATATGAATATATGCATAATCTCTTTTTTAAGGCACCAAGCAGTCAACTCACCTATTTTTACTCATTTCATTAATTAATTTATTTTTTCGACTTTTTTTTTTGAACTGGATAAATACTTCACTTTTGTATTTCTTCTTAGAAGAAAATTTTACCATGCAAGTTTTTATTTGATTATTGATTTTTGGCATCAGTATTTAAAAATTTTTTATCTATCTTTCGTTCTCCCAAAAGCGCGAATCTGAGAAAAATCTTTTCCATGAATTTTTATTATCGTTACTTACGTTTCTTTTTCTCTTTATCTACTTCCATACTTATCTCCTATTGATTCACATGAGATTGAAAATACCACACCCTTATTACACACACACACGTATATATATATATATATATATATATATATATATATATACTTCCAATTTGTCTTTACATAAGCAGTAATTCGTTGCTACACAGTTATGAGCATGTTTCGGTCTTCTGGTATTTAGTAAATAGAGATAGCAGATAACAAGGCATATATTCAAAAGCGGAATTCATAACCTATATCTGTCTGTCTGTCTGTCTTTCTGTCTGTCTCTCTCTCTCTCTCCCTCTCTCTCTCTCTCTCTCCCTCTCTCTCTCTCTCTCTCTCTCTCTCTCTCTCTATATATATATATATATAAGGTTGACAAGAAAGTTCGTGCGGTTTTTATATTCAGATGAACATGTCTCGACTCAAACAAATATATTGATCGAAAAAAAAAACGATTGAAATTTAACGATGAGATAGTACGAAAAATGCTCTTTAAACTGATATATAAAGTAAAGGTATTATAGGGAAAACTTATGTGAAAATACACACTTTCTTCCCGATATAATATATATATATATATATATATATATATATATATATATATATATATATATATATATATATATACGCACAGGTATGTGTGTGTGCTGCAGGGCTACGCAACATAGCCCAGAGCAAAAGTGTAACATAATGCGTATATATATATATATATATATATATATATATATATATATATATATATATATATATATAATTATTTCCACAACCAAGCAAAGTCGCAGCCCACAAGAGCCATGACAAGCCGGAAGTCCAGGACTCGAGTTTCGCCCTCATTTGGGCTCATCAGTCAGACATATCCGCACCCGGGATTTGAAACTCGAACCTTTTGCATGCGAGGCAAACACTTTGCAGAAACTAAGAGATGTGCATTCGAGTATAATGATTTTTTTTCTAAACTTCAAATGCTAAAAAAAAATTGTGGTTTGGCAATGTCAGTAGGAGAGGAATAGATAAAAATGGAAAATATCTAAACAAATAATTTGCAGAAGTTGACTCGAATTCTCGGAATATCCCGTCAATCATGGATCGGGTGCTATCGCAAGCATCGGACTAAGCCGAGCGCAGTAACAGACGCAGAATAATTTCCAAACAAACAGACGGAAAAATAGAAATAGACTAAATGAAAACAACAAAAACTTACCGTATAATGTTTTGTCTGTTGTTTTTTTTTTAATATTTGTGTTTTTGAAAATTATCCATCACCAATTTTTTTTTCAAGAAAGATGAATGTTTTATTTTTTACTGTAAATTGTTAGATGTAATACAGTTTTTTTTATTTTTCAAGATTTTTATCATTATGTTATTTATTCATTTTTGCCTCACAGAAGTTTTCTTTTTTTTTTTAGGAAAGCTAAGAAAATCTATTTACGAAAATCGTAAATTGTTAAACGAGCGAGCGAGAGAAAGAAAAAATAAATGTTTGTTTTATCTTCCAAGCAAGAGAGAGTAAGGGGGGAGAGAGAGAGAGAGAGAGAGAGAGAGTAATAGCAATATCTGTAAGAGAGAAGTAGATAAAAATGAAAAATATCTGAACGGGTAATCTTGCAGAATTTGACCCGGATTCTCGGAATATCCCGTCAATCATGGATCGGACGCGACCGGCAATCATCGGATCAAGCCGAACGCAGTAACAGACGCAGACTAATTTCAAAACAAACAAATAAACCGGGAAAAAATCAAAATACACTAAATAAAATTTCATAGCATCAGATTTTTTCGATTTTCGATACTTATCGGATAAATTTGTGTACAAAACATATCCAAGAACATAGCTAACCATGGAAATTACGTTTGTGTGAAATTTGAAAAAGATAGGCTCAGCTGTTTCGGAACCTATGAGGAACTCACACACACACACACGCATACAAAAGTGACTTTTATATAATAGTAGAGATATATACTAGCAGTATCAGCTGGAAATGTAATAGTCGATTGATTGATTGCAATTAGTTTTACATAATTACTTAGTAAATGTACAAATGAAATAAATTTAATTTCTTTGTGGAAATTTTCTAATTAAATAAACTTGTCAAAAATCAGTTGCCGTCTGTTTCTTTCTACACACACAGGTAAACGAATCTGTGTTGATAATATTACATCGTCGAGAGTGGACCGAGTAGATCCGTTTGATTTGGAATGAATCTATAGATAGAAAGGCTTGTTTAATATTTTATGCTTATCTAATCTATCAGCGCGTTTGACATAAGTTCAGCCTACAAAGGTCCGGCATACGTAGACATAAAAATGAAGCTGCAGCTTTTAAACGCAGTTGCTGCATTTGCGGTAGCTTTTTCAAATCTTCTCGGGTTGTCAATAATAGGAAATGATGGCGATCTTGAATTACATATTTGCAGATGTCGAAGACTTGAGATTAATGAGGAAATAGAGGTCTGCTTCTAAAGGAAATGGATTAATATTTCGCCACCAGTTTCAAATACGTGCAATAAAGAAAATGCGTAAAAGGGAAAAGAGAGATTCTGATAAAAGGATAAAAAATGATGATGTTACGTTTTATGAATGTAATAAACATGAATATTTGGAAATGTTCAAGGCTATCATGCATATATATATATATATATATATATATATATACGTATGTATGCATATATGTATGCATATATATGTATATTAAAAATGAATACATATGTACATATACATATGTATGCATGTTTATTACACACTCACACACTCACACAGACATATCTATATGTGTAGGTATATATATATATATATATATATATATATATATATATATATATATTATAGAAACCACATCAAATTAGGATATGATTGGGTTCACTACATGATAATATATTTTTATTAGGGTTCTATCCCTATATTATCAAGCTATTATGAAACCTTGTGTTATTAATTTTTTTATTTAAAAGTCTAAATTTAAACATAATTTTATATATATGTATATATATATACATATATATATAAATATATATATATATATATATATATATATAATTATGTATATAATTATCAGAATGTGAGAGATTATATATAATTATTTCCACAGCCAAACAATGCCGCAGCTCACATGAGCCATGACAGCCAAAGAACCGAAAGTCCAGGACTCGATTTTTGCCCTCATTTAGGCTCATCAGTCAGACATATCCGTATGCGGGATTTGCATAAGTTTCCGTCGTTTTTTCTTTTCCTTGTTTTTTTTTTTTTTTTTTTTTTTTTAGAAAATCAAAGAATTTTAACAGCAAAAGTAAGTTCGTGTGGGGCCCAAGTTCCAAGTTTTTGTGTGAACCCTATGGACTGAAAGGGGGCGAGAAATTGTCGCAAAATCACACTCCATCTTTTCACTTAATTCTCTACATGTCTGATCTTCCGTCCAAACACCCTGAGTTGGTCCTCATCTATCTTGATTGGTCTTCCGGAACGAGGAGCGTCATTGAGGTCAAAATTACTGCGGTTGAATCTGGTAAACCGATCTCGAACAGTTCTCTCAGGTATAGCGTTTTCTCCATATACGGCGCAGATATCCTTGGTCATTTCCCTCGCTTTTTTACTTCAATTAAAGGCGAAAGGGAGGTGTCAAAAATGTGATTTTTTTTATATCCACTTTACTACCCATTTGACGGTTCTGAAAGACGAGAAAAAATTATATGTGCAAAAAACGATGACCATTATCTTGTAGAACACAATAGTGCTTTCTAGTAATATATAACACTTTGCCAATCATCCAAACATTTTTAGAAAAAAAAATCATGAAACAGCAGGAACTTATGCAACAAACTGATATTATACTAAGCTGACCACATTTAGCTTTTGGTTGTGATCTCAATTCGAGTATTTTTATTGTTTTTTTACTTACTAGAAGTTTAGAAAAAACATAATATTCGAAGGCACATGTCTTAGTGTCTGTATGAATTAAAATAACATTTTTATACATATTTTACGACCGGGCAGCGCCGCGCGGCCTGCTAGTATATATATATATATATATATATATATATATATATATATATATATATATATATATCCTCGAAATCTTTGGCCTAAACTCTATTTCCAAAAGAGGGGAGATATAAGATATGAGAAATATTTGAATCAAGTCTCCCATTGCAATTATTTCAGATCATTTGAAACCGTAGCTACAATACATGCACACACACATACACACACACACACATGTACACAAATATATAGCTATATAGGAGGTATCGTTATATAAGAATTACACATTTATCTAAGCAAGAAGTAATCTGTGTACGGTCCTTGTCATGAAGGTGGTCATAATTTTCCTCATTTTATAATACTACTAGCAGTATTGCCCGGCGTTGCCTGGTATTTAGTGCAAAGTAGAAAAATGTGAAGAAACTGGGACATGTGCATGCGAGTATTATATTTTTCCAAACAGTTCATTTCTTGCAGTAAAAAAATACCTGAGCTGAGATCGAAATCAAAGCTTAAAGCCAGTGAATCAAGTACTGTAACCATTATGTCAGCTTGCAACATTCTTTAAAAAGTTTTTCAAACCCACTTATTCTTAACATGAGACATCTGCCATGTGAACGATTCGCGCCTGCACAATCGTGAAACAGTGGACAGACACATACAAATCCCACGACCCCTATTGTTTATTTTCAAATTTTTGCCCCTTAGCAACTCTTTTGTCCGGATGATAACGATTAAAAAGTTTTCCACACGTCTGAATACATTATATACCAAATTTCAAGTCTGTAGATCAAAAATATGTTGTGTATATAGGTTTCGAGTTGTCCTCACATACACATTCTCACATTTCTAGATATACAGAATATATATATATATATATATATATATATATATATATATATATATATATATATATATATATATACGTGATTCTCCCAAAATTAGCCCAGCCTTGACAGTCGTCTTAAATTCTTTTTTCTACGCACATCTTTTCCTTGGCCCCATTTGTGAATTATTCCACGGATTTCTGCTTTCTGGATTACTTTGGACCATCTTCCAATTACGCGATTCCCTTGGATTTTACTTGTGGAAATGGAAATTTAACCAACTTTTTTGGATTGTGATTTTTGGATTTTACCGTTATTGGATATTTTACCCTTCACCAGACTATCCATTCACGTGAAATCGCCTTTTTCTTCACCATATTCCCTCTCCTTCACTATTTGTTACCAAGTAAGATCTATGATTTACTTGTAGTTTCATCAAATACTTTTGCATGCAAAATCCGATCCCGCATTTTGCTAAATCCTACCGTCTGATGAGAAGGAAAATATTTCTTCTAAACTCTACGGATGTAGGACTATCCTCTTATTTTGTGCTTCCTTTTTAAAATTTAATATATTTTTAACTCTTTTTCAAAGTGTTTTAACATGTTTCATTAACTACTTGTTCTTTATATATATATATATATATATATATATATATATATATATATATATATATATATATATACACACACACACTTTGGTACGATATGACTGAAGACTGAACTCTGTTCTCGTAAACTATTAGCGAATACTCTTACCACTATATTAAGTGGGGCGGGTTGTATTGCTGTACAGTTTTTAACGTGACTCAACATAAGGTAAGTCATGCATTTCCTGTTACTTCATTACTTTGTTCCTCTATTTTTATGTGGATCACGAATTTAAACCACTGCGTGATAGTAAATATCTCCCCGGTAGATCCAGTCGACCCTGAGAAGGATTATGTGTTTCGTTCGAATGTACAAATATCCCTAGAGAAAAACAAAAAAGGGAAAAAAAAGAAAAGCCTCATTGTTTCTCCTCTGTGTTATCTTTTCTTTCATATTTCAATTTTATGATAGTTATGGCAATAATAATCCCATTTATAACAAAAAACATTATGCGTCTTCATTATCTGTCTTCATTTTTTCACAGTGTATCTCCTTCACACGATCGTAGAGCAGCGCTAGGCGGGTCAAATTATTACATTTTCTGTGGACTTCTTTTTTCTGGGTATTGGTCGACAAAATGACTGCTAAGGGGTTAAAATTGAAAAATAAACTAGAACTTGACAAACATAAATCGATTAAACTTGTTACTTGTACATATTCTTTTACATAGGAGTCACCACTTATTAAGACACAGAGGCCACTCGAGGATAAGGGTTAAAGAGTTACAGTAGTCAATGGGACAATATCATAGTAATTGTTAATAGTGTAATTTGATGAATTGGATTACTTAACGGGAATGGCTCATCAAGAACTTGTTAACGTTGGACTTGAAGACGACCCTATTGCAGCCAGCTGAAAAGCAGGCAAAAAAAAAGACGTTTCCACATGTGTGCAGTTCTAAGGAAGAAGCTTTGTTCATGGAATCCACGTTATGCGTAAATATATACATTTAAACGTCAAAATCAGTTTATTTTTTTAACTATCTCTTACCTATTTGACGATAGATCAAATGGTAACGACTAAGACTAGTACGCTTTATGGTTTGGTTTCAATTCTATCTGATGCCATTTTTTTTTACTTTTGCAATTACTACTATGTATTGGATGCAATATAATATTTAATAATCGCTAGAGAATTGACTCTGTAATAATAGATATGAAATCTGCATAAATCAAAATATCATATTTAGGCGTATTTTACGACCGGACAACTTTGGGCGACCAATTAATTCAATATAAATTGATAAACGGAAAAAGAAAAACCGAAGACGGTTTTGTCTTTATTGTTCAAAGACTTTCTCAGGATGATTGATTCGAAAAAAAAAAAAAAATTAAATAAGCTTAACTCATATTTTAGTAAAAAAAATATTGTCGAGACTTCTTTGGTCAGCATTCATTATAAATTCTGACTCAATTAAATAATGTACCGGCTTCAGCATTTCATCACGTTTAATATTTTTAAAAAGGCAAGCTAGGTATTTTATATCATACAAAACTCAGTTCGTGTATTCCAATCGTAAGCATGCCATTTTTTTCATGAGATTCGACGGATGGCTTCTCTTGAAGAGACCTCAACTTTGAAACAATATTGTCTTTCTTCTGCTTACAATTCTTTTCTAGAAGTCATCTTTTTGATCGTGAAATCGGTTTTCTATATCGTTCTAAAGGCTTTATCATACTTGAGGCTATTCTAACTTCTACAAATCTATTATGAGACCATGATGTATTGTTGTCATATTTGGTACAAGCCTGAGTGCGGTGTGTTGAGAAAAAAATGTGGTAATAGGCAGGCAGGCAGGCTCGAACCCGTGACGCAAAGGCGGAAAAAAGTGAAAGAAACTCTGACGTCTTACCGCTACTCCATGACGCGACCGGAAGTTCGGAATGTTAAAATTAGGACGTCAATCCAACCGATACGATGACTTGCAAATATGGCTCACAAAAAATCGACCCCTCCTTGTAGAAAACTGCCCAGTTAAGGATGAACAAATTAATGTTTTGGCCAATATTTCGATATTTGTCATTTGAGACATCCAGCTTCAGAATGATACCGATCTCGTGAAAATCCGTCGCCTCTGTCGAAAGTTTTAGGCAGACATACATACATACATACATACATACATAAATACATATATTTAAACAGATAGGTGAGACTTATATTATAGACTAGCGGGGGTACCCGGCATTGCCCGGGTGTTTGGAGGTGTGTGTGGTGTTAAATAAAAAAGAAACCGGGGGTAGGATCGAACCCGAAGCCCTGAGGCGAAGTTTGAAAATAAAATCGGCCAGCCAGAATGAGTTACTGAAATATGTTTGAATTTATTTAAGTAAGAACCAAATTGACAGGTACGGCACGGAAATCGTCGAGCGTTACGATGACAACGTCAATGACCAGGTTTGTTTGTTATAAGTGAAGTAAAAAAAAGAAAACAACGTTAAAACTTAAGCGGGGGTTAATCAAAACATCGAAAAAAACACCAAAAAAATAACGTAAGACACACGAACGATGAAAACAGAAAAACAAACACGTGAAAAATGGCTTAAATAAGCCTGTTTCGATATTAAAATTTTAAAAATAGGTGGGTACGCGAGTGTTTTGGGTGTGTGGTCGGGGGGTGGATAAGTGAAGTAAAAAACCCCAGAAAAACGAACGTTACGTGAAAAGTGGCTTAAATAACACTGGTCCAATATTTAAATTTCAAAAATCGAAAAAAACATCTCACACCACGATTCAAACCCAAAACGTTTACATAAGGAACCACCGCGCTAATCAACTGAGCTAACGCGACGTACATAAAACTTAGTCAGTTTTTCAACTATTTAAAGTAAATTAGGTCATGACGTTATCTGGCGCATGCGTAGAACCGGTCGTCGTCACGAGAGGACCGTTTTTGTTGACCCCCCACTGTCGAAAATTGTCGATTTCGGGGTGAAAAAATGAACGTTTTTGGCCAATGTTTCGATATTTTTTGAGCGAAGGATGGAGCTTGAATATGATACCGAGTTTGTGAATTTTCGTCCTGTCTGTCGAAAATTTTTAGCAGACACGCAAACATACATACATACATACATTTTCGCTTTTATATATATATATAGATGGTGAATCCCTGTCTCATTTAAGGTTTCTTGATAAGGTGCAGAAATGTGTTTGTAATTGCCTCCACAATTTCTCCACTCTTACAGACATGATGTGGCTAGGCTCAGTCTTTTACATAAATACCGTTATGGCATGTGTTTCTAAACTATTCCTTGTATCCTTTGTTCCAGCTCGTTTGACTGGTTGGTCTAGTGGTCTTCATCAATTCGCTGCTTTGATACTTCATTATAATACACTTTCTTACTCCAATAGCTTCTTCCTAAAAATCAAAGGCTTGTGAAACTTTCTTCTTGTAGACTATTATCCTTTTACATTGATGTTTTCCAGAATAAAGCCAATAGGCATCTCCTGTTTTTGCGATTATCATCTTTCGTTATTTTTAGTCCTTAATTTCACGCCTGGTTTGGAACGATTTCCATAAAAATTATTCCAGATAAACTTTGTATATAATCTCCATATCTAAATATAAACTTCATTTCACGGTATAGATGCACCATATATGTTGAATTTTTACGTCTATGCTTCTTTAAAAATAAAAATAATACAAACATTCTTTTCATGCTATAGACGCACCAAATATTTTTAATGTTAACTTAAGTTTGTTTTTTTTCAAATGATCCCCCTGAAAAAGTTTTCGAATAAGAAAAAGGAAACGTCGATGAACATTTTTTTTTTTTTGATAATTTAATGTAAATGGGAAAAAAAGTAATCATTTTCTATTTTCTTTTTTATTTCTATGTAGTTTAAATTTAATGAGAAAATCTACGCGGAAATTTATTCAACACACGGATTTGTTTGCAAAAACAAACAAATTTATTCAAGAAACGTTTGTCGAAAGAGATTAAAACAGTTTCGTATTTTCCAAACTGTATTTTCTATCGATAAAAGACTTATTGAGAGGCATTGTAAATTCTCAATTGATATTCAAGGCTGTGCATTTGTTTTGTTGTGAAAGCATTTCTTAGAGATTTGCCTATCGTTAATTGTTACAAGTTTTACTTTTACTAATTCCGATGGAAGTGTTATTAGTCTGAATAATTTAATGAACGTACCTTAAGAATGTTCCTTCTTGTTTGTTTGTTTGTTTGTTTGTTTTTATTTGTTTGACGTCCTTACACATGACTCGTTGTTATATCTACGCTTGAATACATTTCCTGTAGATTCTTTATTAGCAGAAGACCCGATGTTACTCGGGATTGAATTAGGATCAACGAATGTTTCACGCTCCCATATATTATTGTCATAGAGAGAGAGAGAGAGAGAGAGAGAGAGAGAGAGAGAGAGAGAGAGAGAAAGAAAAAGAGAAAAAGAGAGGGGGAGAAAGAGAGAAGGAGTGAGAGGGGAAGAGAGAGGGAGAGAGAGAGGGGAAGAGAGAGGGGTAGCGGGAGAGAGAGAGTGAGAGAGAGTTGTCAATCGTTTTAACTGTACTATTCTCGTATTCATAGTTTGGCTTTTAAAGTGAAAAACAATGGAATTATACTTCTTTACTTCTGAAACGACTATCTCATATATATATATATATATATATATATATATATATATATATATATATATATATATATATATATATATATAAATAAAAAAATTACAATTAAATTTACCAAAATTATCCAAGATGATAAAAATTAAAGTATATTATAAATATTAAAGAATTAATATTTATAAAGTTATCTCAGCCAGATGTAAAAGCTCGATAAAACCAAATAGGAAATAGAGCTTATTAACTGTTTGCTCGTATATATATATATATATATATATATATATATATATATATATATATATATATATATATATATATATATATATTCTCATAATTTTTTTGTGTGTGTGAATTGATATTCATATTAAACCCCTTTTTTCTATATATTTAAAAACAAAATACAACTTTCTTATATACGGGTTGTGGAATTACATTCATCTGCTAAAGATGTCGATTAATTAATTAAATTCGATGTTTAAAAGAATATGCAAATTAGCTAAATTTGCATATTCTTTTAAATATTAATTTTCTATTAGTTTTTTTTTTCGATTTTCTTATGGGATGATCATCTTTAGTAAACTATCACGTGTAATTATATTCATGCAGATATTCTACATGATTTATACTTGCGTAATATTTGTGTAAAAAAAATTAGAGTAAACACAAACCTCTTTCTATATATATTTATTTATGCGTATATATATTTGTTTTAAAATGTTGCCTAGCAAACTCCTCTATAAGATTTTGGTCTACAGACATGAAACTTAATATATAGGTTATTCAAACCCATGCGGAACTTTATATTTGGGTTTTAGCCAGGGAAAATTTAAAAAACTGCAATTTGCCAGGTGATGGTCGAACGACGGCATTACGAATATGCATGCGTAACGTAATAGCTAGCGATTCATGTTTTAATTTTTAGCGTTGAAGCAAACATGTCTTTATGGCTAAGGCATTAACGGGAAAGGAAAAAGTAAACCAAAACTAATCGCCTTGATTTCGATTCTCGCTGGTGTCGCACGAGTCATTAAAAAAACTTTTAAAATAATTACTATATAATGAGTCCAATATAATATAATAATAAATACGAAATCTTCATTAATCAAAATATCATATTTAACCGTATTTTACGAACTGGCAATGCCGGGAGGTCTGCTAATATATATATATATATATATATATATATATATATATATATATATATATATATATATTGTGTCTGTGAGTTCGTTCCCTATGGACTCGAAAACGGCTAGGCCGATTGTTATGAAATTCTACAAGAAGATTTTATGTTCTTTTTAGATAGGTTTTGTATCGGAATATTTTCGATACGTATCGATAATCGAAAAAAATCCGATGAAAGAAGGAACAGACGACCACACAGCCTAACATAACAAGTGCATTTGAAAAGTTTTATTCTCACACAAGCCGAAAGGCTCGATTTATAAAATCAACAGTATGCTCTTTGACATGACACGGGCGCGTTCCAAATGAATGTTTCTGTTTAGAGCATAATTGAACCAAGATACTTTTTTTCATTTTAAACTTTAATACAAGCAATTATATAAAAAATAATTTTATAAAATCAAAAATAGGTTCGTTACAGTGCAATGTAGACTAAACTCTACTGTGAAATAAGTCGTAGCAAGAGGCATGTGATCTCCCCCCCCCGACAATAAATATATGGGAGTGTAAAATATTCAATCCCAGGCAACGTCGAGTCACCATGCTAGTATATATACATATATATATATATATATATATACACTCACACCCACACACACACACATACACACGCATATATATATATATATATATATATATATATATATATATATATATATATATATACTTTTAGTATTTCCAAATATTTTTAGTCCTTCTCCATTAAAGTCCTCCTTTCTCTCTTTTTTTTTTTTTTTCGCAATTTTGGCTCTGCTCTCTCTTACTTTCTCTTTGTTTCCTTTGAGTGGACACTAACACCCTCGTATTCGCATATCTAACCTAGACACAGCGGGGACATTCACCCGGTTGCAGACGCAGCAGCATCTCAAGTGAACGACATTTTCGACCGGAAGCGGTTGAAAGCCAAGAAGATTCAGCGTCACCAATAGAAACGGCTCAAAATCCCAAATGACGAGGATCAAAATCGGTCATGGTCTTAAAACGAGGGCTAATTCTACAACTTCCGGTGGAGAGGCGTCGACTGATTCTGTTTTTATGAGTTTATTTCCGGCAACTTCCTCGGCCAGCGAACAGTCAGGAAGATGAGTTGATTGTCATAAAATTGCAGACTTCATAAATAATGGAGAGAGAGAGAGAGAGAGGAGGGAGAAAGAGGGTGTGTGAATGTGATAGAGAGAGATAGAGAGAAAGAGATAGATAGAGAGAGGGGAGAGATAGATAGATAGATAGATAGAGAGAAAGAGAGAGAGAGAGAGAGAGTGTGTGTGTGTGTGTGTGTGTGTGTGAGAGAGAGAGAGAGAGAGAGAGAGAGAGAGAGATCGCAGATGGAACGGTTCGTGCTGCCGTGACGTCGGTCATGTCGACGAGCAGTTGATGACCCCAGCAAAAGATCCGGTAAGTTGTCAGTTGAGCAAGACACCGTAGAGTACCGATCAGGTACTTACGAAATAAAGATAGGAAAAAAGGAGGGAAGGGTTACATTAACAAACTGTTTGGAATGATATCAACAAAAGCGACAAGACAATAAAAAAGAAATAACAATGCTATGATTAACGTTCAGAATTTGGTTCAGTTAATTATAATTGAAATAATATATTCGCGTCTTGCATGTGAGCATAATGTAATCGGATAGAAATAGCGCGTGTTTGCTGTCATACACTGTAGTTCAGGCCGAGAAATGACGAGACTTGAGAAAACTCGCGACAATAACGGGAAAGAAGTTAGTGTGGAATGTGGCAAGTGTGTATCCTTTTTTACATGCTTGCCTACGAATTCATTTTTTTTACGTGGAGGTCACCACTTATCAAGGTCCAAAGGCTACTCGGGGATAATGGTTAATGAATGTAAGGTGGTAATATAATAATCGTTAACGGTCTATATAAGTTAGACTCAGTGTGGGTTCTAATATAGAGAAAATCTATTATTCAAAAAGGGCAATCTGGATTTGAACAAAGAACTTGTTTTCATTGGAATTGACGGCTACCATATTGTAGTTGGCCGAGAAGCAGGCCAGTGGAACAGTGTTCCACAGGCAGACGATTCTAAGAAAGAAGCTTTCTTCATGGAATCTGCGTTTAGATTTAGGCACGGATAGATAGTGGTGGTTTTAGCTGGGCGAGTGTTTGTTGTGAACGTTTGGAAATCATAGATTAGAGCTCAGACAAGCATTTGCCATGAAAATAACGATAGGGCAGAGACAGGCTCGCAATGTCTCTTCTGTGGGAAAGAGATTGCAGAGAAGAGAAAAGGGCATTACCTACTAGATTTCGAAGCCGGTTTTGAACTCTATCAAGGCAAGATATAACGCGTCGAGCAACTCATGCCCAGATGTGGCAAAAGTACTCCTTCTTAGGATGTACTTGGCTCTTATAAAAATAGAGGATTCCATCCGCAGTAAGATACTTACCGGAGCGGTAAAATGATCCAACCTTTTTCAGCGATATTGGCAACAGATTTGATGTATGTGTTCAATTTTAGATCATAAGTGAAGGTCAATCACAGAAGCTTGTCACATGCTGCAAACAACGCACCATACATTAATATTTCACCCGATGCTAGATACGTAAACAGAAAATATTTTTCCATTGTGGTTGCATACAGTTTCTTACCTTGAATTCCTAACAAAAATTAACAATTGAAGCTCAGTCGAATACCTTCATAGGAAAAGACGGTCGAGTAGAGACTAGAATCGACTCTTCTGTGCCAAACAATCTGCAGGGATGATAAAAGGTCATCACCACCACCCCACTAGATTTGATTCTGTACTCTGTCAAGAGAGGAACCGTTCGGCACCGCCCCAGATGTGGGGGCTTCAAATTGACAACAATGATATGTATTTAGTGAGTTTTAGTTTTCGGCAATATGGGCTTTCATAGGCTGCATATGCAATATAGCCGATGTCATGTGGAAACTTAAAATTGCGAAATGCGTGTATATGAACGTAATGGGTTTTAATAGGTTTTGACGAAAAAAAAAAAGACCTTTTTTTACAAGAAATAAAAAAGAAAGAAAACCAACTATGTTTCTGTCTTTTCGGGCAATGTTTTTACCAAAATCTGCATTTTACAATAATTTGATTAAAACACAGAAAAACAGCAAACGAAAAGAAAGTTGTGAGATCATGTTTTTATTAAATGCGTTCATCGCGAGATTAGTTCATTTGTATAAATTAAATTAAAATTTTGGAGAAATATTAATTTAATTATTTTTGATTTTTAATTTTTCGAATAATAACATTTATTTAAATAAGTAGTTGCAACTTCCATTTCTTTAACTTCAGAAATAAGACGCGATAAAATGATATTAACTGAAATAATAAACCAAAGTGTAATTATTTCAAGATAGCTATTTTATTTACAAATTAGAATTCCTTAATGCAATGCTACATAGAATTTCGCCAAATTCATTTGCCCCAACTCTCTCTCTCTCTCTCTCTCTCTCTCTCTCTCTCTCTCTCTCTCTCTCTCCGCATGAATTCCTGCAGATATAAGAGAAAAAAGATTTTAAATTGTTTGAAAAAGAAAAAAAAAACGCAAAAAATCGGCATTAACGCTTTTCGTTCATACATCCGCATTTCGAAATTTTAAGTTTCCACCTGACGTCAGTATCAGCAAGCCATATTGCCTATTCAATCTACGAAAGTCCATATTCCCCTTAATTTCTATGCTCGAGTGACTTTTAGCCTTAATCATTGCTGACGTAGTACATGAAAAGGTTCAAAGGCTTTTTGTTATAAGAGATGGGTATGATTGCTCACGACACAATGTTCTATTAAAGGCATTGGCAGAAAACGTCTGTATGCAACAATGGCCGACACTTTAGAAAATAATATTAATCTTCTCGAATGGGAACGGAAATGAATGGTAACATGTTATGCTACTAAGACTAAGCTCGTTCTTTTAACAATTGCAAAAAATCTTCTCAACCACTGATTGCCATGACAAATAACACTCTAACTGATAGCTCATCGTTCGAACTGTTTAGTTTAACATTCACAATCAACACAGTTTTGAAACAAATACATTGAAGACTTTGCCAAGGCTGCTGCAAAGAGGCTAGGCTTTTTTTATCGTGCTGCAAAACCACTCATATCTGACAGTATCGTCTGTCTCTACAAAGCCACCGTTCGCCCGTGCATAAAGTATTATTTTTACATCCGGGTTCTACCACTAGAAAAAGTCTTCAATCTAATAAGTCCCGCATTATCAAGCAAACTATAACCCCTGTCCCATCGCTGGAATCTTGAATCTCTTTTGCCTGTTTTATAAGTACTTTAATGAAATGTGTCCTGATGAACACGTAGCACTTGTGCGCCTTCGACGTAAAATAAAAATAATGCTAGAGTAGAGAAAAACTAGCAGCGTCCGCAAGGTCCTGTGGCGCAGTGGTTAGAGTACTTAGAAAAATCAATCGTAAAAGGTTGAAGGTTCAATTCTCAGTGTGGGCGACCAAGAAATACATTTGCGAATTATTTTACAAGAGAATGCTACCCACGTGAAGTAAATAAAGTGCTATGTTCAAAATTCCGTCCAAATTCTCGAATTCGACATAACATTCCCAAGTTAACAAAATAATCTAAAGAAGGTCGAAGGTTACATCGAACGAAACGTTGTAAAAATGTCACTCATGATGAGAACAGTAATCCGATTAATCCAAATAATACGAGATCATCCATATTTAATTGCGACGTTCATTTTGTACTGCTAAGACAAAGAAAAAAAAAATGCTCTGGGCGGTAACTCTCCCCCAGATGCGTTAGCGATACTATATGACTTTTATATTAGTAGATGACTGAATCAAGTATAAATGACTTTATTAAGGGATATAATGATCAAAAAAAATTTCCAGTAGACTAAACAAGCTGGATCTTTTCATCATCATCATCATCATCATCATCATCATCATCATCATCAAAAACAACTCTTCCATTTTACGTCTGGCGTGAAATTCAGCCAGAAGGACTTATAAAAACAAGATAATCTCTCTAGAAGAACGACATTCATTTCATGTGAAGTAAAACAAATATCCGAGTGCCAGTGGTGAAAGGAGAGATTTTAGATCGAGTTTTTAAAAAAACAAAACCAATTATTTTTTTCTCATCGCATCGCGCACTCGAGAGCAGAAGAAAACAAAAGAGAGAGATGGAGGTGTAGATATCCTGGTTACGGTATCACAAATGTAATTCTATACTTGGTCAAAATGTAACATAGCCTTCGTTGCGGGACCTCAAATTTAATCACGGGCCTCACGGGCTCTTGTCCTCAATAGTGATGAGTTACAAATTAACTCTGATCTCAACTATCCGATGACATCGTCTAGTCTAGGGCACAGTATTCAGGTAATTCGCTCGACGCTGGGATTACAGATACGGGATCGATAAATTTAGCGCAGACGTACACAAGCACGGGCAGTCAGTGTGGCAACACGATTTACACTTGTTTCCGGGGGTGGGTAGCAAAACAGTCCTTCTTCTATCCGGGACCTCTCTGAGTTTGTTTGTTCGTGCGCTGACCCTGCTGGTGCTTTATTCTTTAACCAAAGGCTCTGGAAGCCCTCGTCACTAATAAAGATCTAATTGGAAATATCTACGAAAAAAGAATCACTTCAAAACAACAGCAAAGAAGACATGACTAACAAGTCACTGATAATTGTTTTCTTATGAAAAATACTCATTCTGGGTTAATATCTTAATAGTATATATATATATATATATATATATATATATATATATATATATATATATATATATATATATATATTGGCAGCAAGTCATTATTCAAACGCCTCAGATTGAATACGACAGAGTTATTCTTTTTTTCGATTTTTCCGGATATTTTTTCAATTCGCCGAGCGGTCTTTTATATTTCAGCTGACATGTTGTATATAATGGCACCCAGAAGTTGTTGGTCAGTCATATTTTTCTCAAGCACTTTCTATCGGTGCATCCGATCGTCGTCAGGAGCAATTGTCCTTGTTATCGTTTTCTGTTTCTTTTCTTTGAAGCTTGGCGTATTTAATTTATATATATATATATATATATATATATATATATATATATATATATATATATATATATATATATAGTCCGTATACAAAGAAAAAATAGCACCTTATATTTCGTTCTGATCAGAAGACACGTTCTGGAAGACTGAAGTTTGTGTTAACGTTAACTTAACTTAGTATTTGGACGAAGCGACTCGGTTTGTTTTGTAAGTCCCGGTAAACTTGTCGTCCACACTGTCGTGGAGTACTCGACATCGCTCTGGATTCTCTCAATTGTCTAAGAAAACTTTTTATTGAGTAGCGTTTTGTCCCCTCTCTCATTGCGTTTTAATCTATCTACGCCAGTAACTGTTTTCTTTTCATCTCTTTTCTCCCATCCGAAACAGAGGAAGTATAACCCAATTATCAACATATCTTATCAATAATTTGTTAGAATCACCTTACTTGACCTCCCTGGCCTTTCTATTTTGCCAGCTGATATTTTTTTCTGCATATTTTTCTGGGAATTAAAATGTTGCTGTTTTTTTTTCTATTAGTTATAATGAACCGTGAGAAATTTACCAATAAAGTATCAGCAAGGTTATTCGGTCCACCCAGGATCCACAATAGTGTCACAATGGGAGAGAGAGTTAGCAAGATCTTGATCACGAATTCTTTTCGAAGTGCTGCTATAGACAGATGTGTTGTCTGCATAAACGTTAACTAATGATCTTAGTTTAAAAGAAGGTAACCATATGCAGAGTAATACAGATAAGAATTACAAAAGACCCAATAAAAGTTGGCCAAAGCGCAGTTGGAGTGAGAAACCTGCAAGTTGATCCCAAGTGAGTTCACTGCAGTTTAAGAATTATATGAGGAGATATAAGGTACAAGTAAAAATAATAGAGTTATTTGCCTTGAATCGAGGAGTCAAGAATTATCGCCCTTGAAACAAAGGAGATGATTCTTTTTTTTTACACAGTGATCACCACTTATCAAGGCCCGGAAGCCACTCAGGGATAAGGGTTATTGCAAGTACATTACGTTAGTGGGGAGATTTGCTGAAATGTTTACTTAAGGGGGCGGTTCATTAGGAATTTGTTAACATTGGACTTGAAGACAACCAAGTTGTAGTCCGGAGGGAAGCAGGCAGACGGAACAGAGTTCCACGGGCGTGCAGTTCTAAGAAAGAAGCTTCATGGCAGTTTTAGAAGATAAATACGTTTCGCGTGGCAGATTTGAATCATCACGCATCCACCGACTTCTGCCTTATCATTTTGTTCTGTAAAAGATCATATTTCATCCTAAGCTTATTTTTGAGTTGCTATTAGACCGATAACGTGTATCATGCGACGTAACCGAAAACAAGGGATTTCTTCAATTAGGGTGCTTATTATTTGATATGGTGCAAAACAATGTGAATGTCCGTACTTATAGGCGTATTAAAAGTAAACATGCCACAATTTTCTCACATAGCATCACATATTTCTGAGCTAAAGAAAAAGAGGAGGGAGAGGGAGGAGAAAGTTATCAAAATCTTGGCCACCAATGCTCTTTGAAGTGTTACCATAGACAGTTATGTAGCCTATATGGATATCATATATGACCTCAGAATTCTTCGTTCATCCTTCGATATCTATCTGATTCTCGTTACTCCGATTTAAGGCGTGTGGTACAGTGGGGGGTAAAAATGGTTAGTTTTAATTTAGCGAAACCCAAACTCCTATCATTCCACTATCAACACTCACATACTAACTTTGCCTCTCCCACCTTGGAGAAGCACTCTGCTTCGAAAAACTTTTTAGAATAACCTTTAACCACGATGTGAAATAGAAGACCTAATCAGATCCGTTGCCAAAATCACAGTAGAAATTGGGGGAGATCGCTTAGTCGCTCCAGGAAGTAACTCGCTCCCGACGCAAAACACTATCTGTACAAGAGTCAAATACGCCATTAGATGGAGTACTGTTGCCACATTGGGGGTGAAGCTCCTGCCTTAATAAAGTACAGAACCGACTTCGAAATCTAGTGAGTGATGTTCTCTTCGCCTCCCTACTTCGTCTTTCTGACAAAAGATACGTAGCGAGTCTATTTCTGTTCTGAGCACCAATCTATCGTCCCTCCCGCTGAATCGTTCGCAACGGCGAACTACTTCCCTCACGCTCTATCTGAGCCTAAAATTAAACGAAAACTCCATGAGAAAAGTTTCTTTCCTAGGATTGTCCGTCTGTAGAACGCAATACTGCATTCTGCTTCCCGTTTGACTATAACATGCCAATCTCCAAGTCTAATGTGAATAAATTCCTGTTGAAATGTCTTCTTGACTAACCTAGTCCTATCCTAGCACCTTCATGACTGTTCTTGTCTCTCCAACTACCTGGCGCCTTACTTTTATCCTAGAGTGGACTTCGTGCCTTGGTAAAAGGTGATCTACATAACAGAGCAATGTAAAACGAATATATGATTTGGAAGATTACTAATGAGAAACACAAGCAGTTATTAAGGCTTATATTTTTTTTTTACATAAACGTCACCACTTATCAAGGCCGATAGGCCACTCAAGGATAGGGTTAAAGAGTGTAGAGTAGTCAAAAGGGCAATATAGTAATTGATAGTAATGGAAGTTCGGTAAATTTGTTAACTTAAGTGCAACGGCTCATCAGAAATTTGTTCACATTGGACTTGAAGACAACCATATTATAGACAGCTGGAAAGCAGGAAAACGGAAGGCAATTCCACAGGCGTGCAGTTCTAAGAAAGAAGCTTTGATCATGGAATCGATGTTTAGGTTTAGGCACAGATAAAGAGTGTGGAAAATTATTGATAATGTTTTCAGCTAGTCTAGTGTTTCTTGTGAAAGTTTGGCGAGGGGGGACCATAGATTGAAGCTCAGTCAAACACTTTCCATGAAAATAACGATAAAGCAGAGACAAACTCGCAACATCTCTTCTGTGAGACAGAGGTTGCAGCGAAGAGAAAAGGACATCTCCCACCAGGCCACGAAGTCTATTTTGAACCCTATCAAGGCAGGACAAGTCTTTTCTAGCAGCTCCTGCCCATATGTGGCAACAGTACTCCATCCTTGGACGTATCTGGTTCTTATATAGATAGAGAATTGCATCAGCAGTGAGATATCTACCGGATCGATAGAAGGATCCGACCATTTTTCCAGCGGCCTTGGCAACAGATTTGATGTACGTATTCCATTTAAGATCAGGAGTAAAGGTCAAGCCCAGAAGCCTGTCAAAACTTGAGGCCTCCCCAAGACGAGAGCCATTCATTTTAATTGATGCCAGATGGGGATCAGAACGTTGATGATGTAAAGATAAAAGCTTGGTTTTAGATGCATTAAAAGTAACCAGCCACTCCTTTCCCCATTGTACAACATGATCAAGATCAGAGGAGAGAGAATTGGAGAGAACTTGGTCGTTTACTGTCTTAGATGTGCTACCATAGATGGTAGTGTCATCAGCAAAAATGTCTACGAATGATGTAAGGATGTGATTTGGAAGATCATTAATGTAGATCAGGAAAAGAGTTGGGCACAGGATGGACCCCTGAAGGACTCCAGCATTTATACTCTGAGCTTCTGATTTTCGCCCATCAACTACTACTCTTATGAACCTATCAGAGAGAAATGATTTAATAATTGAGAAGACATTTCCAGCAATACCATAGCTGGAGATCTTGTGAAGTAAACCTTTATGCCATACCCTATCAAAGGCCTTTGATATGTCAAGAGCAATTGCCCTAGAAAGGTTGCCTCTGTCGAGAGATTCACTAATCCTATGAGATATAACTGTAAGCACATCTGCTGTAGATCTAGCAGAACGGAAACCATATTGTGTGTCACTAAGAAGGTTATTTCTATGTATGTGTAATGTTTAGCCGTAAAATGCGTTTGCTATATATTGTTATGCGTATTTCTTAATTCAATTAGCGATATCATGTATAACATCAGCAGCAGATAACTCGAAGTATTAGTACTTTACGTAAACAAGACGACAACAGTTGTTTTTTTTTTAAATTTCAAATGACGTTATTTTAAAACTTATAGCTATGTTGGAAAAAAAGTGACAAATGCATGACGTCATTTCTGGCGCCACGAGAATACTAGCGTGAAAATAATGACTACATTTTATTTGATTACATAATTCAATGTGAAAATAACTGAAACGGGTACATTAGTAATTAAAAAGAAAAGATAGAGAAACCAATTGAAAGAGAAGGGGAGGGATAAAGAATAAAAGAGACAAAAAAACTGGACAACAAAACAAACTTTTCAACTGAACAAATGAATGCTGAACAAAAAGCGCATATCAGAAACTAACCATAAGGTTTAAAAAAAAAAAAAAAAGAAAAAAAAAGCGCGCTAACCAGAAAGAAGAATCGCTGTGGTTGAAAGCGACATTTTTTTGAAGGCGCCGCATGAAATATGGCTAACGTTCAAGAGAAAACAATGTCGACGGCGGGAAAAGTTGGGGAAAAAAGGCAGCGCTAAAATGCGATTCGCGCGCTTTTGTTGAAGTTGGCAAGTTAAGTGGGCGCCGATTTCGAAACGCTTTGATCCGGACAAAAAAACAATCAGACCGAACGATGAGAACGGAAACGGGTGGAATTTTCCGACAGGAAAACATCAGGGTGGAATTGGTTGGCTTACTAGGAGTCGGGTGTAAACGTATAGCAAGATAATGAGAGCGAAAACTCGGAGGGCTAGGGTTAGGGTTAGGAAAGGACCACACACAGCCAACTCATCGCAATCCAATTCAACGATTAAATAAATGAACAAGAGACAGAAGCAAACGGCTAAATCGAATGCATTTTGTGTCTTTAGGATGAATTCGAAAAAATGTAAATTCCGGGGTTTTTTGTTATTCGATTCATTGTGAAGAACGTACGTTAATTTTATATAACTTCTCGGTCAGCTTATGAAAGCAATTATTATATGAGATCGAATAACAATATTGAATTTAATTTAAAACATCAACAGTCATTTATAATCTATAAAACATTCTGCGCACTCTTTTCTTAGTTATGATTTGAAAAGGGCCAAATACATTTTTTGAAAAATAAACTGTTTCGTGGGATTTCGCTTTAAAAAGTCAAACTGGCAGTCCCGGACCATATGAAAGTGACTTTTTAATCCAGCATTGTTTTTGAATAGCATTATGATAATATACTATGATTGTTTTAATTGTATTAGAAAGGAATTTCGGCGTCCTGCGGTTATTCGACAAATAAATAAATCAACGAAACGTTACGTAAAAAAAGGGAACATTCTAAAGGAACAGGACAAAAATAAAGAAGTATACTGTTTACAAAAAATGTGCTGAACTGAAAGCGTACATTAAATTTGTTTCTTACAATGTAACTTATTAATCGTATTGAACTATGTAGCACAAGATTACTTGCCGAGCGTTTATTAATGCTTATTAGTTTGAGTCATTTTGATCAAGTTTTATATTTAAAATAGCATGGACACTATTTTCGTAGGAATGTTAATAAACTTATATTATGCTTTGTGTTATTGTTTTGTTTTTTTGCTGCCCAAAAACTAATTGTTTGTGCTATCCAGAAAATAGCAGCTTTATCAAAACATATTTGTTGTATAAAATATATTTCTAATTCCCTGGAATTTGCACGGGTCCTGTTAGTACATATTACTATTTCATACAGAGAAAAAGATGGCGAGGTGTTCTTAATATAATTTATCTTGCATTTTTTTAAATCGTTTTTTACATTACTCGGGTAAGTAAGGTATAACTCGCGCATTATTTATCTATTTATTAAAATTTTACCCCAATAAGCTTCTTTTTTTATATAGTTTTAGCTAGTGATTGTACGATTCTAATATTTTTCCCGGTCCCAGTAAAATATCTGATTACCTTCGAAATTTCTGATTCCGTTACAACTACCGATTCCGATACTGATTATTTTTATTTTCCTATGTCTCGTAACCATAGAATGTTTTCTTCTTCTGTTTTATTTTAATTTTCGTAACATCTGGTATTATTTTCAAGTGCAAAAGTACATTTGTGGGGTGTTCTATAGATGTAAGATTAACTGGTTGTTTACTGTCAATAAATAGTATTAGTGCCCAAAACATTATATTAAAAGAAAAGAAAAACATATAAAAAAATTAAAAAACTCGTTTTTAAGTATCGAAAAATAGGTTAAAATTTTCGATTCCGATGCTCCCAAACAATCCCGATTTTTTCGTTTTCATAATTCAGATCAATCGCCCGAAGACAAATTTTGACAGTAAGATTTACTTTGCGTGCGACAGCAGTAGAAATCGTTACTTTCATATGACGTGCTGAACCGAACTCTTAATTATGGTCCATCTTGTAGAACATTCACAGCAAGCTCTCTTTTTAGCCACAACTTTTTCTCTTAGCTATCCGTGTCTAAAATGTAAATAAATTCCACGAGAAAAGTTTCTTTACCCGTCCATGGAACACAATCCCAACTGACTGTAACATGGTCGTTTTCAAGTCTAGCGTAAACAAATTCCTGTGGGACTGTCCTCTTAAAAATAATCAACCCTACTGAAGTTCCACCATAATCTATCCCTAGAACACTGCCACTCATTAACCTTTATCCTCGAGTTGTTTTGGGGTCTTGATAAGCGGTAATCCCTTCAGTAAAAGCAAAATATTTTCAACTCATTGCAACTCATGCATATTACACAACATTGGTCTATCACGTTTAAAGTTAAATAGCCGTTTTGACGTAGCCATTTTGTTGATCAACCACTTGAAAGGTTTTAATAACCTTTTCGACTGTCGATGACTTTCAAGTTTAACTGCATTTCTTTTAAAAGGAAGTCACCACTTATGATGGCCTGAAGACATCTCGAGGATTAGGGTTAAGGAGTGTAAGGTGGTTAGTGAAACAACAGCGTAGTGCTCGGTAGTGGTGAAAATTGTATAGAATTTGATCATTTGAGAGGGCAGTTCAACAAGAACTTGTTTACTATAGACTTGAAGACAACTATGTTGTAGTAAGCTGGAAAGCATGCTCGCAGTACAGAGTTCCACAGGCGAGTAATTCGAGGAAAGAATTTTGTTCACGGAATTTGTGTTTATATTTAGACACTGATAGTGAGTGGAGTGAATTGTTGCTAGTGGTTGTAGCTAGATGAGTGCTTGCTGTGAAAGTTTTACAGGATGGAACAGATTGAAGCTGAATCGACTACTTGCTATTGAAATAACGATCGAGGAGAGACAGACTCGCAACGTTTTTCTATTGGAAAGAAATTGCAAAAAAAAGAAAATGGTTATAAATTACAAGGTTTTGAAGCCGGAATTGCACCCTGTCTGGGAAAGAAAGGGTGAACCGAGCAGCTCTTTGCGAGATGTAGCAACAGTACTCTATTTTATGGCATATTTGCTGCTCATATAGTAGAGGATTGCGCCGGATGTAAGATACCTTGTGGTGCGATAGAATGATGCAACTATTTTTCCAGCGACCCTGGCTACAGATTTGATGTAAGTCTTTCATTTCAGATCAGAAGTAAAGGTCTCAGAAGCTTGTTGATGAAAACATTTCATAGTAATTGGGGCGAAGTTGGTATCAGAGCGTTGGCGGTGAAAAGATAGAATCTGCATTGATAAACGTGCTGATCAAATTTGGCGCATCTCAATAATATGTAGCCGTGATTTACACATTTTTTTTTTAAATTTATGCTTTTTGTTGTTCTTCTTCCGGGTTTATTTCCTTAGCTAACCGCCATTATTATCTACCCCGCTTCAATCTCGCCCTTCACAGGTTGTTTAATGGAATTTACGTGTTACAGATTTTTCCTATTTAAAAACAACAATGCGTCCAACAAAATGCTTTCATTTGCGGCAGATAGATACACATACGTATGAAATGCATGAAAAAATTATATATATATATATATATATATATGTGTGTGTGTGTGTGTGTGTGTGTGTGTGTGTGTATGTATATTACTTTACTATAATAAATCTGTATTCCTGTCTGTTTATTTGTTTGTCTGTTCGTTCGTTCACAATGACGTCATAGCATATGTAATACATATGTATTGACGTCATACATAACGGCGCGTATGCTATCATGAAGGGGGGGGGGCGTAAAAAAGAATGCTAGATGCTTTGCCGGCTACTTGACCTGGCACTTTTGCTGGGATAAAAGTGTAGTATCTGTTCCGGCAGATATTGCAAGCTATGACTAGCTATGACTAGCAAAGACCAGATGTGGGGGCAACCCCACATGCCTGACCTTAAACCAGCTCCCATTTCCCACCTCTCGGGAGCTGGTCCCCTTTTTCCCTTCCCCCTCCCTTCACTCCTCACATTAAAAATTGGCCTTGTGCCTAATTTGCTCGGTGGGGGAGCAAATAAATATCATCTGTTCCGGCAGATACTGCACTTAAGATAATTTGTACCAGTCAATGGAGGGGAAACCCTCTATACTGGGACAATTATTATTTTTGGTAACCAGAGTGACCCCTTTTAGGGGAGCTGGTTTTTACCTCACATTAAAAACGGCCTTGTGCCTAATTTGCTCAGTGGGGGAGCAAATAAATACCATCTGTTCCGGCAGATGTTGCCCTTTGTGACCATTGCCCTTGTGGCAATTGGTTATTGGTACACGTAGGGGCAACCCTATATGTATTATCCCCTTCCCCTCCCCTCCCCCTTCATCTCACATAAAAAACGACCTTGTGTCATATTTTGCTTACGTGGGGAAGCAAATAAATACCTACTTGATATAGTATAGTATTATATATATAAGTGTTGAAGCTCTACTGAACACATGGAAATAAATAACTACAACACAGAAGTAAAGTAGAACAGATATATTGAAATCAAGAAAGTATATGCAAATATTTACATAGCGTCCATTGGTATAGTCATGAGGAGAACGTCCCTGGAAAAGGTGTCGGCTGTGTGGTCGTCGACTTTCCATCTTGTGTCTCTCTGAGTCTCTCGCTGGGTCTCTCCCGTCTTTACGGTATCACCATATTTATGCTAATTAGGTAGATCCTACAACAACAATAAGATAATAAACATGACAATATACATATATATTAGTGATGGGACGATTCCAATACTTTTTCCGATTCCGATACAATTGACGATTCCGTACTAAATTCCCGATTCCGATTCTCTATAAGTCACTAAACGTTTAACAATAAAGTTGTTATTCATTTCAGATTACTGTAAAAACATACGTTAAATGTGCAGATATCTTGTCAAACGTAAAAATACACTTATGGAAGGTGATGTATAAAATTTAGTTTTACCTCGTAGTTTATTAGCAATAAAATTTATTATTTTATTATTATAACCAGCAATGGAAGATTTTGCTTTAAACAAAATCAAATAAGAAAGAAAATTAAAAGAATCGCTTTTGCAATCGGAAAATAGGAACACACGTTTCCGATTACGGTACCGATTACGATATCCCTGCCCCGGCAAATTCTGATATTTTCGATTCCCGATTTCGTTCCGATTAATCGTCCCAACATTAATACAGGGTGGAACGATAAATTGTCGCCATTGAAAAAATGACATGATTCCAGTTCCGTTTGATAAAAACCGGTTTTCTCTCTCTCTCTTTTTTTTTTGCAGGCCATCTACTATTTATATAAGAAAAAAAAAAAACAGTGAGCAAATAAATACACCGTGTATATATGTATGTATATATATATATATATATATATAGTTACTATATATAATAAGTTACATTCTAATGACCAAATAAGAAAATCAGTCCAAAATAATTTTTGTTTTTATTATTTTTAAAATTATTTTTGATGTTTCAATATTTTATTTAAAAATAGGTAAATGCCTATATTTGTTCTATTTTTTCTCTTACACTATTTTGTTTTTCCGATGGAAAATATAAACCATTATACAATCAAATAACTCACCAGAGACGAACATATGTAATACAAATAAATGCCACAAATAAACGAAATTAAACGGAGATACTTAAGGTGGAAGAGATTGAATTACAAAACCCTGACCCATTTACTAAAAAGTGATTTAGAGAGAAGAGAGGGAGAGGGGAGCGCGCCACGGGAAGATAACACAGTCTTTCACATGCAAGCGTTGTCAAACAATTTAAAAGCGATACGTTGCAAGAACCTCCCCTCTCCATGTTAAATAATCGCTTCTAAATAATTAAATCGGAACATTACGTCGACATCCCTGTCATAACAAATTGTTTTTCCTCTGTAAAAAAAAAAAAAAAAAAATGCTGGATCAAATTAAGTGAACTTTTTTTGTGAGTGAGAACTTAATTCCATAGCGAGTACGTAAATATATTTTTTTTTTATCAATATTTTCATTTTTTTAATGTCTTGATTAAACTAAACAAGTACTAAACTTTATTATAGGGAATATATAGTTTACAAATATATTTTTTAAAAAAACCTAAGAAAAAAACAATATATTTGTATATTTTAATATACCGTAATATACAATAGTTAGTAGTAATATATAATGAAAAGTATTTTATTTTCCCTGAAATTCTTTTTCCGCATTCCTGTAAAATTCAACAAACAAGCATTCGTGATTATCTCCCTTGAATAGAATCTCTCAATCTATATATAAGCTAAAATATGTTAATATCAAATAATTCTATGTTATTTCTTTCGTATTTTTCTTGCAACAAATGTAGGTTTAAAGGTAAAATGAACGAAAAACAAAGTGAATCTTTTCTGGAAATTCTGATCCCTTAACAGAGAGTATAAAAAATGAAAAGAAAGAAAAATGGATTTAAAATTAAAGAAGGAAAAAGAAACGATTGGACTTTTATTTATTTATCTATTCATTTGACTTGTTTTTACAACAATGCAAGTTTGTTTTCACTCCGTCCACTTCTGGAATATAACTCAATACATAAGATTAACAATGTAGGATCGGTCGAGTTGGCTTAAAGGCTATTTAAACTATAAAATCTAAGAGTACAATTTTTGTGTGTCGTGCCAAATTTGTGTTCGAAAAACAAGAACGAATTTTATAAAAGCAAAACAGGCGATAAAAAAAGAACTGAAACCGAAAATCTGCGTAAAATGGTCGAGTGGAAAGGCGCAAAGTATTGGTTGCCAGTCGCACTTGGATAATCGCCGGCCAATTACGGTAAAGTAACAGTGTCGAACTATTATAGAAAAAAAAAAAAGAAAGAAAGAAAAGGGCAAAATAAAATTAAAAATAGACAAATAAATAATAATAAAAAAGCTAAACTAAACAAAACAAAAAGTGCTTAGTGATCCGTTAAGGGATGCTGTCAACGGGCCCATCACGATGCTTGCGTCATTACTGCCCCTTTTCGACGCTTTTGAGGGGGTTGGCTTTGTCGACGGTGTAGGAGAGGCATTTCCCGTTCCGAAAACTTGCTAACGGACGCTTGCTTGATTCGCACGTCAGCTGGTTATCAAGGCCGAACAGATTTCGTATGCCACACCGCCACCAGTTAAAACGCCAAGAGTCGTCAAACGGTAAAAACAAAACCAAAGTAAGAATAATAATAATAAAAAAAGCGGAAATGAAAGTTAACCTTGGCGTGCTAAAAGACACTTTACCAGTACTGACACGAAAAAGGTTGGTCCCAACTCTCTGAAGTCATCAAACCGTCCGATAATGTTCCGAGATTGAGAGAAAGGCAGAGAAAGGTGAGAGAGATGCAGACAGGGCAAGAGAGAAAGAGGAAAGGAGGGAGAAAGGGGAATAAAATCAAGTTGTTCGGGATGGATCGGAAGAAAACTGTTGTGTTCCGGTCAGTGGCGACATTGACCAGGTTTCGTGAGAGAGCCGTGGCTAAAAGCGGTACAGGTTTTGCCCGTTTGAGGGTAAAAAGAATAGATTTCTCCCTCTATCATTTTCCCTCCTTCTCTCTCTCTCTCTCTCTCTCTCTCTCTCTCTCTCTCTCTTCCTATTCTTATAATTTCTTACTTTTTCTCTGTATAACTTGCTCTTTCCAAGAGGTTGAAAAAAAATAAGCGAATAATGTTGGTGATCGGGATAAGCAAACGGGGAGTGGGGAACCCATGAGAAAAAAAAGATAAAAAAGAAAATAGAGAGAAACTTGGGGTTAAGAGGAAAGGAAAAATAGAGAAAGTGTAAAAAAAAATAAGCCGTAGGGAAGAGGGGGGGGCGTTTGCGCGTAAAAGAATGAAAATAGGAAAGAATAGGAGTGAAGTTGCATAAAGTGTGTGTGTGTGTGTGTGTGTGTGTGTGTGTGTGTGTGTGAGAGGTGGAGATAAAGACTGGAGTAAGTGAATATTGTAAGAGATAAAAAAAGAAGGGGCGAAAAGAGAGGCAGAATCATAGAAAAGATGAACAGGAAGGACATAGGGTTAGAAGAACAAAAACAACAATAACGAGAAGAAATGGAATGGGGTAATGAAGAAGAAAGTAGTAGGAGGAAAAGAAAAGGAAAGAGAAGGAGAACAAGGGAGAGGAAGAGAAAGCTTGTACAAAATAAGACGAGGAATATGAGTAAGAGAAAGAGAAAAACGACAACACATTGAGAACTATGATAACGAGAAGTAAAAAAGAAAGAAAATTTAAAAGAAAGAAAGTAATTTAAAAAAAGAGGAAAAGGAAAGAAGAAAACAAAGGAAAGGAAGGAAGAAAAGAAGAGAAAACGGAAAGAAGAGAAAGTAAAAAAGAAAAGAAGAAAAACACTACAGCACGATAACGAGAAAAAAGATAAAAAAAAGAAGATGGAAAAAGAATAAAACAATGAAGTAAAAGAAAAAGATACAAGAAGAAGAAGAGGAAAGAGAAGAAAAGGCTAAAACACTGGGAAGACTATGATTATAAGGAGAATGAAAACAAAACCGAAGAAGAAAGAGATAAGGAAGAAAAAGAAGAAAAAGAAAAACTACAATATTTCAAGGACTATAACAATTTGAAGGGGAAAGAAAAAAATCTTCCATTATGATAATGCTCGTCTTCATACAGAATTACTGACAAAAAATCTATTAGGAAAATTTGGTTGAAAAATCTTGCCTTATCCTTCATGTTCTTTTGACCTAACCCCATCTGATTATCACTTATCTCAATGATTACAAAACCATTTATATGGCCGTAAGTTAACATCACGATAGGATATTAAATATGATAAAGATTCATATTTATCAATCCTCATCCCCAAAACCGAGGCACATGTTTCATGGCGATGGACCAGTTTTTGGTAGATATTTCAGATTATATATTACAATAGTCAATTGTTTATTTCTATGTTAACCCTTACATAGAGCTCCCTAGATGTTGAAAAGCCTTGTATTCAAATAGCTTCTTCCATCGAACTATTAAACTATGCAATTTCCTCCCAGGCCACTGCTTTCCTGATTGTACTGACATGCAGAAGTTCGAATGCAATGTGGACAGATACCTCGCTGCCCAACTCCCCATATAGTAAGCCTGCTCATTTGGTCAAAATAGTAGCCCCTTACGACTGAATTACACTGTGCATTGTTTGGAGTGAAAAAAAAAATTAAAACATATGAATAAATAAAAATAACATTTCTAATCATTTCGACATAATTTAGCATCGTAGTAAAAATACCAAAAAATAAACCCTAAGTCTCGGCCTATAAAGTCTACCGTAATATCCACCCGAGTCACATTTCTGAACTGAGTGATTATTCGCATATATTCTCATCCTTTTGAACGTTGTTCCCTACGGGTTTCTTCGTGTGCATTTTGTTGGATTTAGTTACCTTTCTAGAATTGCAAAATGCACCGTCTATTGCAACTGTTCTCATTCTTCTAGTTGTGCCTTTTAGAAATTGTCATATTAGGTTGACAAGTAAGTTTTTGCGGGATTTTAGATTTTCAAATGATGTGTTTTCATATTTGAAAAAAGTTTTCGTTATCTTACCTTTTTTTTATACTAGCATTTCAGCCCGGCGTTGCCCGGGTGTTTGGAGGTGTACGTTGAGCAAAAAAGAAAACAAAAAAAACTGTTGATTTTTTTAAAACTTTTACCCCTATTATGACCCCTTAAACTTTATTGTTTTGGTCTCAATCAAGTTATTAAGTCAGATCCATGTCCAAGGAACCTATATCTAAAAGTTCAATTGTTTATACCCAAATTGGCAGAGGAGTTTGGTAGAGTTCTCAAAGGTTAAATCGTTGAACTTTCACCTCTTAACAGACAAATTTCTGGCCGAAAACAGATTACAAAGATTTTCCCAAATCTCAGTACCCTGTATATCGAATTTCGAGTCTATAGACTTAAAATTGACAGAGTTATTGCGTACATGTACACAGACAGACACACAGACACGTTCACTTTTATAGATATACTAGCATTTCAGTCCGGCGTTGCCCGGGTGTTTGCATGTGTATGTTGAGCAAAAAAAAGAAATTGGTAGTAGGAAGGCAGGCTCGAACCCGTACCGCGAAGGAGGAAAATAACGGGGGGGGGGAACTGCCGTCTTTGCGGTTACGACCACAGCCAAACCTGAAGTGACTCATGTTCAAATTAAGGCTAGACAATCGAAAAGAGAGGATAACTTTTAAAAATATCGGCGAAAAAAGCGAGCCCCCTGTAGAAAATTGCCTAGCCAACTTTTCAATATTTGTCGTATGAAAGGTCGAACTTTAAAATGATACTGATCTTGGTAAAATCCGTCGCATTTTTCGAAAGTTTTAGGCACACATGCAAGCATACATACATACATACATTTATATATTAGTAACTGAAATTTTTCGACCCAAACCGATTAAAAAGCTTGCCCTATGTCTGAATACCCTTTATGTAAAATTTCAAATGTTTAGACCAGAAATTGTCTGAGTAATTTGGTAGAGACCGCAGAGGTCCAAATTTTTTAAAACTTTGACCCCTATTATGACCCCTTAACATTTATTGTTTTGGACTCAACTCAAGTTATTAAGTTAAATCCATGCCCAAGGAACCTATATCTAAACTTTCAAGTGTTTAGACCAAAATTGTCGGAGGAGTTTGGTAGAGTGCTGAAAGGTCAAATCGTTGAACTTTGACCCCTTAACAACCAGATTTCTGGCCGAAACCCGATCACCAAATTTTTCCAAATCTCAGTACCCTGTATATAAAATTTCGAGTCTTTAAACTTAAAATTGACAAAGTTATTGCGTAGGGAAATGTACACACATACACACCCAGAGACACACAGGCACACAGATACACAGGTACGTCCACTTCTATAGATATACTAGCATGGGTGCCCGGCGTTGCCCGAGTGTTTGGAGGTGTATGCTGAGCAAAAAAAAAAAAAAAGAGAAACAGTCAATTTTTTAAAAACTTTGACCCCTATTATGATCCCTTAACATTTATTGTTTTGGGTTCAAATCAAGTTATTAAGTTAGATCCATGTCCAAGGAATCTATATCTAAAATTTGAAGTGTTTAGATCCAAAACGTTCGGAGGAGTTTGGTAGTGTGTTCAAAGGTCAAATCGTAGAAATTTGACCCTTTTACAGCAAAATTTCTGGCCGAAAACCGATCACATAAATTTTTCCAAATCTCAGTACCCTGTATATAAGATTTCGAGTCTGTAGACTAAAAATGGAGAGAGTTATTGCGTAGGGAAATGTACACACACACACACACACACACACACACACACACACACACACACACACAAACCCATTCACTTTTATAGATATATAGATAGATTTTATCTTAAAAAGGTTGTTTTCGCTCTATCTAATCGTTTAAATTACAATCGTTTTAAAACAATTATGTCTTCTTTTCAGAACGTTGAATACAAGATAGAAAAAATGCAAATTCGCACAATTTTCTTATTACAATTGAAGCTAGGACGAAAACTGCTGAAACAACTCGCGATATCAACGAAGCGTTTGGCTCAGAAACCACTACTGAACGCACATTACGATAATTGTTTAAGAAATTTTGTGGCGGTGACCAGAGTTTTAAAGATGATGAGTGTAATGGTCGGTCATCGGATGTTGACAACGATTAATTAATAGCCTGAGTCGAAGCCAATCCACAATCAACTGTTCGAGAACTTGTTTAATAATTAGTTGTAACGTATATGACGATTTCAAACCACTTGAGAGAGATTGGAAAGGCAAAATTATTGATAAATGGGTGCTTTACGAATTAAACGACAACCAAAAGAAACGCCATTATGAAGTGTCAACTTCTCTTTTACGCAATAAAAACGACCCGTTTCTCCACGGGATTGTGACTTGCGATCAAAAGTGGGACATTTACGACAACCGGCGACGCTCAGCTCAGTCAACAGAAAAGGCCCAATTCTCTTCCACAACAATGCCAAACTGCCCGTTGTTAAACCGCCGTTGCAGAAGTTGAACCAATCGGGCTAAGAAACTCTGTCTCATCCGCCATACTCTCCAGACCTTTCACCTACCAACTACCAATTTTTCGAGCATCTCGACAACTTTCCGCTTTAAAAATCTAAGCGATTTCAAAACCTCCTTCGGCGACTTCATCACCACCAGAATGCAAGATTTTTACATTACTGGCATAAATACACTTTTTTTTCGTTTGCAAACGTTTATTTTTAATTCTGATGGTGATTATTTTGTTCAATAATTCTAGGCACATTATTTCATTACAAACACACCAATCAACTCACATTTCATAATTTTTCCATAATTCTTGGATATGGTACTAATTTCGACAATCATTTTTTATACGTTAAACACACCTTATAGCTCCCACCCCTCCTAAAATAATAACGTTGATAGACTGATTTTTTTTTCATTACAACACACCAATCAATTAACTCACATTTCATCATTTTTCATAATTCTTGGATATGTTACTAATGTCGACAATCATTTTTCATCATTTTAACCCACATCATCGCCCCCTTTACTAAAATAATAAATTTGATATATTGTCTGGTCTGATTATTTCATTGCAAACACACTAATGCATTAAATCACATATCATTTTTCATAATTCATGGATATGTTACTAATTTCGGCAATCATTTTTAATAATTTAAACCATCCTTATCGCCCTCTCTTACTAACATAATAACTTTGATATATTGTATGGGATGATTATTTTATTATAAACACACCAATTAATTATCTCACATTTCACCATTTTTCGTAATTCTGGGAAATGCTACTAATTTCGACAATAACCTTTCATAATTTAAGCACACCTTATCGCCCTCTCTTACTAAAATAATAACTTTGATATATTTCCTGGGATGATTATTTCATTACAAACACATCAACCAATAACCTCACAGATCATTTTTCATAATTCTTGTATATGTTACTAATTTCGACAATAATTTTTCATAAGTTAAACATACCTTACAGCCGCCGCTTTACTAAAATAATAACTTTGATATATTGCCTGGGCTGATTATTTCATTACGAACACACCAATCAAGTAATTCACATTTAATCATTTTTCATAATTCTTTGGATATGTTACTAATTTCGACAATCATTTTTTATGATTAAAACCCACATTATGCCCCCCTCCTACTTATATAAGAACTTTGATATATTTTCTGGGCGTATTCTTTCATTATAAACGCACCAATCAAGTAACTCACATTTCATTATTTTTCATAATTCTTGCATATTTTACTAATTTCGACAATTATTTTCATAACTTTAACCCACTATGTCGCTCCCTCTTACTTAAATAATAATTTTGATATATTGTCTGGGCTGATTATTTCATTTACACACACATCAATCAATTCTTGTATTCTCATAGTATATATTTTCCACCTATCTTATCCAATCCCGGGTGACGCCGCATATTCTGCTAGTATATATCTTTCACCTATCTCATTCGATCCCGGCGACATTGGGTATTCTGCTACTATATGTTTTCCACCTATCTCATTCAATACTTGGCAACGCTTTCTGCGTGTATATATTTGCACTTATCTCATTCAAACCTGGGTCTGACTTCATGGCTGCCACCCCACAGTTAAATATATACATGAAATAAAGTAATGTTTAAATCGTAAACTGTTTCAGCCATTTCTGGGACTGACTTCATATCCCCACCCTACTGTTATAAATATACATTAAATAAAGTAATGTCTTAAGCGTAAATGGTTTCAGCCATTTCTGAGACCGACTTCGTACCCTCCACCCCACTATTAAAAATATACATTAAATGAAGTAATGTTTAAATCGTAAACGGTTTAAGTCTTTTTACGGGACTGATTTCATATCCCTCACATTGCTGTTAAAAATATACATGAAATGAAGTAATGTTTAAATCGTAAACGGCTTAAGTCATTTCCGGGACTGACTTCATATCCCCCACCCACTATTTAAAATATACATGAAATAGTTTAAATAATAAACTGTTTCAGTAGCTTTTCGAAATTAATACATAAAAACATTAACACGGTTAGAGAATAAGCAACATTTGCTTCAACATGAATTTCTGAGTGTAGTATCAGTCTCAGCATTCCAGTGACTTTAATCTCCCCCCTTTTTATGTCTTGGTTAATGGAGGAGAAATCCTTCATTACTGATTCAATTTTTATCTTTGTTACTGACCAGAGTGCCCCTTTTGGGGAGCTGGTTTCCCCCCAAATTTTTAACCGACCTTATGTCCAGCTCTGCTCTTGTGGGGAGGCAAGTAAACAAACAAAAAATAATCAGAAGGGACATTTTTCAGGGCATCTTATAATAAATCAAAAGAGACATTGCCAGTGCATTTTATAATTAATCAGAAGGGACATTTTCAGGGCATTTTGTAATTAAATCAGAAATTACTTTTCCCAGTTACTTTCGTAATATTAAAACTTTGTTACATTATAGTACCTATTTACAATGCATACCCACGTGACATATTTAGACACCAGGGTGTTTTTACGTGGAGAAAAGGAACAAAATGTGTCTTAGTCGTAAAGGATTTCTCCTCCACTGAGGGAGAAGAAGAAATTGAAATGCAGCATCTGAAGGACAGATACTACACTGTGATCTTGGCCAAAAAGCCAAGAAAAAGAAATAATTTTTATTAGCTTTGCCTCAACAGTGACACCAATTAAACATTATTTTTTGTTTCATAACAAGTAAATGACCCGAATGTAAGTGTGACACACATAAAGAACACACACGCTGTCGTATTAATATATAGATGATAATAATAATAATAATAATAATAATAATAATAATAATAATAATAATAATAATAATAATAAAGAATAATATTAATAATAATAATAATCAATAAAAATAATAATGAGATTTTGCTGCTAAGTCTTGTGTTTCGGGCTATTTATGTTTATAGGATACATGTGCATTAAGTTCATCGGAGCACATTCCGTAGAAGTATTTGTGAATCCAACCGAGATGCAACCTTGTGGCAATGCGATATGGATTTGAGTTTGGCAAGAAGTGTGAGGCCTATAATGTTTGTAATTGTGTTTCCCGCCTTTAAAACAGAAAGAGAGAGAGAGAGAGAAAGAGAGAGAGAGAGAGTTCGAAAGAAAGCGAGACTTGTTTTTTATGGAATACCAACCACGTTAAGTCATTTGTTGCCGAATCAGGTTGGATTTATCGAAAAAAAACTTTGAAAAATTGCCATTTTATTTGTTAAAAATATATCCAACAATTCTACATTCCAATTCTACAGTGTTTTTCAATGTAGAAATATTGGATATGCCCTATTTATACACGTCGCCAGCTTTTTACACAAAATCTGTGCATTAATGATGTCTTCATTTAACACTAGGGGAGATCGGCTACCATCGGCATTAGTCGTTATAGATCAACAATAAAAAATGTCTATGTATGGCTGAGGAGGGCCGATGTCGACCGAAATAATTAGTTTATATTGTTTGCATTTATTGAAAAATATCTTTTAACATCGAATTCGATTTCAGAAAAACTATTTCTTATAGACTTTAAAATAAAATATTTAATTTAATAAAATATTTGAAAACGTTATTCCTAGAAACAACATTATTGTTTATAAAAATATTATTCTTTAACTTTTTCTGATAGATCGTCCTTTCACAGTTCATTCAATGTTAAATCAAGTTAATTTGTACATATTCATGTCTTGAAATTTTCATAGAGATCAATTACGTTTATAAAGTCTCTTATTGTCTCTACTTTAGTTTTTTTCATTGATTCAACAATTTTACATTTCAATTTGTTCCTGTCCTATACAACGTCCCTCTTATAAGAACCAGAGAATAAATTCGATGTCACATGCAATATGGTATGCATGACATATCGGTTGCTGTTTGAGGGAGACAAGTTGTTGGTGTACCAATCTAAATGAGGCAACAATATTTTCATCCACGGGAAAAGTACGGTTTTATACAGGTATGGAATATTGGCATAGAGATATTGGATAGGGTATCAGGGTTTAGCTGTACCCCAAAATGATTGGCGCGTTACAATCTTCCTGATCGGTGTAAGTTAACTTTCGCAGACATCGTTTGCGAATGAGTGGTGAGTAGGGCTGGTTTCGCCAAAGTTAAGGGTGTTGGTTGAGTGATGCGCTTGGGGGGACTAATGGCCGTCGAGTGAAAGGAAATATGGCACAAAAAAGAGGAAAGCATTTCAATGGCGTTTTCTATTCTTCTGACATCGGTCACGACACGTATACTCACACACGCATAAACACACATACACTTACAAATCCACATACGTCCATACATACATCAACTAAATTATATCTGCGCGTTTATCGACGTAAATATTGTTTGTCAAAAGCGTGACAGACTAATTGCAAAATGTAATAATTTACAAACGTATAGCTAGACATAATAATTAACAGATACGCATGCAAACATAATGATTGAGAAAATAATAATCAAAAATAATAATTGTCACAATTACACATAACTGACCGACGTTCATAGCGTTCACAACAGACCAACAGTCATCCTGTATATAATATTTTAATAGCAGAAATTTCCCGCTGCACCAAATTGCTGTAGGTTTTCAATAACAGATGCAATATACAAACTTATTATGTCTAAATCTTCAACCCCGTCTGATCAAACTTTACTGCATCGTTTAATGCACACTTATTCGTCATGATTAAATCCTTTATTTAATCCTAAGAGAAGCATCATCACGATTGTCACATCTACAGAGGAAGAAGTTCCTATTTTTCATTCTGATTATCAAGCTCTACCACCGCTACCACTATACATCGTTTACTATTCTTCATTTTCATAGGATGTTCGTATTTCACTGCTCTTAACTGCTTATAACATACGTAGACTAAACATAACCTTCCCTTTTCCCTACACATAATTACGAATGCCTCCCGAGACATCGTCCGCCCAATGCTTTTGGCTGAGCTCGGAAGTCATATTGAAATATGGCTACACTACATGCACCTTCAATAACATGAGTACGAGACCAGTTCTCGATTGACCAATATTTTTCTGAAAAAAAAAAAACAACAAAACAAATATTTATTACATATCTCTACTATAGGCATATATATATATATATATATATATATATATATAAGTTTTCTTTTCTTTTTTCTTTTCTTTTTTCTTTTCTTTTGTTTCTTTTCTTTTTCCCCCAATCGCGCGATGCTATGTTTGTTGTCCTGTGTCTCGCTGAAGATAATGTCGAAAGCACAGTTTTCTTCTTTTTGATTCGAAAACAAACTACATTGCAGTAACGTGGAAAACGTGCGCGTGCATGTTTCCCACCTGACTGCAACTTGGATGTCTTCAAGACCAACATAAACAAGTTCCTGATGAACCGCCCTTTTAAGTAAGACACTTTATCAGATCTCCATTACTAGTGATTACTACGATATTATCCCATTAATTACTGTACACGCAACAACCCTTATCCCCGAGTGGCCTCCGAACCTTGAAAAGTGATGACTTCCTTGTAAAAAACAATCAAACATAATAATCGATAAATTCGCAATCAAACATAATAATTGATAAATTAGCTATCAAACATAATAATTGATAAATTAGCAATTAAACACAATAATTGGCAAATTAGCAATCAAACACAATAATTGATTAATTAGCAATCAAACATAATAATTGATGAATTAACAACCATGCATAATAATTGATAAATTAACAATCAAACATAATTATTGACAAATTAACATTCAAACATAATTGATAACTAAAAAATCAAACATAATAATTAAAAAATGAACAATCAAACATAATAATTGATAAATTAACAATCAAACAATATAATTGACAAATAAGCAATACAACGTAATAACTGAAAAATTAACAATAAAACACAATAATTGATAAATTAACAATCAAGCATATTAATTGATGAATTAACAATCAAACATAATAATTGATAAAATAGCAATCCAACATAATCATTATTAAATTAACAATCAAACATCATCATGACTAAATTAGCAATCAAACATAATTGATAAATTAACAATCAAACATAATAATTGATGAATTAACAATCATGCATAAGAATTGATAAATTAACGATCAAATATAATAATTGATAAATTAGCTATCAAACATAATTGATGAATTAGCAATCAAACAAAATTATTGATAAATTAACAATCAAACATAATAATTGATAAATTAACAATCAAGCAGAATATTTGACAACTTAGCAATCAAACATAATAATGGATAAATTAGCAATCAAACATAATAATGGATAAATTAGCAATCAAACATTATAATTGATAAATAAGCAATCAAACATAATAATTGATAAATTAACAGTCAAGCAATAATTGATAAATTAAAAATCAAACATAATAATTGACAAATTAGCAATCAGACATAATAATTGATAAATTAACAATCACTACAATAATTGATAAATCAAAAGTACAACAAAATTATTGACAACACAATAATTAACAGACCAACAGACAAATGTAATAATTACAAGAGAAGCGACAAAATAAAATAATTTACAAGTCAACGACAAAACATATTTGAAAAAAAAAACAACCACTAAACATAATTGATAAACCAACAGCAAAACCTTATAGAAAACAATAATATATACAAACGTACATATAAACATGGATATAAACATATATTAATACAAAAATTTATACGCCTATAATTTTTTTTTGTGTATTGATATTCATATCAACAACCTTTTCGTTCTTGTAAGTTAAAAAGAAAATACAACTTTATTATATATGGGTCGTGGAATTTCGTTCATCTGTAAAAGATCTAGTTAAGTTGCATATTCTTTTAAACAATCATTTTAATTAATTCCCCGTTAGCTTTTTCGGTTTTCTTATGGGATGAGCATCTTTAGTTTACTGTTATGTGTAATTATATTCATGCAGATATTCTACAGGATTTATACTTGTATAATATTTGTGTAAAAAGCTTATAGCAAACACAAACCCCTTATATATATATATATATATATATATATATATATATATATATATATATATATATAAGGGGTTTGTGTTTGCTATACATATATATATATATATATGCGTATACATATTTGTTTTAAAAATTTGCCTACCAAACTCCTTTGTCAATTTTTAGGTCTACAGATATGAAACTTAATATATAGGTTATTCGAACCCATGCGAAATCTTATATTTAGGTTTTAGTCGTGGAATACTACTGCAAAATTGTGAAAATTAAAAAATGGAATTTGTCAGGTAAATGACGAACGACTGCATTACGAATATGCATGCCTAACGTAATAGCTATTAATTCATGTTTTAATTTTTAGTCTTGCAGGATACATGTCTTCATGGCATTAAAGTCAAAGAAATCGTAAGCTAAACGCTTTGGTCTCGATTCTCGGTGGTGGCGCACGAGTAATTTTTAAAAACTTTTTAAATCATTACTATGTATTGGGTTCAATATAATCTCTATATATAAGAAGCCAAATTTTGTGTGTGCTTGTATATTTATCAAAACATTTCAACAGACGCGACTAACACTGACAAAATAGGTATCGTTAGAAACATCGGACTCTCGAACGACAAATATCCGAAACTTAGCCAAAAACATTATTTATGTGCTGGTCAACTGGGCCGTTTTTTTTTTACAAAGAGAGGTAATTTTTTGTCGACATTTTTGAAAAGTTGCATACGCCTTGCAATGACTAATTTTATTTCCAATAGGAGCGACGTCGTATATCTCGGTGGCCGCTGCGACTATACCGTTCGCTTATTTTTCTTTTCCTCATAGCGTTACGGGTTCGCGCCTACTATTTTTTTTTTCACCTCGCACGGGTACTCGCTGTTATTTTATTTTTTTTATTTTTTACGGCGTTTTGAAACAATATTTTTTAGGGCTTACCTTACCATAAAACATCTACACACCCGGTCAACGCCAGGGACACCCGCTAGTATAATAATAATAATAATAATAATAATAATAATAATAATAATAAATACGAATAAATACGACCGACCAATGCCGGGCGAGCTGCTAGTATACATATATACATGATTATTGTTTCTTTTTAACAGAGGCCTGTCGTATCTCCAGGTTGATATCTTCAACCTAGCTTCACTCTTGCATAATCGTAACGAAATAGATCCGCAAGTTTTGATATGGTGACAGAACTAAATGGTAAGATAAAGAAACCCTGGTTAACAAACATAGAGTTTATAAACAAATAGGGGTGGTATACCCAAAGAATGAAATATTATTAAAAAAAGCTTATTTTTCCCTATGCACAATCTATCTATATATCTATAAAAGTGAACGTGTCTGTCTGTCTGTCTGTCTGTCTGTGTACATTTCCCTACGCAATAACTGTCAATTTTTAGTCTATAGACTCGAAATTTGAAATACCGGGTACTGAGATTTGGGAAAATCGATGTGACGGGTGTCAGCCAGAAATTTGGCTGTTAAGGGGTCAAATTTCAACGATTTGACCTTTAAGAACTCTACCAAACTCCTCCGACAATTTTGGGTCTAGACACTTGAAATTTTAGATATAGGTTCATTGAACCTGGATCTAACTTAATAAAGTAATTTGAGCCCGAAACTATAAATTTTAAGGGGTCATAATAGGGGTCAAAGTTTTAAAAAATTAACCATTTTTTTTGTTTTTTTGCTTTTTTTGCACAGCATACACCTCCAAACACCCGAGCAACGCCGGGCACCCCTGCTAGTATATATATATATATATATATATATATATATATATATATATATATATATATATATATACTAGCAGTTCAGCCCGACTTTGCTCGGGCTCTATGTACTATTCATAACTAACTCTACGTGTGAATACACTTTATGTAAGATTTCAAATGTTTAGACCAAAACCTGTCTGAGTAATCTCGTAGAGACCGCAGAGATATTTTTTTAAAACTTCGATCCCGATTTTGACCACTTAGCATTTATTATTTTGGTCTGAAATAAAAAGCCAAAGTTTTACACATGTCGAAGTTATGTACATTTAAAATTTCAAGTGTCTAGACCCAAAATTGGCGGAGAATTTGGTAGAATCTGCAAAGATCAACTTTTTCAACATTTACGTTTTGGCAGCCAAATTTTCTCCTCAAAACTGACTAAAATGTTTGACGTATGTCTGAATATCCGTTATGTATAAATTTCAAATGTTTAGACCCAAAATTGGCTGAGTAGTTTGCTAGACACTGCAAAGGTCAAATCTTTTGAACTTTGACCCCCTGGCAGCTCAAATTTTCGACCCAAACTATTTAAATACCTTACCTTATCTCTGATTATCATTTATGTAAAATTTAAAATGTTTAGACCAGAAATTGGCTGAGTAATTTGGTAGAGACCGCATAGATCAAAGTTTTTTTTTAACTTTGGCCTAATTTTTACCCCTTAATATTTATTTGTTGAGGCTCAAATCAAATTAAAAAGTTTGATCCATGTAACTTACATTTAAAATGTCAAGTGTTTGTCCCAGAATTGGCGCAGGAGTTTGGTAGAGTTTTCAATGGTCAAATCGTTGAACTTTGACCCATTGACAGACAAATGTCTGGCCGAAAACCGATTAAAAAGATTTTCCCCAATCTCAATACTCCTTATGTCAAATCTCGAGTCTCTAGACCGAAAATTGACAGTTATTTGGCGTGGAAATGTACACAGACACATATACATACACATTTTCATTTATATATATATATATATATATATATATATATATATATATATATATATATATATATATATATATATATATCAATCCTCGACTGGGGAAAGATGCTAGTCTAGCCGCACTGATGAGTTTTGATACAACGAAACAGCTATGTGGATGAATACATATATATATATATATATATATATATATATATATATACCAACAAGCCTTCCGGCGCTGCCCGGTCTTAAAATACGTATTATTATTACACCTAACACAAAAAATAAATATTTGCTAACCATAACGCCTTTTGCAATGAAATAATAAGAATAACATAGGTTATGTAAGAAAGTATTTTTATTAACAAGGATCAACATATCCTGTATTCAGAATAATAATGTTAGTGGGATAGTTGTGACTGGTGTTTCTTAACTATTGCTGCAATATGTGAACGAATGTGTGATGCGATCCAGCAATCAGTTCAATTCTACATATGCAAACTATATTTCATCATTCTTTCAAATGTTTTTTTCACAATGCATATCACTGACAAGCGGTAAAATACATTCATTTGGAAGATAATCTATACTGCTACTGTTTTGTTAGCTTGAAATATATCTTACAACCTCCGTATTTAGGAATTGGTTTAGTATGAAAATCGGATCTGAATTATTCAGCTCCGGTGTCGATTCCCGATACTTTGAAAAACTCATGACATTACACGAATTTAAACCATAAAAAAACTTACATATTCGTATGGGCGAAACTTTTAGATTCCAGAAATTCATCAATTTTGTATTGACCTGAATCATCTTTTTATTTTTAATTTTCTTCCTTTGAAGATTGTAACGCTGGACATGAGGCAACCAAACCAGCTGCCAACATTGCCCTGCCTATTATTGAAACCAACCGAGATCTCTTTTCAGTATCCTCGCTGTTCCCTTAAGTGCAATTGTCTGGATCTCTTTTGCACTTTGTTCACCAGGAATACTAGTTAGGTAGAACTTCAGGTTGTTCTTCATAAGCCCTGTAGCACCTATGATAACTGGTATGATTGACATCTCCCTAAGATTCCAGTTTCTTTTCATATCATACATGAGACCTTGATATTTGGTCTGTTTCTCCCTTTCAGCTCTGTTCAGACCTCTATCATTAGGGACACTCACTTCAACCAAGGTTGCCACTCTTTCTGACTTATTCCATATAACTATGTCAGGTTTGACAGCAACATTTTCAAGGTAGGTGGCTGCAAGGATTACAATGTCATAGTGTATAGCATATAAGTCATTTCCAACTGTTCTTTCAGGTTAATGTTCCCAGGACTTGCTGCTACATTGGATGCTTAATTTTTTACAGATGGTCCAGTGGACGTACTTACATACTCTATCATGCCTCATTGCCAGACTGAACAACTAATATTATATAAAAATAATTAAGTTGCATCAGGTAATTTTTTTAATTCACGGAGGACAGGTGCTGTCATAGTGATACACGAGCTTATTTAAATATCATAGTTCATACTTGAGCACGACAAAATAATAAAAAATCTTAATTCTATCTTAAGCGTTAAGATTTAATAAAATCATGTGTCTATCTTAAGTGCGACAGACTAAAACATATTTCTATATCCAGCGTGACAGACTAATAAAAATACCATTTCTAACGTAAGCCTGACAGAAAAATTAAAATCATATTTGTATCCAAAACGTGGCAGACTAATAAAAATATTTCCTTCATCGTGAAAGACTAACACAAAATATACTTCATATATTAAGCATGATCGACTTACAAAAATCTCATTTCTAAATAGGTTGCCAAACTAACAAAATCATATTTCTAGCTTAAGCGTGATAGAATAAAAACAACCATATTTCTAGGAAATAAACTGTATTCATTTCTTTATTGTGACAGACTACTGCCAACATATCTCTATCTTAAACATAACAGACTAATAAAATTATATGTATTACTTAGACGTGACAGACTAATAAGTTACATTTTTAATTTAAGCATGACAAACTATTAAAATCATATGTCTATCTTAATTACGAATTAATAAAAGTCATATTTCTGTTTTAGGTGTGACAGACAAATAAAAATTATATTTCCAACCATAGCGCCCTAAAGATCATATTCCTACTTTAAGCGTGAGAGACTAGTTAAATTAATGTTTCTAACAAACCTGATATAAAATCATATTTTCAACTACTAAAAATGCATCCATTTCTTAATCGTGACAGACTAATACAAAAATATACTTCTATCTTAAATATGACAGACTAATAAAAGCTTCATTCCTCAGTAAACCGTGAAGGATAAATTTTTAAAAATCACATCTTACGCGTGACGGACTAAGGAAACACATTTCTATTTTAAGCGTAACAAACTAATGCAAAACTTATCCGTATCTTAAACGGGACGGACTAATAGAACTCGTATTTCTAAATTAATCCTGCGTTAGTCACCTGGGTGTTTCAAACATGGTTAATTCCATGGGGTGTTTATACACCCCAATGCAAAAATGTTTATAGTGCTATTATTTTGTAAAATATAGCTATCCAGCTGGTTAAGGATATATCTACAGTCACAGTAGAACAGTTTGATTCACTTATACCTTGTTGATATTAATATAAAAATAATATAATATAATAAATTATAAAACTAAAGAAATTAAAAAAGAAATATTCGATTTAGATCACATTTCTTAAAAATACCAACAGGATTCACCAGATTGTGTCAGATTTTAATATCTATGATGAACACAAAAATAAATTGAAATAGAAAAAAATGAACGTATGTAAATATCCGGTATACGGCATAATCATGTTGACACACCGATTCCCGTCAGATCACCGAAGTTAAGCAACGTTGAGCCTGATCATTACTAAAATGGATGACCAATTTGGGAAGGTGCTGTATGTAGGAGGACGTCGACACCTCCTTGCAGAAAGTTGCAAAAACCTAACGTCGTCATCTCCCCTAACGGGGATATACATGCGACTGGGAACCGCTTGTGAATTTCATAGTCCCTTAAAACTTCCTCCCTCAGAGGAAGCCAGTTAAACCTTGAATAGGGTTGGTGCTAACTGCACACACATATGTAAACACAAAATGTTTCCATAAATTAAAATAGTAAGAAAAATGATTATGAGTTAATAATTACATAACATTACCTTTCAATCTGATTTACCTCCAAGGAAAACTGAGATAAACCGTGTCATACCACGTGTGCTATACCCTCACGGAGTCAGGAGAGTACTGGGAGGGGGAAAAAGAAATAAGCTGCCAACTAGGAATTATGAGCACTTAAGCAAAATTGGGATGACAAAACACTCCATGGGACTAATGCACGGTTATTTATAATAGATTTACAAAAACTTAATCTCTAACTTAAGCTTTACGCTTTAACAAAAACATACTTCAGTTTTAAGAGTGACGGATACTAAACATAATATTTTTACTTAAGCGTGCTCGTCTAATAGAATAAAATAATTTTATTAATGTCACGGTTAAGATAGAAATATGATTTTATTAGTCTCTAATGCTTAAGATAGAAATTTGATTTTAATGAGTTTGTCACGAGTAAGTTAGAAAACATGCCTGACAGACTCATTAAAATCAAATTTCTTTATTAAGCATGAAAGACTAATAAAATTATATTTCTGCCTTAGCGTGACGAATTAATACAAATTTGTAAGTTTAGTGTGACAGATCAAAACGGGCACAGATCTTCGAATAGATATGCTTGGATGCATTTAAATCAAGATACGCCCATTACATCTAAGGGTTTCGCGATGCCAAACTTATAATCAAACCCGAATGTGACAGGCCGACTAACAAACAAAGCTTGTAAGGACGCATCTAATTTATGACGTCATCAAACAAAGGAGAGCAAATTAAAACGAGGCTAAAGTGGGTCGAATGACAATGGTCGACGAAAAGTAACAGTATTTCTACCCTTCCTTGTTCTCTTGAAGGGAACAATATAAGCGTTCAAGTTTGCGAGTAATCCCGCAGTGAAGATTTACGAGCTTCCGGTTAGGTCGATGTTAGAGAGAGGATGTTCAATAGGTCTCTATCGTCTTCGACCGCCGCAAACGATTGACTCTTTGCTAAATTTAAAAAAAAAAAAAAAAAAAACACAGCGAGACTGTCATTTTATGCCCCGATTTTTATTTTGTGCCCTTTTCTTTTTACACCACGAAAGAAAATGCTTCCCTTCTCCTTTTCTCTATTCTGAATCTTGTGGCAAATCCAGGAAATGAGGATAAATGAAAAGGTTTGAGAGAGGATAAAAATGGGGCAAAGTAATAGTTTCAGAAATACAAAGACGTATTGCCAGGTCAGGAGCGTGACACGTGCGTGCATGTGTGTATGAATCAGTGGCGGACGGAGGATGCCACAATAGCAGCCACCAGAGTGTAGGCTATTAGCTGAAATATAGTCTTAGTTCTGTGCAGTTCTAGGAGATCCACTCTTTCAACTTTGCCATTTTACCCTTTTGAGAAAGGAGTTAGTTTATTGCTGATCGTCTGAAGAGCCCCAACGAAGGAAGGCTGGTAGGGCTGCCTAGGCATTTTTTTGCAATACCGAATCCTTTTCCGCAAAAGTGCTGGCTTTTTAAATCACACTTTCCGACCCTTGTGTCACATCATCCCATCATGAGAGAAAGATAAATATTAGAGGAGGTCACAATAGTAGCTTGAAAGAGAAAAAAAAAAAGAAATAAAACGGAAAAGAAAACAGAAAATAAAGCGTTTTAAGTAAAAAAGAAACAGCAAGCTAATAGGTTTAATTTAAAAAAAAAAAGAAAATGCTATGATCGAAAGAATAAAAATAATCGGAAGTTCAGAGAAAGTAGAAAAGTATATAAAAAAAAAACATTCGAATGAAGGGACATTTGGAAATGAAAATAAAAAAGTAAATAAAACGCCAAAAAGACAATAAAGATAGAAACTGAGAGATATAAAGGTCGTGCCAACATTAAAAAGAAAAATGTGAAAATGTGAGAAAAAATAAATAAATAATTTTATTCTTTTATTCACGCATAACATTTTTATATCTTCAAATATTTATTCATGGTGTTTAGTTTGGTCGTTTTCTTTTACGGCATATCAACCCACGTTCGGTTATGCATAATCCAGTAATTTTGATAAAGGGTTTAATGCTCCGAATTTTTTATATCTTCAAATATTTATACAAAGCATTTGATTTAGTTGTTTTTAGTCGCGTGCAAGCGACTCTATAAGTCACTCCGTTAGTCCGTCGATCGGTCGTTCTGGCAATGGGTTTGTCCGTAACACTTATGTCATTTCCAACTGTTCTTTCAGGTTAATGTTCTCAGGATTTACTGCTACATTGGATGTTTAATTTTTTACAGATGGTCCAGTGGACGTACTTACATACTCTATCATGCCTCATTGTGTAGTAGACATCCCCTAAAAGAACCTTGCAATTGATATTAGATGACTCATACTTTCCAACTCTGTGTGGCAGAATCTACATTTGTTGCCATTAATGAGACCTGACGTGCTTGGCCTTTTTGGTTAAGATCACAGGTCTGTTGTTAATAGATGCTGTTCTTAGCTTTTAAAGCTTTTTTTCTTGGCCTTTTTGGCTAATAACTTTTTTCACACACACACACACGCACATTTTAATAATAAAAAAATATTTGCACACGCATACAGAAATTGTATATATATATATCCTTTCGTGCAAAAATGCTGGGGGTTTTCATTAGTCGGTTTAGAGTCCACAGAGTGAATGTGGTTTTAGTGTAAATGTTGCCAGTCAAGAGTAAAGTCGCCAAAGATTCCATTTTCACTTTAGTAACAAAGACCTTGCAACACTCCCCCTCTCACTTATTACAGGCCTTGTGCCTAAGTTTGTTTTGTAAATTGGAATTTTACTTTTAATTTATTTTGATTTTGCATCGAATTATCTTGATTATAATTTTCATTTTCACGAAATAAATTATATAAAGAAGATCAAAGTGTAGTATCTGGTCTCCCAGCTACCTCATTTTTTTATTTTTCAAGAGGTCCGTCACGTGACCCACCAGTCAAGTTTAAGGCTTTCACTTTGGTTACTTTTGTGACTTTACTAACCTTTGTTAGTGGGACCGACCCCCTCTTTGGAGAGTCTGAACCCTTTTTGTTTCCCCAGGACCGACGCCATTTTGTAGTAGTCTGGACCCGAAAACCGATCCCTTCTTTGGAAGTTTGCTGTTTTCGGGACCGACAACACTTTCTTTGGTAGACGCGACTTGGTTAGGTTAGCTTTAGTTTGTTAGGTACTTCGTTTCCTCCTCTCCCGAGAGGTTGAACTGGTCTATTCTCTCATCTCTTAATTGCCTGAGCAGCACTCTGACCTGCCAGGCCCAAAACTTTGTCTTCCTCCGCTGCTCTCCCAGTGGATTGAGCAGACCGGGTTCACTTTCTTGCTTCCTTGGGGTTGTTTATGGGTAGGGTGACGTGGGTAGGGTGACGTGGGTAGGGTGGGTGTTTTGTTTCTGCTCCCCTCTCTGGGCAGAGATGTCTATCCCATTTCTCTCTTAATTGTGACGCGGCACTCTGCCCCGCTAGCACCCACTGCATCTTCCTTCACTGATCTCCCCCCTGCGGGGGATCTGAGCTGACTAATCCAACATCCCCATGAGAGAAGGTCAATCCGCTTTCTCTCTTCTGATCTCATCCACTCCCCTCCCCTACCCATTTCCCTGCATTTTCTTTTCTCCCCCGCTACACTTTGGTCCGTGTCAGCGGCCAGTGCAGTTTTGTCCACACGATGCCGGGAAAAAGGCGTATACCAACCCAGATGCGCCACATCGCCCTACTAGAGTACTCCCCATCGGAGAAGCACCCACCATGAACAAAGTAAAGAAGGAGAAGGCCAAGGTAAGGCCGCAGCCCGCGGCGACCAAGGCAGGTCCAACATCAGGAGGGCAACCAATCCCGCCCCTGGCTCCCCACGAGGGCCACTCCCCAGACTGGGCAGTCAAAGAAGCGGCTGACGAGGGAACGGGGTGCGATCTTTGTGGTACACATCCTGCGACACCCCTTCCACTTCAATCCTCGTCGGTCGGAGATAGCACTCCCACCCAGACTCCCCAAGAGGACCAGTCCCAGATGGAAGCTTCCATGCCTGTGGCCGATGAGAGACGAGGTACCGCTCAAATCGTCCACAGCTAGTGGCACTCTCTGAACCTCAATCCTCGTCTGCCGAGGGCAACCTTGTCACCCCCAGCTCCCCAAGAGGGTTACACTCAAAAGAACAGAGCTAAGAGAGATGAAGAGACCAGAAAAACGTAGGGTGTACCATGGCCAGTGTCACCCACGGCTCCTCAGCCACCGTTCACCTTGAACAGCCTCCTCAAGGAGAGGATCCCCCAACCTTGGATGGAGAGGACGAAAGCAACATAGCAGAGAGAACTCAAAGGCACATAGAAGCGCTAGCTGCCCTAAGGAGTCTCGGCGGGGAAATCCAAAAGACTACACCAAAAGTTTCGCCCAAGAAGGACCAACAATCCAGAAAGAACGAATCCCCAGCACCAGCCAGGGGAGTTCCAACTCCAGGGAAATCAACGGCCGTGGAGAAACCTAACGCGGAAAACTTCTTCATAGGTAACTGGGCAACAAGGTCACCGACGAAAAAGAAGAAGAGAGGTGACCATGGAGTCAGACAAAGCCAGGCAGCAACATCCGACGCTGACTGGCCAGCTCTGACTCCCAATAACGCCAATACCAAGCCGCAGCAACAACCAAAAGCAGTGCCAGCAGATCCACGTCCAGGGCCGTCCAACCCACCACAAGAGCCGGCAACAGCATGGGGCACGAAGATGCAGCAGGAGAACCTGACTTCGGAGGGAACTATTCAACTCCACGTACAAGGAGTATATGGTGGGCAAAGTTATCCAACCCCTCCCAGGCCAGATTGAGGATTTGGAGAAAAGAGTTCTCTCGCTAATTATATCAGACCTAAGTACCCAGAGTTTGACTTGGATCGATAGGGACAACATGGTTGCACTCCTCCTGGAGCTAAATATTCCAATCAGCTATATCTGCAGGAGGAGCTACGCCATGTGGGACGTGCTGCTACCCAGTCCAGAAGATGCAATAAGGCTCGCGAGCACCGACCACCAGGGTAAAAGAATAAGACTCCAACTGAAGTACTAAAGCAAGAGGAAGCCCACCGTCCCCGTACTGAACGGGCCAGTCTACATGGGCGCTAAGCAGGTCGGGGCGATCCTAAGTCAGTATGGAGATGTGGAAACCATAACACCAGTCCGCGGCCAACTAACCGTCGTGACCGGAGAACACAAGGTCAAAATGGTCGTGGACAAGGCCGAATTTGAAAAAATCTCAGCCATGTTGAAATTCGGGGGTTGGACCATGACCCTCATAGTGGAGGGCAGGGAGCCCCACTGCTGGCACTGCCAAAAACGAGGACACATGGTTAAGGACTGTCCCAAAAGACTCCCGGCCACAGTCCCTCCGAAACAGCAAGGGTTGGCCCGACCATAAAGCCAACCCAAACCCCGGCTGCAGCCCAACCAACAACTTCCGCGACAGCCAAACTGGGTCAAGCAGCAGAATCTGGATGGTCGACGGTCACTAAAGGGGGCAGGCGTCCCCTAAGGGTTCCCGAACAAACAGTGACCATCGACGAACCAGACCAAACACCCATGGACATCCCGGCGCCCTCTTCCGCGAACAAGAGGAAACGTCAAGACTCAGAGGAAGAGATCGCGTCGGAAGAAGAGGAGACCACAGCATCAGCAGTGGCAGAAACAGCAAAGGCAGCAGAGACAGATGAGAGAACGATAACAAAGAGGAGGAAGAACAGGAAGACGACGGGAAACACCCCCACCCCAAAAGACAAAGTTGTAAACGTCGATGCTGATCTTCTCACAACCCCAACCCCCAAACAGCCAGAGCAAAAGGCCATCTCCATCCCCAAACCCTCCAGAACTCCAGTACGCAACCCATCCCCAGAAAGGACAAATAACGCCCCCAAAAAAGCAACACCCCCAGCACTAAACACCCCTACATCCGACACGCCCACGACCCCTTCCTCTACCCCTACTCCTCCTCTCCCCGCTAAAAAGAAACCAACCACAACCACAACAGTCCGCACGGAGCGAACAAAAAGACTCCCCTTCCTTCCAGGAGGAAGGATATATGAAACGGACCGTCTGCCAACTATACCTGAGCTCAAAAGCCAGCAGTAGGTCCGCTACAACCAACTTAAGGACTTTGTATACGTTGGGGGCGATAATGTCACCGACCCAACCAAGTTCAAAGACGCTCCCTTGTTGGCCACATTTGTTAGGATCAACAAGGATTCCAGGCCGGAGGCTCTCTAGGCCATGATAAATGCCGCAAAAGATGCAATCCCGGGCCAGCAACTGGTGGACACGGAACATCCTTCACTGAACAATTTAGTTTTCAAGTCTGAGGGCAGAGTTCCTGTTTACATCCACCCCTCCTTTTACAGGGCACTCAAACTAACCTTTCCTCTGGACGTGGGAGGTGTGGCCAAGAATGGATTACCCTCAGCTGACTTACTAACCGGAAGCCTTGGACAAGCCTGCCACGTCCTCACCCTCGAGGATTTCAGTGTGACACTGAATAAGGTAGGTGACCATGGCTTAAAACTTGGCTACTTATAATATGAGGGGCCTCAGATGTCAAAGCAATACCGCGCGCATGCTGAGGGATCTGGTGTCTCTCGAGGTAGATATTGTCGCTATACAGGAGACCCACTTTATTTGTGACGGAGATTGTCAGGTGCTCGTGAGCGACTACGATGTTTACTCAGCATATGGCAATACATATAGTCGTGGGATCTTCTTGCTAGTAAATCGCACACTATAAGCGTTGATGAATGTTGTTCACTCAGATGAGGACGGGCGGACGATTGTCGTCGATGTTGCCGTTACTAGCAGTGTGTTTCGGATAGTCGCAGTTTATGCGCCTAATTCCGCTGTGGAGAGGGCTTCCTTCTTTCGACGGGTGGAGGGCTTTATAGATGATCCGGAGAGGGTAGTCTTAATGGGTGATTGGAATGCCATCCTTGATCCCAAGATAGATAAGTTCGGGGGGACTAGCGGATCGGTGTGGTGTGACAGCAGTCTGTCTGACCTGATTGCTTCGTGCGAGCTGGTCGACAGATTTCGCCTGGATCACCGGGGTGGGAGATGTGGACGTGGCATCCTAATGCATCTTCCCGTCCAAGTACTTACTTGGATCGGATGTTAGTTAGAAGAGACGATGTAGATTTCCTGTCTTGCCCCACGTTCCACTTTTTAGGAGACTCGGACCATAAACTAGTTATGGTCCGTCTGAACTTGAGACCTAGGCCTAAACTGGCCGGATACTGGAAGTTCAACAGTACCTTGTTGGAGCTGGAGGACTACCGGTTGAAGGTTACAGAGATAATCTAACGGGAATTAGTGGGGGCGGTTACCGGGAGTAAGTGGTGGGTTAGTCTCGAGGTTAAGATTAGACGCTTCTCGGTCCAGTACAGCCAACGCCTCGCGCTAAATAAGGCTAAGGCCAAGAAGTGTATAGAGAATAGGCTGACCCGAGCGGTGGTGTGGCGGACCCCCTAGAGATATCACTAGCTAAACAAGACCTCAACCTTGGCTAGCGAGCGGTACGTGGACCAGATAGTTAGGGCTAGGCTAATGAAAGTCTCGAATGAGGCTGTTAATGTAGACGCTGTTGAGCATAAGGCTGCTCTAAGGCGTGGCTCGGAAGGGTACATTAGAAAAGTAAATGACCTGTAAGGCCACGCCCTCGTGTCAACGCGGGAGATTTGCGAGGGGTTTCGAGAGTATCTATCAGAGCGCTTTACCCAAGTACCCAAACTCAGGGTCGAAGAGTTTGTCAGCTATTTGGCCGACTCGCCCCGCCTCATAGCGGCTCGAGCGACTAGCTGTGATGCTCTTGTCACGGAACATGAGATCATTACTGCGTTGAAGCAGTTCGGCTGCAACAAGTCCCCAGGGCTTGATGGTCTACCCTACGAATTCTACTTGAGGCTGTCGCCCATATTGGTCCCTATTCTGAAGGATATGTTCAAACGTTGGTTTGTTCAGGGCTCCATCCCTGGGCAGGTGACCAAGGGAGTGATCACATTGCTGAGGAAAGGTAAACGGCATGGTGGGGAGGAAGATTTAGACGATTTCAGGCCCTTGACTCTGCTAAACACAGAGTTAAAGATTTTGGCTAGGGTTCTTGCGAATCGGTTGCAGGTTGTCATCACTGATTTGATCGAACCAGACCATAGCTATGCTGTGAAGGAGAGATCGATTTAGGACAATCTTCATCTGATACGCACGATCATAGAGGGGACAGAAGATGACGCCGAGGCCGCACTGATCAATTTGGATCAGTCCAAGGCTTTTGATAGGGTGGACCATCGGTTCCTGGGATCTGTGCTGGAGGCCACCGGATGTAATCTGGACTTCTGCAAGTGGATCTCTGTATTGTATTACAGGCCGACGGCAGCGGTGCAGATCAATGGTAAGCTGTCGGAGTCTTTCGCCGTTTCCCGATCGGTGTGACAGGGTTGTCCGCTGTTGCCTCTCTTGTACGTCCTAACATTGGAACCCCTCCTTCGCAAGTTAAGGGACGAGGCGAGTACACCAGTCCTGCGCGGGATAGCTCTCCCTGGAGGCACACGAGCCAGGGTTTCCGCGTTCGCCGATGACGTCACCGTGTTCGTATCTTGCCCCATGGTCATTCAAGTGTAGTATCTTTTCTTGCTACATGCTGTACTTATGTTTGTAACTTTGTGATATAAAGTGGGGGATCACTTTTCTGTATTAATTTAATGTAAAATGATCACCCACTGTACAACCAGTCAGTCTCAAAGTCATTCAAGTCATTCTCCAGATCATTCAAGTTGTTTTTGATGGATTCCAGTTATTTTTTTAAGTATTCAAGTCATCCTTAAGGTCATTCAATTCATCCTTAAGTTCATTAAAGTCTTTCTAAGTTATTTACTTTTTATTTATTTAAGTCATTTCAGCCCATTTTTCGTCATTTTAGTTTTCTTTAAGAATTTCATGTCAATCCTACATTCACGCATTCATTCATTACACGAGAGCACGCGACTAATGGCTATCGGCCTTGTTTTTATGGCATATCAACCAATTTCAGGTTATTTTATGTGTAATCCAGTAATTTTGATAATGAATTAATTATGATTTAAATTATTTATATCTTCAAATATTTATTCATCGTGTTTGGTTTGACTATTTTGTTTTATGGCATATAAACCTTTGTTCGGTTATTTAATGCAGAATATAGTAATTTTGGTAAAAGTTTTGGTCTACAAGTTATTCATATTTTCAAATATTTATCCATAGTTTGGTTTGGTTGCTTTGTTTAACGGCATATTAACCTTTTTTCGGTTATTTAATGCAGAATATAGTAATTTCGTTTGTTATTATTTTGTTATTTTTGTTTGTTCTACGGAATATCATTTTTTTCATGTTATTTAATGTCCAATCCATTTACTTATGGTAAAAGTTTTTATGTTTTAAGTTCTGTATATTTTCAACTATTTAGTCATGGTGTTTCATTTTGTTGTCTAAAAAGTAAAATTGTTTTGTTTGTTTGTTTGTTTGTTTTTTTACTTTGGAGAAACATCAACGTTTTGAGCATGTCTTTTATCAGAAAGTTTTTATTTTCCGGCAGTCTTTTTTAGATAGCACACGAAAGAAAAAATAAAACCAAATAAAGAAAGACAAAAAAGAGTAGAAAATTTAGTAAACGGTAAAAAGCAAAGGTAAATCAAAGGTGGTTAAGCAAGAAAATAACATGAGAAGGAAAATAGACGAAAGATAAGAAACGTTCAACATTAAATGTTCAAAAGTCACAAATGTCACAATGAAATAAAAAAGACAGAAATAAAGAAGAAAAGGTGAGAAAAATAGAAAGAAAGAAAAACGAGAGAGAAATAACCTGTAATAATTGAAACAACTGGCAAAGCGATGTGAAAAAAAAACGAAGAAAAAAAACTAAAATTAAGGGTACTGAAAGAGGCAGATAGTTAAGAAGAGAGAGAGAGAGAGAGAGAGAGAGTGAGAGAGAGAGAGAAAGAAATAAGAAAAAGAGTAGACCAAAACAATTTGCGACAGAGAGAATCAAAGCAAAGAAAATGAAGAAAGAAAGATAGAAATAAATAAATAAAGAATGAATGAAAAACAAAGAAAAAGAATTAAAAGTATCATAAAAGAACACAAGAAAAGAAAGAAGAGAAAAGCAAAGATGAAGGAAAGAATTTAAATTAAGATTAAAACTAACGAAGACCAAAAATACACAAGAAAAAAAAGAAAAAAGAAAAAATTGAAAAATATATAAGAACGAAAGGAGGAAATACAGGAAAGCGAATGCAATCAGATTAAAGAGATTATAATGATCGTCCTTACGAGAGGCAGATGTCCTTGACTACTATTAATAATAAGACTATTACTACTACTAATGTTGTTATTATTAGTAGTATTAATAGCAGGAGTAGCAATACTAATAGAAGTAGCAGTAATATTATAATAGCTACTACTAAACTCTACCTAATGGAGAACAAATGACTTCTTTTGACCAACTAAATGACTTCTATTCGTCAAGCGATCATGACTTTTTGCCGCCCTTTTTGATGCTCTTTCACTCGTTCGAATAAAAAAAAACTGGCCGAATCAGTTCGTTATTTTTTTTCTTCTGATTTTTACTCTTTCATTGTTCTTGATAGCTTTCTTTTTCCTTCTCTAGTCCGATGTCACCCCGTCCGCCATCACGTTGTCTGCAGTAATCCATGACAAAGGCGATTCGTTCAATTCTGCTTTCAAATAATGCGTAACGAACACGTGGCCGGGTCGCCCATTTTCACTTTCAGCTAACAGTCCTAAAACGCCTGACTAGGTAGAAGGGCAGGGAGGATGAAGGAAATAATGGCGCCCCTTAAATACCGCGACCAGAATAAATTTGGCTGCAATACGGAGCCACGAATGAATGGATGCTTGCACCGTTTGTCTGAAAGGATGGTTGAATTGTTAATTGAGACAACGGTCTTTGATGGTATGGTATTAAAACGCTGCATTCGTTTCGCTACCTTTTCCATTCTTTACGACATTGAACCATTTATATCCCAACAAAATGATGGCGATTTTTTTATCCTACAACGAAAGATCAATGGAGCGTTCTCTTCGCGGATTTTGTTTTTCTTCTTTAATTTCTTCTTCTTCTTCTTCTTCTTCTTCTTCTTCTTCTTCTTATTATTATTATTATTATTATTATTATTATTATTATTATTATTATTATTTTGTATAGACTCTTAAATTATTTTTTTTTGTATAGACTCTTAAATTATTTTATTTATTTATTTTTTTGTATAGATTCTTATATTATTTTATTTTTTTGTATAGACTCTTAAATTATTTTATTTATTTTTTTGTATAGACTCTTAAATTATTTTATTTATTTTTTTGCATAGACTCTTAAATTATTTTATTATTTTTTTTTTGCATAGACTCTTTAATTATCTTATTAATTTTTTTGTATAGACTCTTAAATTATTTTTTTTGTATAGACTCTTAAATTATTTTATTTAGTTTTTTTGTATAGACTCTTAAATTATATTATTTATTTATTTTTGTATAGACTCTTAAATTATTTTTTTGTATAGACTCTTAAGTTATTTTATTTATTTTTTTGTATAGACTCTTAAATTATTTTTTTGTATAGACTCTTAAATTATTTTATTTATTTTTTTGTATAGACTCTTAAATTATTTTTTGTATAGACTCTTAAATTATTTTTTTGTATATACTCTTAAATTATTTTATTTATTTTTTTTGTATAGACTCTTAAATTATATTATTTATTTATTTTTGTATAGACTCTTAAATTATTTTTTTTTATAGACTCTTAAGTTATTTTATTTATTTATTTTGTATAGACTCTTAAATTATTTTTTTGTATAGACTCTTAAATTATTTTATTTATTTTTTTGTATAGACTGTTAAATTATTATTTTTTGTATAGACTGTTAAATTATTTTTTTTTTTTTTTTTGTATAGACTCTTAAATTATTTTATTTATTTTTTGTATAGACTCTTAAATTATTTTATTTTTTTGTATAGACTCTTAAATTATTTCATTTATTTTTTTGTATAGACTGTTAAATTATTTTATTTATTTTTTTTGTATAGACTCTTAAATTATTTTATTTTTTTGTATAGACTCTTAAGTTATTTTATTTATTTTTTGTATAGATTCTTAAATTATTTTATTTATTTATTTTTGTATAGACTCTTAAATTGTTTTTTTGTATAGACTCTTAAATTATTTTATTTATTTTTTTGTATAGACTCTTAAATTATTTCATTTTTTTGTATAGACTCTTAATTTTTTTTTTTTTTTTTTTTTATAGATTCTTAAATTATTTTATTTATTTATTTTTGTATAGACTCTTAAATTGTTTTTTTGTATAGACTCTTAAATTATTTTATTTATTTTTTTGTATAGACTCTTAAATTATTTTATTTATTTTTTTGTATAGACTCTTAAATTATTTTTTTTATAGACTCTTAATTTTTTTATTTATTTTTTTGTATAGACTCTTAAATTATTTCATTTATGTTTTGTATATACTCTTAAATTATTAAATTTATTTTTTTTTGTATATACTCTTAAATTATTTTATTTATTTTTTTGTATAGACTGTTAAATTATTTTATTTATTTATTTTGTATAGACTCTTAAATTATTTTTTTTATAGACTCTTAATTTTTTTATTTGTTTTTTTGTATAGACTCTTAAATTATTTTATTTATTTTTTTGTACAGACTCTTAAATTATTTTTTTTAATTTTTTTGTAAGACTCAATTATTTTTTTGTATAGACTCTTAAATTATTTTATTTTTTTGTATAGACTCTTAAATTATTTTATTTTTTGTATAGACTCTTAAATTATTTTATTTATTTTTTTGTACAGACTTTTAAATTATTTTATTCATTTTTTTGTGTAGACTCAAATTATTATTTTTTTTTATAGACTGTTAAATTATTTTATTTATTTTTTTTGTATAGACTTTTAAATTATTTTATTCATTATTTTTGTGTAGACTCTTAAATTATTTTATTTTTTTTTTGTATAGACTGTTAAATTATTTTATTTATTTTTTTGTATAGACTCTTAAATTATGTTATTTATTATTTTGTATAGACTCTTAAATTATTTTTTACATTATTTTTGTATAGACTCTTAAATTATTTTATTTATTTTTTTTTATAGACTCTTAAATTATTTTATTTATTTTTTGTATAGACTCTTAAATTATTTTATTTATTTTTTTGTACAGACTCTTAAATTATTTTTTGTATAGACTCCTAATTTTTTTATTTATTTTTTTTGTATAGACTCTTAAATTATTTTATTAATTTTTTTGTACAGACTCTTAAATTATTTTTTTTTATTTTTTTGTAAAGAATCAATTATTTTTTTTGTATAGACTCTTAAATTATTTAATTTATTTTTTTTTTGTATAGACTCTTAAAATATTTATTTTTTTGTATAGACTCTTAAATTATTTTATTTTTTTTGTATAGACTCTTAAATTATTTTATTTTTTGTATAGACTCTTAAATTATTTTTTTTTGTATAGACTCTTAAATTATTTTATTTTTTTTGTATAGACTCTTAAATTATTTTATTTTTTGTATAGTCTCTTAAATTATTTTTTGTGTGTAGACTCTTAGATTATTTCATTTATTTTTTTGTATAGACTCTTAAATTATTTTATTTATTTTTTTATTTTTTGTATAGACTCTTAAATTATTTTTTTGTATAGGCTCTTAAATTATTATTTTTGTATAGGCTCTTAAATTATTTTAATCGCTTCCATAAAATACTCAAGCTGTAAATTTTGTAACCCATTTTTATTTATATAAAATCTGAAATCGACTTGCCATCAGCGGCCATTGCCTGGTCGGAACAGTTCACAACGCACGGCTCAGAACCCTTGTAAGTCCACTAAGATCAGGAGTGCGTGATAGTGTTGGGAAATTGGATGAAAGAGTACTAAAAATGTTGGAACGACGGGCAAATATTGGTTTACAATTAGATCACTTTGAAACAGGCCCATCGCTTTTTTTCTCTCAATTTTTTAGCCCTAAATAAGGCACAGTGCCACTCGGTCATAATGGAGCTAATATTTAGTGTTATATCCAACGGGGGATAGTGGGCGCTTAGGTAATGAGATGGCTATTCATATTACATTTAAATTTCTGCATGTCAGTACAGTCAAAGAAGCAGGAAACAGGGTTGGAATTCCAAAGTTTAACCGTTGGAAAGAAGAAGCTATTAGAGTAGGAAATTTTCTGGCATCTATAGACCTCAACAGAAAGTGGGATTTTATTGCTTGTCGGATTGGTCGCCAGTGTGTACGCCGAGAGAAACAAAGTGCTGTGAGGTCATTAGATCACATTTTGTAAAATAACTGTAAAAAAAGTACATGATTACAATATTGTTGCGATGGGACAGAGCTTGAAGCTTGGTCGATAGAGCGGGACCTATCCGATGAGAAAAAAATGCTCCATGCACGGGCGAATTGTGGATTGGTAGAGGTATAGGATACATTCAGGTGTGAACAATTTTCTAACACAGTAGAGAGTCCACCTTCTTTGCAGCAGCTTTGGCAATGTGCTCAGCGTATTTGTTCCAACTTATGTTGCCTAAGAATTTTTAATCGGGAAGTTTGAAAGATTGGCTCTCAGGCAGGGTGTTTTATTTGTTATGGCAATCGGTGGGTTGATTTTTTTTTTTTTTTTTTTTGTAATTGTTAAAAGAAAGAAGTTTAGTCTTATAACCCTAACCCCGTATCTTCGCCCGGGGGCGGGCCGCATCCATCGCTAACCTGGTTCATGGGAGCATACTTGTGATGTACTTCTGGCCGTGTTCATCCGTCCCAGCTCACAGGACCATAGATGCAACTCAGCAGGGCTACATTCTTACTTGTCTAGTGGTGGACCCCTAGGGATGACCAGACTCTCACTGGTCACTGGAAAATATCTCTCTGCTGCTTAGGGCACGCGAAATGCACGCGAAATATTAAAATAACGAAACAGTTCCATTCATTTTTTTTTCTTGCGTTAAATTAAAGTACTATCGATGTTCATTTGTTTTATCCTAAAAAAGATTTAAGATTCAATTCCATGATACACATGCTTTAGTTTCTCGTCTGTCTATCCCCATTGGTTTCTATCTACTAGCACATCTGAGAGAGCGGCCTCTGCCACAGCCTGTCAGCACCACGCGCACACAAGGACCCGGCATGCACCCGACAGCACCAACAATTGCAACCCAGCCCATTGTCAGATTGCTACCCGGTTCACTACTTCTAGTCTACATGGTAACCTGCTCCTAGACTGATAGTAACATTGCTTCCTGCAATCTCAGTTTTTTTTTCTTTAATTTTAATAAAATTCTCCAACTAAACGTCCCTCTATTTGACAGTCTCACAACTAATCTCAGGCAAATCATTACTTCATCTGTAATTATTCTTACGAGAGCTTCTATTCGTTACAAAATCCGAACGGCATCGATACCGCCGGAATCTATTTCTCTGAGGGTCGGTATACTTCTCTCAATCTCCATTTGGTTTCTCCTTTCAGAACCATTCTTCAGGTTATCTCGGCATGAGCGTTTTTCTCTCTCTTACTTATTTGACCTTTCTATCTGATGTTGCATTATTCTCAAGAGTTTTCCCGTTCATCAGTGGGTCACGGGTCTATCATACGTATTCTCACATGCCTTTTCCATGGCATATCACGCAGACACACCCAGTGTCTCGTTAAATCTACCGTCACACTCCATGTATTACACTCCGTGCATTCCGCACTTTCTCACCGACCCTCTGTGGGGATTGCATCATATTTGGGGCAATTCTCTTCGGCTTCCTCGCCGCATTTCCATTACATTTCTTCATGCCTTTACGGCCAGTACACCTTGTACATTTCATAGTCTCCACTTTCTAGCTCATACACAGTGCACTCTGCATCTCAGTCCGCCAACACACGACATCACGCCGTTCTCCAAGGCTAGAATCCTCGTAAAATTCCTTATTTATTTCTCTTCATCCCTTGAAAGCCGATGCTGGTCTATAACAATAGATTATGATTAAAATATATGAACAAAATCACACATTTCGTTTTTTTTCCTAAACCAATTCAACCAATTCAATTCCAGAAACTACGAAACGATCGCATTTTTCCTTCTACAACTCTGTATGTTTCCTTTTATTTCTCTATTTTCTTTTTCTTTTGAAACTGTCAACTGTCGCGCTATTTCGGTCTTATTTCTTTTCTTTCTTTTTTCTTCCAACCATTATACGACTGTCGTTCTATTATAATTTATTTATTTACTTTTCATTTACTTTTCATTTTTTTCAAAAACTCTATTTTTCTTTTAAAAATTTCCAAGAGAATCTAACCTTTCGGACTGCTACCCGTGATAGATCAGTGACACTTCTATGCTCATCGATTCGCCCATACCTCGCCCCTGCTCTAAGCTGGTCTTGGGGCTTGCTGCTTTTTGCTTTTCGCCCCTCCTTTTCTCTTTCTCGTGTCTACTAAAATCTGTTTACTGCTATGCCTTTTAAGGGGACTTGCTACTCTCTCTCTCTCTCTCTCTCTCTCTCTCTCTCTCTCTCTCATACCAGTGACAACGTATGCGCGTCCGTTCTTATACAACGACGACATATAAACCAGTTTAAACGAATACATATTTCACTTTCACTTTTTCCTTTGGGGTGGGAGAAAAAAATCAACAATACTTTGCATATTAAGATAAAACTTTCGTTACGGGAGACTTAATCAAGAAAAACCATACTGACAACCGCACGTAAAAAAAAAAGATGAGCGAAGCAATAGGAACCAATAAAAATCTGACCTTACCTCTCTTATCGTCTGCTTCGTTTCTTTCCATCTCTCCTTTTCTCTGTCTCTCGTGATCCTCCTTGCTCCTTGCTGCACAGTTTTTTTTTTCATGCATTCTGACGGCTGGCTATTATGTTTTTAGCTATGTCCTCAAAGTTCAATTTCAATCTTTCTTTTCTTTTCGATAAGTTCAATGTCAGTCTTTCTTTTCTTTTCGATAAGTTTTCTTTTAAATGGTTCTTTTTCCCACGATTTTTAAAAACATTTTTCTGTGCCATTTTCCTTTCTCCTTATGTTTTTCAATGTTTTTTTTTTTCAAGAAAACTAAGTTCCATACGCTTCAAAAATGTGTTCGTGGTTACTCATTCGCGCACATCTCAGAGATGTGATGTCCTAGGCCACGGCACCATAATATAACCCTAACGCCCTCTGTTGTCCGGGACCGGGGCGGGCCGCATCCGTCGCTAACCTGGTTCACAGGAGCATACTTGTGATGATGTACTTCTGGCCGTGTTCGTCGCTCCCAGCTCACAGGACCATAGATGCAACCCAGCAGGGCTACATTCTTACTTATCTAGTGGTTGACCCCTCAAGGGTGACCAGACTCTCACTGGTCACTGGAAAACATCTCTCTGCTGCTCAGTGCACGCGAAATGTGCCTGACCCTAAGTCCGTGTGGCAACATTGTCGATTTCGTCTGTCACTCCGGTTTCGTGCTGGATCCAGTCTATCTCTTTCATCATCTGGCGTCAGGGCATACCTGAAATAAACTGCATCTTCACTCAGCCGGCAATCGAGAAACAAAGAAAAACTCTGGTTCATTTTCGTAAAAACCAACAAAATAATTATTTATAAATCATTTTACACTTGTTTAAAGTCGAGTCCTTTGATCCGAGCTTCGTAATGCAGGTTGTATAATTTAAGTTCATCTAGTTGATTCCCCAGCTAAGGAAAGAGCTTTTTAACTTAGCTTTTATCAGGGTTTCATCCCCCCTCCCAGGCGGGGCGAGAACGATGTGGACGTCTCGATGCCAGCCAGTAAAAACTCTAATTCTAAAAAGTCAATCGTGTTTATAAAACTGGCCTCTTCCCCCCTCTGTCACATTGAAGATTACTTTTTTTCCTCTGAACCTCTTTTTTTTCTCTATCCTATTTCCTTATATTCTTTTTCTTCTCTCGTGAACTTCTCTCTCCATCCTCCCACTATACATTCCCTTCATTTTCTCTTTTCTTGTGAACTTCCTCCCTCTCTTTCGTGACCATATCTCTCCCCATGTTCAATTTTATTTATGTATCTGTCCAACCAGCTTATCACTGGCTTGGTGGCCTGGTGGTTAAATACAACAGGTGGACCCAAATGACAACATCTCCCAGACACCAAAGCAGCCATTTTGAACCCAATTTATTGTTTCCATAATATTTGAATTGTTCTTGCAGAAAACGATCCTGTATTGTTTTTCTGCTAAACTCAAGAATCTCATTATCATATTTTTTTTCTATTGAAATATTTTATTTTTTATAGACATTTTTGCCTCTTCTTATCGCTACATAAGTACAAAATGGAAATTAAAACCTCTTAAAGAACAATTATTATCTCCTATTTCCTTCTTCTTGATAGAGTCCCAGGGACAATTTTTTTCTTGATCAAATATCACACCCCCTCTCTTACCTTCTCTTCCTCTATTTGCAAAGCAAGACCATCTGGTATCGCCAGGGATCTTGCTACAGTCTTAGTATCATTAAATGTTACCAGCCATTTACGGTCCAATTCTGCTACAAACTAAAGCTCATTTGCTGCCATTGCTTTGGATATGTGTACATTCGTTTATCCCTCATATCTATTATAAAGCATGGTGTCATCAGCAAATATAACCATCTTAGACACTATTAAATCACAGAGGTCGTTTATTAATATCAGAAATAACCTACCTACAAATGTCATTGATCATACATGCTTTGAGTGAGCAGTCAAGCTAGGAAATTATCGGCACGAATTTAAAACATAAGTTTATATTTACTGTTCCCTTATTATATATTTACCAAAGCCGTCAATTTTGGTACTTTTTAATTCTCAGCAATCTTATATTTCAAAATCGGCTCATTTTGTGAAGGTTTTCCAACAGCCATAAACACTTAAAACATCGGTGCATCTATTATCAATAAATAGGGGGTATCTGCTATCTAGTGGTTATACAGCCCTCCTAGGGATTAGCTGCTTCTTTTCCTTGAAGGAAGTACCGCAGTGTGTGCATGTGTGTTCTTATGTCATAATACCATCATCCTGAACATTACTGCTTTCTTTTTTATGTAAGTAGATAGTAGTTTAGTATCTATTTTGTTGCTATGAGAATCCTCCTAGACATTATCCCTTTCCTTTGGGAGGGATAGTGTAATAAATATCTGTTCGTCATATATAATTACAAGAATATGATATTTGTGAGGCAATATCCTTGCTAGTTTCGATAATAAGCAAGTCGTATTATCGTTACAAAATATGGGCCCGATGCCAACAAGTAGCGATACTTAATCGCTACTTACTGGCTAGTGTGGATTTTTTTATAAGGGTGATATCAGTACGTCAGAATAACCTAGCTGCAAACGGGATTGTATCTAGAGACGGGTGACCTGAGGAGGTAGTGGTCTATAGGTCAAACTCTCCCGATGAAACATAAATCAGACGATTACGATATGAAATGACGTAACGTTTCAAACGAGAGAAATAAAGGTGTGCTAGTAAGTCTCGCCCTGGAAACCGTGCATGTGAGACACGGCCTAATAATATGAAATAATCCAAGGCGAATGTCTCCTAGAAGTCGGCTCGTCTGCGTCTCCTATTTTTTTAAGTTAAAAAACTAAATTAATAAGGAAATAATTTTAGTTATGTAGTCTCTCTCTCTCTCTCTCTCTCTCTCTCTCTCTCTCTCTCTCTCTCTCTCTCTTCATAAGTCCATTCTCTCCAATAAAACCTTGAAGAACTCAGCAAAAGCTTTCGTCGTGATTTTCAAGCGAGGGGAGTTTTAGTGGTCTTCGTTTAATACACAAGACGGGACCACTAAACGATTCAGCCACTGATGATACGACGGTGTGTGGACATGTGCACGGGCGTATAAGATAGCGTTTATTCTATTTGATTTATTTGGGTTTTTTCATCGTTCATAGATGAGAACGTCACATTTTTGTTTAATTTTATTCAGCACTAGCAGTAGGCGACGTTGTCCGGGGTTAAATTGGGATCAACACATTTTCCATACTTTCATTGTCATTAAAATCGATGAAATCACCCATTTTTCAATCAAATCGATTGATTGCCTGCAGTGACTTAGTCCACAATATATTATAGTCTACATTACACTGTATAAAACCTGTTTTCTTTTATAAAATTATCTTTAAATAATGGTTTTACTTAAAGTTTAAAATGCAAATTCAAGTATCATGGTTCAATTGTGCTCTAAGCAGAAACATTCATTTCAAACGCAGTTTTTTCTTATGAAAAAATGAAAAACAACTGTTGATTTTATGAAATTATTTTCACATAATCACTTGAATTAAAGTGAAACTAAAATAAAGGACCGTAGTTCAATTATGCGCTCCTGTTTTATAACAATCTTCAGTTGATTTTATAGTCTTACCTTTCTGCTTGTGTGTGATAAAACTTCTCAAATGCACTTATGATTTTATGCTAAGAAAACTTTGGTTAAAATCGTACTTTCTTTCTTTAATCGAATTTTTTCGATAATCAATTTCCGATACTCATCGGAAACATTCTGATACAAAATCTAATTAAGAAGACTCCGAGATTCGTCTTGAGATAAAAAAAAAACAGTCGTTTTGAAATCCATACTATACAAACTCTCTGTCTGTCTGTCTATCTGCCTCTCTCTCTCTCTCTCTCTCTCTCTCTCTCTCTCTCACGCATACACACACAAGCACATCCGACACAATAGTTTTAATATAATACAGATTTGCGTTAGCAAAATACGAGAATATGCGTTCCGTTTTTAATGTATAGATATACAAAATATATTAAATTCAGATTAATAAACACCAGTTACTAAATATAAAATTAAATAGAACGGATGCAATTAAATTGATAGCGTAAGCAAAGTTCTGAAATGCACGTTTCCGTTATGGTTGACTAGGTGCAATATATATATATATATATATATATATATATATATATATATATATATATATATATATATATATATATATATATATGATTAGTTTTTTTTTTTGGAAAAGAATTCCAGCAAAGTGCTCAATTAAAAGGAAAATCCAAATTGTAAGAGCGTATTTATATTTTGTGTACAGAAAGTTGTTAGTTGAGACAGATAATTGGTACCGTCGGTTTCAAGCCCGATAATAAGGCCCGTTTAAGGTATCCTTATCAAGCTCTCTTCAGCCAATATTCGTCAATATCTTAAACGGGCCTTACTATCGGGCTTGAAACCGACGGTACCAATGATCTGTCTCAACTAACAACTTTCTGTACACAATATATATATATATATATATATATATATATATATATATATATATATATATATATATAGCGAGACTATTCTAAAAAGGGTGCATAAGGTATTCTTTTTTTATAACGTCATTTTTTAAAAAAAGATATTATGCAATTCATATTCTTTCCGTAACACATACGTCCGTTATAATTCAAATATATATGTGAATTGGAAATGAAATGAGTTTATTTTTGTTATGTAATTTATTGACTGATTATATGTATAATTTATTATAGGAGGTATTTTCTATAGAGTGAGCGAGTTAACCTATGTCGAAAATTAAATTAATGGCGATGTATTATAGAAACCTCCACGTTGTTTTATTGTGCTTGAATTTGCGATATATATATATATATATATATATATATATATATATATATATATATATATATATATATATACAAGACTACCCGTGGCCCGTTGGAGCAGTGTATTATATTAGCTATGGAATTAATGCATGAGCGTGACACTTATGACATAAAGAAAATAGTTTTTTTGACATAGCAGTAATATTTCTATGAAAGTATATTAAGATGAAAAAAAAAGAATATAGATAGATTTCTATGAGTCGTTCTGTTTATAATTGTTTATTTCTGAAAAAAAAAACTTACAGCCATTGTATTATAAGTGGTTTGCCATACTTATAGGTAAATGTGCACCGAACAGATACCATAATACTTAAAGGTAAATTCAAATTTCGATATATCCTTTAATTTAAACGCGAAAAAAAAAACAATTGGGACGCTAAAAACGTACACAGTAAAACAATACGTTTTATTGTCGCGTTGATAATATATTTGTAACGCAATTAGGAAAAAAAAACATATTTTCGGGGTTATTTGGTAGTGTAGAAGAAAATGTATGAATGCTTTTAAGAAAGGTGTATAAGAAAATGGAGAATAAATTAACAAAAAAGAAAGGCGATAGGTACATCATCGTTGTAAAATGCTCTTATGAAGATGAAAGTAGATTTAGTTGTAAGAAAATTGCGTTAAAATAACTGAAACATAATACAGAAATAAACGATGTAAAAACATGCAGAAAGTATTAATAATTGTTTATTTTTATAGTTTAAACGCGAACAAAAAAAACAATTGTAATGCTGAAAACGTACACAGTCAAACAATACATTTTATTGCCGCGTTTATTATTTGTTTATGTATGTTCAACCGGAAGTCGTAAACCGGATGTTGGGTTACAACACACACACACACACACACACACACACACACACACACACACACACACATATATATATATATATATATATATATATATTAATAATTATAAAACTCAAATGACCTTGTAACGGGTTTTGTAACCCAACATATATATATATATAGTGGCGCCAAAATAAAAGTTCGCACTTGTCATTTTTTCGAAAACAGCAAATTTAAGCTAAATTGAATGGAACTGTTTGCACAACCTATACCTCATTTGATTTACCTTTTCTTTCTCTATAATTTTACCTATTCATATGTGACTTTTAATTGAAGTGTCTTTGTGTTTACCGTCAATTAAAAAATTAACTTCAAATCGAGAAGGTAAAAAAAAACTCCGCGGCAACAAATGAGCTTAAAACCAGCTTAAAATATCCACGTTTTAGGCAACAAAGCATCTCTAATTGTGATTGTTTTTGTTCCAGGTAATAGGACGTAATACTTAGTCCGTATGCCTTGACTTTCTCTGAGTGATCGTTATGAGATCATTAATATCTTCCTTTCTGGTTTATTCAATCCAAAAGTCGGTCGCAGATTGAAATGTGATTAAAAAACGATAGAAATAACTGTGAAAAGCACCAAAACACCGGCAGTGTTCGTAATGCCCCTAAATCTTGTCGTCCTAGTGTTACTTCTTACAGCAAACACCCGCAGCCTCAGAAACAGATTTGAAACGACTCCCCAAATCCCACAACAGTGTAATCTTTTTTTTTTTTAAAGTGCTCTCTTTCTCCAGTTTAGAACACATTGAATAGATTTAAATTGCGAGGCTGTGTTACAAGACGCAAACCAATGATTTCTGTAAAGAACAGAAAGGCGCTGTCTGGATTTCGTCAGATGTAATGAAATTCATAGTCGAAAGTGATTTTTATCGACGAAAGCAAGTTTAATGAGCTAGGCAGTGATTGTACGCAGTATGCCCGTCGAAGAAAAGGACGAGGAAATTTTATCCTAGGTGCACAATTTCAACGTCACAAGGTGATGAAGGTTCGGTTTTTGGTGTGGGGCGTTATTAGTGCCTATAATCCAAGGCCTGTAGTTCGCTTGCATGATCGAATTAATTCGACCAAGTTCATGAATATATGGACTGAGCATGTTCTACCTTCATTTGGCCGGAATTTGAATGATAATCCCATCTTCATGCAGGATAATGCTCCCATTCACACAGCTGGCAATGTCAAGCGGTTCTACGAGGAGCATGATATTTAATTTCGGAATGGTCTGCACAATCTCCAAACCATAATCCTATCGACAACGTTTTACATTACATCAAGAAACAGTTATGCAGTGATAAAATTTCAAATCTGGAAGAACTTTGGGCAAAAATTAAAGCGAAGTGGGATGCCCTTTCACCGGAGTATTGCCGCAGACTAAGTTAAGTAATGCTCAAAAGATTGCAGGCTGTCAACTTGCAAAAGAGCTATGCTACTAAATATCAAATAGTTTAATGTGTCCAAATTGTATTTGTGTTCCATTAATGTTCTAAAGTTACATTTAAATAACAATTTTCTATTCCGCGGACTTTCTTTTTGCCTTCTCGATTTGAAGTTATTTTTTAAATTGACGTGAACACTAGAATACTTCAATTAAAAGTCAAATATGAATAGGGAGATAAAAAAATGAATCAAATGAGGTATAGGTTATTTAAACAGTTACATTTTATTTAGCTTAAATTTGTGGTTTTCGAAATAATGACAAGTGCGGACTTTCTTTTTGGCACCACTGTATATAAACCCTGTGTATCGCTTTATTGTAGGTCACTATTTTTTTTTCATTTTGAAATTGCTATGAAACGCAGAAGTGAAATTTGGTACACTGGAAGAGCAGAATCACGTGCATTTTTTCTTTGATTTTTGTAGAATTTGAACAAATACTTTGAAAATTGTGCTAAATTTTCTTTTTCTGGTAATTTATTTGTGCATCACTATATTTCAGCTTTCCCAAGATGCCTAGAAAGGGTCGATTGACAGCTAGTGAAAAGGAACATGTTGTTGCAGGCCTTGCAGAAGTTTTATCTTTCATAGATCTAGCCAATGAGCTTGGAAGAGATCGAAGAATATTGTCTTCATTCGTTGAAAATCCAAACATCAAACTAAGGAAGGACAAAAAACACAAAAAAGTACGTTTCTGCTCGTGACGTTAGAAAAATTCGCCGTTAACTCATCAAACAGCCGGGCAGCAACAGTGTTGCTATATTTGATAAGACTGGAATACCTTCCTAGATCAGAAAGACCCGCTGCAATGCCTTAAACGAAATATCAAGCTGCATTAAGTCCATAGCAAGACCTGTTTTAAACCAAACATATAAGGAACGATGTTTGGCTTCGGCTCAGAAATACATAAAAAACAGCTTTGAAAATGTTCTTTTCACCGATAAGGCCAGAGCAACCCTTGATGGACAAGATGGATGGGCCGATGCTTGGAGTCCTCTTAGATTATTATTCATAACTAATAATTACATTATTTTTACCGTTTAATAATTTCATTTTTATTCCATTATACATATTGAAATCAATTGCGTCTCATTTTTGCCGTTTCAATTAAACCCTTTTATGTTGCCATATTAAAAAAAAACATTAAAAAGCACAATCTTCTTCCACCAACGGCTAAAATAATTCACGTGAACTTTTTCGAACAGGATTGCTAGGAATGAACGCTGTCCAACACTACAAATTTTCTGTTCTTTCAACGGTTTTCTTTTTCTTTTTTATTTCGATACTTTTTTAGTGACAAAGAGCGGAGGTCCGCTTGAAATATAAAAAATAACAATAAAAATATAAATACAAAAAGTAACATCGTTTTTCATGCTTCAAAAACCCCTAATAACCTTTAAATCACTATATCTATATATCTATAAAAGTGAACGTGTCTGTCTGTCTGTCTGTCTGTGTGTCTGTCTCTCTGTGTACATTTCCCTACGCAATAACTCTGTCAATTTTTAGTCTACAGACTCGAAATTTGAAATACCGGGTACTGAGATTTGGGAAAATCGATGTGACGGGTGTCAGCCAGAAATGTGGCTGTTAAGGGGTCAAATTTCAACGATTTGACCTTTAAGAACTCTACCAAACTCCTCCGACAATTTTGGGTCTAGACACTTAAAATTTTAGATATAGGTTCCTTGAACCGGGATCTAACTTAATAAAGTGATTTGAGCCCGAAACAATAAATTTTAAGGGGTCATAATAGGGGTCAAAGTTTTAAAAAATTAACCCTTTTTTTTGTTTTTTTTTGCTTTTTTTGCACAGCATACACCTCTAAACACCCGAGCAACGCCGGGCACCCCTGCTAGTATATATATATATATATATATATATATATATATATATATATATATAGATATGAACTGGAAGAAATTGCAATTTAAAGAAAGGCCCCTTTCTAATGAATTCGAGAAGTCAGCATATGTCAACTCTTGTGTACATTTAACATTCTTTTGCTTTATTCGTTTCAGGCAACAATGCTTTAAAAATATTTAATTATATTCTTATACATGGATTTTTGCTGCTATTTTAAAAGCATATGAAACATATAGACATTTTTATGCGATGGAATGAATTGTAATTTTATTTTTGAAATCGACTTTGTGTTTTTTAAACAGTCGATTTTTATATAATTATAGACTTTAAATTGTGTATGAAAACGAAGTCTCTGGTAACTTATTTTCGCACGAAGTCGATAGGAATTTTCGAACAATGATAAGATTATTCGTAAGAGTCAATTTACGGCAATCGTTAATTTCACATTAGTTCGTTTGGTTTGGTACACGGCTGAACGAAGTTGACGAGTCTGGAAGGCTTCCCGGTCCGTTATCTACTCCTGTGTGCACGCGCCTGGTCGTTTCAATTATCATAAATATGAGGTTTGCGATTGTGCGAGAAAGATAACTGGGGACCTTCCTTGCATGGTGCAATCTGTGTTGTTAGACGCCGGAGGGGGATCGATTTAAATCTTGTAAATATCGCGACGTTACCTTTCTTTATCCTGTTTTCGTTCTCTTTCTTCCTATCACACAAGTCTCCCTCTCTGTCTCCGTCTTTAGTACGCGGTCTAAATCACATGTTTTCTTTTCATTCTATTTAAATAAGTCCTCTCTCGCTTTCTCTTTATATCTCTCTCTTTCGCTCTCTCTCCTTATTACCTTAATGAACACTCTCTCTCACACACACACACAACTGCCGCCCTCTATGTCCCCTTAAGTGCGCGCTCATATCACTTGTTTTATATCTCTTCCTATCACACAGATCCTCTAAATCTTCCTCTTTTCCTATCTCTCTCTCCTTATCACATACCTGCTCTCTCTTTATCATACTAATACTATCTCTCTTCTTTCCCCCTTCTTGCTCTCCTCTCTCTACATATCGCGTAAGTGTCCTCTCTGTTCCCCTCATCTCTTTCTTTCTGTCTGTCTCTTGTTGTGTATCTCATTATTTTCATTTTCGTTTCTTAAATCTACCAATCGTCTCCAGTGGAGTTGGATGGAATGGTGGGAAGTTCGGTGCCACAAAATTCAACCTGCTGTTCACTTTCACATTTGCTGATTAACAAATAAATATTCACTAAACGCCGAGATAGCTTTTTTTATCAGAAAAAAAGCAAAAGACAAAAAAGAAACAAAAAACATTTACTAAAAATTTAGCCTTGATCATGAGTATAAGAGCGAGGAAATAGCTAAACACGGTTCGTTATGAGATGTACCATATAAGCTATTTTGTCGCTCTTGATAAAGCCAACAAAACAGTTTGGCGAACCATTGAATAATTGGATTTGCATATATTATTGAATTGGAATTCATTATTGAGATGAGTATTATTTATTAATTTATTTATTGCGGACTATTATCCTCATCTTTGTTTTTAGTTGTTTCACGACGTTTCTGCCAACTAGTCCTCTGGCCTTCGTCAAGTGCTGACCGCGACGGGATAGGAACTTCGAATCTCCTAACTGTATCCTCAGCAAGTACTGCCTCCCGTAGTTGTTGTGTCACCACGTTTTTGGCCAAGTAAACCTCTGGTCGGCTTTGGATAGGATTGAAACCGCTACTTTTAGACAATGCTCACTTGCAACCGTAGACATTCAACGTCTCTATCCACTCTGCACAGACCCGAAGGGCGATAAAGTTGAAGTTTTGGGTCTTATAAATTCACGTTTATATCCGATCTTCCATCGTCGAGCCCGTACCGAATGGTATATATATATTATTTAATTGGAATTCATTATTGAGATGAGTATCATTTATTAATTTATTTATTTCGGACTAATATTCTCATCTTTATTAGTTGTTGTTTCACAACATTTCGGCCAACTAGTCCTCTGGCCGAATACTTCAACCTTGATCGCCTTTCGGGGCGCGTGACACAGTGGATAGAAACGTTGAATCTCTACGGTTCCAGGTGAGCATTGTCTGAAAATAGCGGTTTCAATCCTACAGAATTTTAATTTGACATACAGGTATTGAGATTTGGGAAAATCTTTTTAATCGGGTTTCGGCCAGAAATTTGGCTGTTAAGGGGTCAGAGTTCAACTTTTGAGAACTTGTAGACAATGTATGACAAGCCAAATGCTATCACGTCTAATGCACAAATGACACCGTGCCTGCGTGATGGTACAGGAATTACGGTTGGTACTGATTTTCATGAGTTTGCGCCCCTACGGAGATAAAAGACGTCGGATGTTTTTGTGTGGGCGGCATTCTTTCATTTACTTCGGTCGGTAAAAGAGATTTCGTGTTGTTCGTTTCAGAAAGAGGTCGAAAAAGGGAAAAGACTCAGTATCGCGAATCGAGGTCAGGAAGAAAGGGACAGTAAGAAGAAAGAACTAGAAATAGAACATTATGCTTCAAGCTATCTCGGCGTTATGGCTGAAGGAAGGTTCGATCTGAAATTAGTACCAGAATATGACGGCACAACATCTATTGTAGACTGGTTAGAGAGAGTGGACCTTATCTGTAAGCTCTCGGGAGTTGACAGAGTTAAGCAGGTCATCCTCTTGCAACTAGCTGGAGGAGCTTTCGACGTCTGTCAACAGCTGTGAGATGGAGAGAAGAATAATGTAACATGGGTGAAAGATGCACTGCACAGGACCTTTGCGCTTGACCCATGTGAGGTACAGAAGCAGTTTTCAAGACGCACCTTACACTCGGACGAGTTGGTAGATGAGGGGAACAGAGAGGACACTTACGTGATATGTAGAGAGAGGAGAGCAAGAAGGGAGAAAGAAGGGAGATAGTACTAGTATGATAAAGAGAGAGCAGGTATGTGATAAGGAGAGAGATAGGAAAAGAGGAAGATTAAGAGGATGAGTTCTACACTGCGTAAACAAAGCTCTCCAGCCTGTTCGGAGGAGTCCCGAGCCAGACGCTGAACTATGCATTCATGGCTAGACTACCTGCCCATACCCAGGAGCTGCTGTGTGCATCTGCTGATATCAACCTGATTCCAACAGAAAGTTTGCTCAGCCGAGCAAGGTCCGTGGTGAATAACGAATAGGTTGCAGCCGCTGTCGACAGGTCAGACACGGAAAAGTGTAAGTGTGTATCACTGGTTAATGGACACGCTCAGTAGAAAAACTAGAGTATCCACAAAGGCTACCAGTGAAATGTTACTCCGACGACGATTGGACACGATAAAATCACTGGTAGAAGAGTATGGACTTCAATAGACGTTGCTCTGGTCCCGTCGAGTTAGAACTTGGCAGACCCCTAGACACGTGTTCCACAAAGGTGGCTCAAAAGGATGAAATCCGCGACTGAGCCTTTACCTCTTACCTGTGCTGCAAAGAGTAACACAATGACTAGTAGTCAGATCATGGAACTGCATAAGACTAGTGGAAATCCAAGCATCCAACGCACGGAATATTTCGTTCGGCGGGTTTGCCCAACAATTACCAAAGCTAATGTGAGATCAGCTATCGGAGAATGTAAGGAATGTCGGACGATTGATTCGTCCCGAGTTAATTTGACACCAGGGAAATTGGCGGTACAAGCTAATTGGCAAAGGCTGAGGATGGATATAACACACGTTAACGGCAAACATTTCCTGACGCTCACCGATTGCAGTTCAGCGCGTTTTACAATTTGGCCGATGTGGTCGTAGCAGGCTCTAGACACATCATTAAGCATCTTGAGTCGATATTTTTAGCGTGGTCCAGCACAGGAACTGCTTATTGACAACGGCACTGCATTTACCAGTTAGGAATTCAAGGAGTTTTCGCTGGTTTTGGTGTGCATAGGTGCCAGCAGGGAATGGTATTGCAGTATTAACCGCATTGCAGCCAGAAAGAGATGCACTATTGAGGAAGTAGTGTATTGGTACAATGTCACGCCCAAGGACGATACATAATCGTTAACTGCACCTGCCAACGGGATCTATAGATATGAAGTTAGGTCGAAGAACATCGATCTAGTGTCCACATTACCAAACCCAATACCACCTGGGTGACCATGTACCGGTAAAACCGCCAGGTTATCGATGCACATCCAAGTTCCGAGGAACAGTAACGAAAGTAATCAGACCGCAAGCTATTGGTGTTGATGGTATCCCGCGCCACGTGAAGAACCCCGGGCATATACCCTCCCTTCTGGTAATGCAGATGATTAGATTTCAGATGAGACTGCCTGGCCGACAACCAACTCAAAATGGAGAACCTTCGGAATACCGATCAGATGTCATTTAACCTGGCAGAGCAGATGAGACTTCAGACGATATTGAGGGTGTGACACCGGCCCATAGACAACACAGAATAAATTGAGGGCCCAGAACAACCCGGTCGGTGAAAGAGATTTCGTATTGTTCGTTTCAGAAAGAAGGTGAAGAAGGGAAAAGATTCAGTATCGCGAATCGAGGTCAGGAAGAAAGGGACAATAAGAAGAAAGAACTACAAATATAACATTCTGATTCAGAACTCTACCAAACTCCTCTGCCAATTTTGGGTCTAAAAACTTAAAATTTCAGAGATAGGTTACTCGGAAATTGATCTAACTTTATAATTTAATTTGAGCCTAAAAAAAATGCTAAGGGGTCAAAGTAAAAAAAATGACCTCTGCGGTCTCTACGAAATTATTCAATTTTTGGTCTAAACATTTGAAAGTTTACATAAAGTGTATTCAGACATAGGGCAGCTTTTTTGGGGCAGAAAAGTTGGCTGCCAAAGTGTCAAAGTTCAAAAGATTTGCCCTTTGGGATCTCTAGCAAACTATTAAACCAATTTTTGTTCTAAACATTTGAAATTCTACATAAAGGATATTCAGACATGCATCAAACTTTTAATCAGTTTTGGGACGAAAATTTGGCTGCCAAGAGGTCAAAGCTGAAAGAGTTGACCTTTACAAACCCTACCAAATTCCTCCGCTAATTTTAGGTCTAAACACGTGAAAAATTTAGTTGTAGATTACTTGGACATGGGTCAAACATTTTAATATGATTTGAGTCAAAAACAATAAATGTTAAGGAGTCATATTGGAGTCAAAATTTAAAAGAAATGATCTCTGCTGTCTCTACAAACTTTTCTCTATGGTAGTTTAGGAAACCTATTATATGGAAAGGCATTACCGTACATATGCAGACTTTTTAATATATACATATTCACATAAAGTTATGAACAATACGTAGGATCGAGCAAAGCCGGGTTGAACTGCTAGTATATATATATATATATATATATATATATATATATATATATATATATATATATATATATATATATATATATATAGGGTGTTTGTTTAGAAACGGCGAATTGTAAATTGACAATTATAATTTTTTTAATTGCACTTGCAGATTTAGAAACTATTCGTTATTTGGAATTCAGCTTGGTTTGGCTATTCATCATTAAGAAACTGACATACCAGCAACATTTTCAAATTGAACAAATTTTGCAAATGTATTTTATTTACATCTGATGAAGGAATAATTTCAGGAAATAGACTTGTCGACGGGTTACCACATTCGTAGGATTTTACAAGGTTAGATTATTTGGGGGGATGGGGTGTAAAGTTGCATGTTACACTAGTGCATGCTGGTTATGTATGCACTTTTATGTCCAAAGATAACCCCTTCAGAAATCAACTAATTGAAAATCACTAATCAATGTTTGCTTGGTAACACATCTACTAATGACGTCAAAATTAGCGAAATGGCCACACCCCTTTTTAGCGAAGTACGACCATCCACTAACATTGTATCTCTGAAATCGTCGGGCATAGGTGGTCATGTGACCACTCGAAATGTCTGGAATTTCAATTAGTTGATTTCTGAAGAGTTGAGCTCTTGACACAAAAGTGCATACATAATCAGCATGAGCTACTCTAGGATGTCTATGTTGGTAAACCAAATACAATAGACCACTTGGAGGTGCATTAGACGCGTCATTGCCGAATAAGCCTTATTTAATGTGCAGAGTTTGTGAAAATTAGCTTACGCAATATACGCATGAATCACGAGAGCTATATATCTGACATTGTGTTTAAATTATGAATGTAAAAAATTAATCTTTGGAATAAACCATATGGTTGTCTAATAATATTTTTGTGCGAGTAATTTCTTGTAATTTTAAGTTAAGTACCATTAAAAAGACCTTACACACACACACACACACACACACACACACACATATATATATATATATATATATATATATATACGAGCAAACAGTTAATAAAAACATGTTAAAATACTTTGAAAAAGAGTTAAAACATATTTAATCTGAAAAGGAAACACTTGATAAGTGAATAGTCCTTAATCCGCAGAACTTCGAAGAAATACTTTCCTTCTCATCAGAGGGCAGGAATTAGCAAAATGCGGGATCGAATTTTGCTTATAAAAGTATTTGATGAAACAAAAAGTAAGTCAAAGAGCTTACTTGATAACAAAAAATGAAGCAGAGGGAATATAGTGAAGAAAAAGGTGATTACACGTGAATGGATAGTCTGGTGGAAGGTAAATTATCCAATGACGGTAAAATCCAAAAATCTAACTTCATATTTATTTTATATATATATATATATATATATATATATATATATATATATATATATATATATATATATAACACCTTACACATACATTAATGCGGCAATCAGAAATGAGGAAATTCAGTATTTCTGAACCCCTGAATTTTCGATCCCTGCTAAGAAGCCAAAACAATTCTATAAATGTTATGTATATTTATATGCGCATTATCAGCTCCCCAGACTGCTCCATAATTTTACGGCGAGCTATGCACTATAGTAAAAAAGGCAGGCTGTATTCTTTCTTATTAGAGAGCTCGATACACGAAGGATAGAGAAGCAAATGTAATCATCAGGCCTGTTTCATTGATATCGCCATTGCTATGTTGATAAAATTGACAGTAATATATAAGTGTAAAAATGCACTGGTATTATGGCTCCCTAACGATGTCAGATAATTAGCCTAACTAAGCGTCGACCATGTTGTTGTGCGGCAGGTCGAGCGTGAGACATTCGTGCCACCAAGTGCCAACTAGCATCCCCGAAAAATTGTTGGCATTAGAGAATCGAGGACGGCTGCCAATTTTCTGGCAATGTAGTGAGAAGGGTTGGGGTTGTCTTTAAGCTGGGCAGGAGGATGACGTAAGAAAGGCAATCGACCGTGGTGCGTATGAGCGCGTGTTGTGATAAAGTGCACCAACATCTCTCGGGTGAATCTGCTAGGAAACCAATGAAGCTTATGCTTCAAGGGTGCCATCACTTCGGGGTGGGGGACACTACAGACAAAACCTATTATACAAACGTATATTCAGCTGACATGTCAATTGCCCTGAGGTGGGGTGCTACTAATACAAACAAATGCAGGTGAAATACTATCCACACACACACACACACACACACACACACACACACACACACACACACACACAGATAATTATTTCATGTATCCACATAAAATATATATTATATGTATCAGTTTTCAGTATTTATTTCAATAGTGCTCAATACATTAGTAGAGCTAAGTGGTAAGTAATAAAAATACATGGCAATTAAGCAACACAGAATCTTTCTCGTTTCGCCTGATGATTCCCTACAGGGATAAAATGTGTAAGATTCTGTATAGCTTACTTGCAATATATTTTGATTATTTACTACTTATATATATATATATATATATATATATATATATATCAATTTTATGTATATGTGTTTGTGAGTGAGTGAGTGAGTGAGTGAGTGTGTAGTATAAATTCCTTTATACTAACAAATTATTAGCTACATATATGCATACATGTTTCAGATGTTATTTCTATCGCAATCTAACTTTTTCAACCTCTTCAAGCCGAAATCTTCAAATAAACTCAAACACTGAGAAATTCATACTACTAAAAACTGCCCAGATTTTATTCATTTATATTTTTATTTTTTATTGCTTTTTCACACACGCCCACCAAAAAAAAAAGCTCGGTACCACTTTGATGTAAGGGGCTACTATCTGGGACATGATTGTATGTAGGGAATTGGGCAGCAGATGTCTGTTCACATTACACTTAAACTTTTGCGTGTAAGGACAGTCGAGGGAGCAGGAACTCGGGAAAGAATTCCAAGGTCTAGCAGTTCTGGGGAAGAAACTATTAGAGTAAAAGACTTTCTGACATCTGGGCAAGGGCATTTTCATCGAGGGAGTACAATGTCTTGTAGTTGATCAGAGCATATTCCATCAAAATACTTATAAAATAAATACAGAAGGATGCAATATTTCGTCGGTGGGAGAGAGGATAAAGCCTACCTGCCAGTTTGGAATCTATTATGTTGGCGATTATCTTTTGAACCCTGTCCAGAAGTGAGATACTAGTAGCAGATGGACTAGCCCAAATGTGACAACAATACTCCATGCGTGGGCGAATGGATACATTCAGGCGTAAGCAACTTTCTAGCATAGTAGAGAGAGTCCACCTTCCTCGCAGCGGTAATGCCCTCGTTTTATCTGTTCCAAATCATGTTTCCTATGAACGTTAAGCCGAATTAAGAAAGATTTCTTCTTCCTTGACCGAGGACAGAACAAATGAAGTATTGTGTCAGAACAAATACTGTGAATTATTTTTTTTTTTATAAGATAATAAAAATTCAACTTAAGCGCAGGGTTATCAAAAGTGTGAAAATTAGGAGAGATCGTTGATCCTCCTACTTTGTCATATAGCTCGTGTCTATCCTAGAGACAAAAGCAAAAGTTTCTGTATCTCCCGGGTGTAAAGTCAGTCTTGAAATAGAAAAGTGTAGTTTCAAGTGTTACATGAGAAGGTGATAGTTAAGTGAAAATGATATTAGGAAAAGGTTAGAATCGAACCCTGTAGGCAAGTGTTAAAGATAATGGAAATTAAAATCCTAGGAGTGCTATCGATTTTAAATTGTTTTAGAAATAATTAGATATTAAATATGTCAGTTAAAAGAATGGACAATGTAAATTATAAATAATAATTACAAATAGATTAGATATTAAACAATTAAAATTGGGAATTCTCTGTTTGCCAAAAGTGTGTTTGGACAAACATATGTAAAACAAATTTAATCACCTTGGTTAACATCACATTTCTGACGTCATGAACAAAGTAGATTCCCAATATATTGAAATGGAGTTCGATGTTGGGAGCAGATAATCGGAGATAATCAGATAGTCACACTCACAGCCAGAGAGAAAGAGAGCGAGCGAGCGAGAGAGAGAGAGAGAGAGAGAGAGAGAGAGTGTGTGTGTGTGTGTGTGTGCGTGTTAGAGAGAGAAGCAGAGAAGATCACACACAGTGATAGAGTCAGTTGGAGACTGGGAGTCCCTTAGAAGTGAAGGAGGAGAAGAGTAGACCATGTAGCTATACAAGTTTGAATTCCTGACATTATCAATCGGCCGGCTGCGGAATAAAGAAATAATCTAATTTTGTAACTTGTCTCATTACAACCGAAAGGTAAATGTGTTTTTATATTCATCTATAAACGAACCCTTGTACAACCCTCTTCCAACTAATGTGTCCCCACCATCACCAATAATGTAACTCCCCTCCTCTGTGTTAACACGAACTGTTTCATCATATCTCCCACTCCGTAATAATAATATGAAGTCCTCCAAAATTGTCACAGTCGTCGTCGTGATGTAAATGCATATAAATGTCATTATCATTCCCTGTTCTGAGTCCCCCGTTATATGATGCCTCAATATGAAACCCCGCAACACTACACAAGCAAAAAAAAAATAGAATATCAACATAAATTTAAGTTAGAGAAGCTTTCTCACGCAAAGATTTAATTCAGTTACCATCAACAAGAACCTTGTGGTCTTCTCGTTTTCACACGAAATGATAATACAGGAGAATTCAATAAGATTCATCTATTATACAATATCTATTTGACAAGATGGAGAAGTCGTTGCATAACGGACGTAACCAACGTAACTATTAATTCTATTTTTGTTCTAGAAGCTGCACTCTCCCACGGGGCATTAGAACTTATAAATAACGTTGATCGTTCTAGTGGTTGAAGGGTTAGGGTTAGGGAGCATTGTTTTTTACCACTAGATGTTGGGTTTTAATTTTTTTTATATAGCATATGATAAGTCTAATCTTATTGTTGTCAGTGGAGGAAACATATCTATGAATTATATTTTTATGGTCTTTTCTTCTATTTTAAAGCACGGTGGCATTTGGTTACAGTAGAATAGGTTAGTGGCATTAGGATGTTGCTGTTGTGGGCTATTAGTATTTGTGGTGGTATTTTTTAAGGTTCTGGAGCATTGATTTCGTTTGATGATCGACAATACAGTTTGGAAATCCGGTACGAATAAGTATTTTCTTGATATTCATTTTAGTTCGAAAAGTGTTCTTTTTTATCAGAGGTGATTTGGTTGGGGCGGTTAAGAAAACTTTTGATGATGGCTATTTTGTAACTGTGATGGAATTCGCTCTTAAAATTTAGAAGGCAGAAATTTAGGCTGGTGTTTTTTGTAGTTGTGGATGCTAATTATGTTGTTGGAAGTATATATGAGAACGTTGAAGAAAGAATTTTTGTTATTGACATTTAATACTATGGTGAATTTTAGTATGGAGTTATATTTAAGTGTTAGTATTTTTTTCGTTGTTGTTGGTTAGAATGTGCGTATGTATGCATATATCGTTGGAAGTAAGAAAATACTAACCAAACGCCAATAAAATTTATATGTATTTATTTGTTTTTGTTTTTTTTTGGTTTTTTTTTTTTACTAATTTTCACCCCAAACAAGACACAGAGCTACTTGGTGGTAAGGTGGCTAGTATTTCGGGCAAAATTTGCAGAGATAATATGTGAGGAGTTAACTAGCAAGATTTCTATTCACATTGCACTTGCATTTCTACAGTGTAGGGGTGGAATTTTGCTGCTTGTAAGGTTAGTCAGGATTATTTACGTAGGGATACAAGTACATAGTAAGCTAAACGTTTTGGTTTCGATTTTCAGTGGTAGTGCACGAGACTTATTTTTTTTAAATCTTTTTAAACTATTAATATATATTGGGTCTAATATAATCTGTTATATAATATTTTCATTGCAGAAATTCCCCTCTTGCCAAAGTAGCGTAGGTTTGCAACAACAGATGGCACATAAAATTTATTATGTCTAGACTATTAGCCACTATCTTATGTAATTTTAGAACGCCGTTTTAGACACATTTGGTCGTTATAATAAAATCCTACATCCCACCTAAGGAGCAATATCACCACTATTGCAACGATATTTACAGAAAGTAGTTCCTATTTTTCCCTCTAAATAACAAGTCCTCTTGCCACTCCAAGTAATAAACGGGAAGTATTCTGCACTTTGGACAGATATGTGTTTTCACCCTTCGTTACTGGATTGTAAATTCATTGACATAACATTTCTCCAACTAATTCCGCTACTTCTGATTGGATAAGCTCTGGCCATTCCTATATTTCGGATTAACGCTATTAACATACTAAACGAACGCTAATGTAGCATTCAAAAATTGCGTCGCAATAAAACCTACTCCTTCCTATAAGTAAATTGCTAGCTCGCTCGCTTCGTATAATTGTTCCAGTAATTAATTACATTTTTTCCAAACATAGTTACGTTTTTAAAGGCAATTCATTTATATATACTTTATTTAAACCTGCGCGATTGACTTGGTTCTCTCGCTGTATATATTCTTCGCATCTCTATCTCTCTCTCTCTCTCTCTCTCTCTCTCTCTCTCTCTCTCTCTCTCTCTCGCTTCGAAGACAAGACAACGAATTTATTTCTCGCTCGGTTTGTATATATTCTTCTTATTTTAAAACTGTTTATTTTCTTTTTTTAACCTTTCCTCAGCAATCTATTTTTTAGTTTTTTTATCGAATATCTTTTCAAATAACTACATTTTTTAAAAGTTTATATATTATATATTTTTCCACACTGTTAAGATATTTTTCATTTTTTCTTCCATTCACACGTGCACGCCTGTTTGAAAGTAAGATTCTGGTTTTACTCATAATTACCGATCTTTTACACCGATTACCTATGCTACATTTTTAAGGTAACCTTCATTACATAAAAAAATTGGATTTGGTGGAGTATTTTACTGAAATTTCTTTTGAGGTCTGATTCTCGACATTGCGACATAAGTTTTTTGGGTAGAATATAAAATTTGAACATTAGGTAGACTTCCACAATTTTCTTCAGAATAACTACACCTATAGGTTTTCGACTATGCTGATTAAGAAAATTTCATTCCAATTTTGCGGAGACAAGTACTTATAGAGATACAAAGACCTGTATTATGCACTGTAATTCACGGGCTGCCAGGTTTGTACGCACGCGCCATAAACAAATTTACTTCTCTTCTACCGACACTACCATGTCACAATTTTTTTAATCATTTGCGGGTGACAACGATTATCTCGGTCAAATTTTAGAGAATGTTTTCTATGTATCCTCTTCCCAAATGAAAAGGGTGTTGTCTACTTAGAAAGCCGTTCTTTACATGGGGATGTTGGGGTGTCTATTCCGAACGCTATTCTTAAAATTGGGAAACAGTTAGGACTGTTACCACTGATTTAGATCACTCTAAACAATTCATAAACAGTGAGAATCCATAACTTCTAAAACTTCTGTTTTTATTTTCCATTATTATTCTAATGGATCATTTTTTATAATTTAATTAATTCATACTGATTTACGCATTTCTTTGATTGCTTTTTAAAATGCAAACAGTACCTGCATGTTATCGCTCCAAACTAGCAATAATCGCCAGAGAAAGCCAGATTATTTCATTTCGGCACCGGCCGCCAGTGTCCGCAATTGTTCAGGGACGGCAATTGCCACCAACAAGAACCATAGTTTACTTTTTTGCGGCGGGGGGGTCACTCTAGTGACCCTGATTAAATGGTCCTGCTAGTATAATAATAAATACGAAATCTGCATTAATTAAAATATCATATTTAAGCGTATTTTACGACCGGACAATGCCGGGTGGCCTGCTAATAAATATATATATAGACAGAGAAAGAGATTTGTGTTTACTATAAACTTTTTAGGCAAATATTACGCAAGTATAAATTAGCTAGATTATCTGCATGAATATAATTACACGTAATATTTAACTAAAGATGATCATCCCATCAGAAAACCTAAAAAACTAATTCATTAAAATGAATGTTTAAAAAATATGCAAATTGCTAGATCTCTTGAAGATGAATGCAATTCCACCACCCATATATAACAAAGTTGCGTTTTCTTTTGAAATAAATCGAAAAAAAAAGGTTTTTGATATGAATATCAATACGCAATAAAAACATATTTATAGGAGTATCGATAGATTAAAATTCATTGTTTTATCAAAATTAAGCATAATAGGCCAAGCAACGATAAAAGAAATGTCCGCTCATCGAAACACGGTGACACATCCTATATACAAAAAGGAAATGAAGAAAAACACAATTATATGTTCGGAATAAGTTTCCATTAAAGACTAATAGTATTTCATTCCGTTTTATGCTAAGTTCAACTAAAATAATGTAATTCAACTTAATGGTCATGTCACAGTTAGTATAATACTATATAATTATTACATAAAGCACACACTTTCGCGATTTTACAATCCATTAGTCCGCCATGATTAATTTTTACATATTGACTTAAATAAGAGAAGTAAATCATAGTTTAGAATATGTGTGTTATTTCATTATTACTTGCAATTTTTTCATAAATAATTTATTTTCTACTTTATCAGTTTGCGTTACGTTTGGATGTGTTACTAATTGCGACATGTCAGGTAAGTAAATACGATTGATTTTTAATTAAATTCAATATTTCAATTTCCCATTTTCATTCTTATCATATAAGCACCAACACACGTACAGGGTGACAATAGATATCCGCGCAAAGGTTTAACCTGAATGTAAACGAGACTAAACGAGAAATCACGAGAATTTTTATGAATTAGCTTTAGCCCCCCCCCTACTGTCGCTGCCATAGTCACCAAGGGAATTTTAAGTGTTTGTGTTCGTAAACATAACAGTATTTGATTTCAAACTTAAACGTGGCTGTCTATTTCATACGCTGAAGTGAATGTATTCGGCGTCCTCCATTCGATTTTATGCATAATTCACGTCTCTTGACGTTTGATAAGATTAAATGAATTGGGAAATACAGGAAGAGTTGACCCCAGCATGACATACGCATCCGATTTCAGACGCATATCTTTAATTCAGAGAAATCGCTCGAGGCGATGACGCTTTGTTCGCCATCGTTTCGTTAGTCGGTTGTTTAAAGATTTTAAACTCGTCAACATCTATTCGAATTATCATATTAATTATAATAAATGGATGAAAATGATGATTTTTGCGACGCGATAGTTACCAGCGAGGATTCCACACTCAGTAGTCATGCCTTAATACTACCTGAATTTATCTTACAACACTCACTAAAGATATGAATCTATATGAATCCATAACTATTTATATAATGAAGTAGTTTCACGTGGTTGTAACATTTTAACACGGATCCGCAATTTTGTACGAAAGTTTTGCAAAAGAAACAAAGGAAGGAAATTACAAGCGAGTCTTTTTCATTTGAAAGAAAAGGCATTTATTTTCGGTCGTTTCCACACTAAGTCGCCTGACGCGTATTTCCCAAGTCAGCGACAAATATGATCCCATTCCGACTTTTCCTCTCAAAGTCAATTAACAATTTCGATCGTCCGAAAACCTTGTTAAAAGTTCTGAGGATAAATTAATTCCGCATCTTGTTTCAAAGTTCCTATCGTGCCGTTACGTAGTAAAAAAAAAAAAAACTCTGCCGTGTCGACTCATGCTTAAAAGTCTATCTCTCCGTCATGTGCTTTTTTCCTCTGCTTCCTTCTTGTTCCTTAGATCCCGCTGTGATGTCATGCTCGTGCAACGGTATGGTCATTTGCATATGTGTCGAATGTTTTTCAAAGAGCAACAAAATTGTGTTATCTATATATCTATAAAAGTAAAATTGTCTGTGAGTATGTGTGTGTGCGCGTGCGCGTGTGTGTGTGTGTCTGTGTATGCAAATCTCCATACACAACTATTCTGTCAGTTTTCGCCTACAAAGTCGAGATTTGACATAAGGAGTATTGAGATCTGGGAAAATCTTTTTAAGAGGGTTTCGGCCAGAAATTTGGCTGTCAAGGGGTCAAAGTTCAACAATTTGACCTTTGAAAACTCTACCAAACCCCTCCAATAATTTAGTGTCTAAACACTTGAGCATTTAGATGTAGGTTACTCGGACAAGGATCAACATTTTTAATTTGATTTGAGCCAAAAACAATAAATGTTAAAGGGTCAAAATGGGGTGAAAGTTAAAAAAAAATAATCTCTGCAGTCTCTACCAAATTACTCAGCCAATTTTGGGTCTAAATATTTGAAATTTTACATAAAGTGTAATCAGTTACGAAGACGGAAATGGTGACATTAGAAAGAGCGAAAATTCTGGAACACAAAAGGTCGTTATTCTTAATGCTACCACTCCCGTCTTCATAGCTTTTCAATATTTAAGTTATTTAGTTAGAAAAAGAAAGCCATACTTTTCGAACCATTGTCAGTAGTCATATAGTAGGTGTATCTATATATACGTGCACTGGGACTTCTACCCAGTTATAGCTGATAGAACGAGAACATGTTACGCTTGTGGGCTTTTGTTCGAAATGCAGATTTCCTAGGTAGACAGAAACATTCCCGACTTCGATGGATAGATTCTTCGACATGATATAGCTGAAGAACGTCGGAGGTTACATCGGCCGTAACGTTGTGAAAACCATGCTCAGAATGAGAACAGTAGTCCGAACAATAAAAAATAAATACAAAAAATACAAACCAGCGGAACCTGTGGAAATTCCACAGGGGACTCATTCATATGTAATATATTGATGTTGGCATTCTGTAGATGTTCAGTGTAAATGGAGACACTCTTATATTATTGTCGCTCTTTTGTTAAAACTACAAAAGTATTTATCTAAGCTAGCACGAACGCCTGGCAAAGCCCGATCGTAAAGTACGCTTAAATATGATATTTTAATTGTTGCAGATTTCGTATATATCATTATAGAGTTAATGCTCTATCGATTTATATATATATATATATATATATATATATATATATATATATATATATATATTATAAAGTTGCGATTTCAAAAATAAAAAATATATATATCCATATGACTTGGGTGCATTAGCTTGAATCGAAACCGAAATAAAAACTCACGAAAAAAAAATATATAAATATAATTTGAGTTCCTTCGGTCATAATAGAAACCGAAACCAAAACTCATGAAGAATTCTTGATAAAATTAGTTATAAAAAATAGATTACTGGAGTGCAATCAGTTATGATCGAAACCTAAACGAAAACTTCTGAAAAATTCTGGATAAAATTATTTATAAAAACCAATAGATGACTTAAGTGCCATCAGTTATAATCGAAACCGAAACCAAAACTTATCAAGAATTCTTGGTAAAATTATTTATGACAAGATAGGGAAGTAGATAACAATTAAACGACCCAGATGTAAGCGTGACACAGAAAATAACACACACGCTATCGTATTAATATATAGACTAGTAGACCCATGAAAAATCCACAGTAGTTGTACATTTTAAAACACATTATAAATAAAATGAATAAGAAATGAAATAAAACAAATAACGAGGAATTTAAAACAATTTTTTTAGCAAATTCTTTGTAAACCTTTTCCAGCTAAAAAGAATTGATTTTAAAACAATATAGATTGTTTTCAATGAAGACGTACTTTTACGATTAGCCATGGCTAGATTCATTGATAAATTTGCATATTCCGTTTACGAACTCGCTGTGTCCTTATCGTGACTTCATTTTTTTTGTTGTCTTGTTGTGTCCATGGCAGACGAAACACTGAGCACGTGCCCTTTTCACTGTGAAAATGATTATTTTCTCTTTTGTCAAAATTCTCTAATAAGATTTTCAAGAGAAAAAGAAACGTATTAATGGAAATCCGAAAAAAAAAAAAACTTTAAACATGCGGGTTCTTTCTTCATGAAAAGGGTCTCGTGAATTTTATTACGTGTTCTAAGCAACGGGTCTTTTGAGCGAGTAAACTAGTGCGAACAACATACAATGGCTGCGACGTAAGGATGATTCAAGCGTGTCGGCGTGTGTGCGCACAGACATAAACGCAGCTACATCGTCGAACCGTTCCACGTGCACGTTCGTCGAAGCGCACTGATTGCCGTTCGATTAGGCATTAAGGACATTTTCTTCTTGTTTTAATTTCGTTTCTTCAAAATGCCCCACTATCTATCAAAGCTAAAAGCAACTCGAGGATAAAAATGTCGTAAAAATGACAAGGTAAATAATATTATGAAAGCATTCAAAACGATTAATGAAATGAATGTTTCATTACTTATATTGATATTAGATTTAAAGGTGACTATATTGTAGTCTAAAAATTGACAGAGTAGTTTAGTAAGGAAATGTACACACACAGACACGCACACACAGACAGACAAGTACTGACTGATACTTTTATAGATATCTATAAAAGTGAAATTGTCTCTATGTGTCTATTTGTGTGCATTTCCCTACCAAACTACTCTGTCAATTTTCAGTTTGCAAACTCGAGATTTGACATGATAGGTATTGAGGTTTGGAAAAATTATTTAATCGGTTTTCGGACAGACATTTTGCTGTCAAGAGGTCAAAGTTCAACGATTTGACCTTTGAAATCTCGACCAAACCCCTCCGATACAAAATTACTCAGCTAAGTTTTGGTCTAAACATTTGAAATTTAAGAGAAAGTGTAGTCAGACAAAGGGTAAGCTTTTTAATCGGTTTTTCGCCCCAAATCTGGCTGCCAAGCGGTCAAAGTTCAAAAGATTTTACTTTTGCGGTCTCAAGCCAATTTGGGTCTAAACATTTGGAATTTCACATAATGGGTTTTGAGACATACAGCAAGCTTTTGAGACAGTTTTTGGGCGAAAATTTGATGAAAAAGATGACAAAGTTTATAGAGTTGACCTTTGCAGACTCTACCAAACTCGTTCACCAATCTTAGGTGTAAACACTTGAAATTTAAATGTAAGTTACCTGGGCATAAGTCAATATTTTACTATATATAACATATGCACATAAAGTTATGGGGCCCAAGTAAAACCGGCCTGAACTGAATATATATATATATATATATATATATATATATATATATATATATATATATATATATATATATATATATATATGCATGCATGCGATAATGTCTCTTAAATACATGTTGGGCAATGTATTTACAGAGTTTAACTTTATATCTGTAATGACAATATATTCAAAATGTAAAAAAAAAAAAATAGATATCAATAAACTTAAAAGTTATATCTATGTATATTTATATACACACACACACACACATACACACACATATATGCATATATATATATATATATATATATGTGGGTATTATGTATGTATGTATGTATGTATGTATGTATGTATGTATGCACATATAAACCGAAGAAAATTAACTGATAACGAATAAAAATATATTATTCATTGAATCATCAAATGTTGAACAGAGAATACATTAAAAATTATTTCTTAATCCGTGGACTTTCGAAAATGTATACTTTTTTCATCAGATGAAGTAAATAGTCCAGTGGTGTAAAAAAAGCATTTCTTGGATAGAATAAAACTTGAATTAGAACAGACTCTTCCGCTTTTGTTCTGTTTACAGCTGCTACAAGCTTTGAAAGTCATCCCGAAGGCATCTCTTTTATTTTACTTATTTTCTGGGGTCTTTAAAACCTCATTGATACTTTTTTCTTTATATTATTTTCTTATTTAAAACTGTGCCGGAAGTTTTCTTTTGTTTAAAACACACATCGTATCTAACCTTTACCAAGTGGCACACTAATTACATTAGTGTAGTATCTGTTCTTTAGATGCTGCACTTCCATTTCTTGTTCTCTCTCAGTGGAGGAGAAATCCTTCACGACTGAGACAATTTTTATTTTTGTACCTTTTCTCCACATTAAAAAACGACCCTGGTGTCTAACTCTGTCCCGTGGGGAGGCATAGTAAATAGGTACATTAGAACAATTAAATGATCTGATATATGTGTTTAGCTTGGGGGGGCGTTCTGTTGCATAATCATTAATGGTTCGATGTTTAGTTCTTGGCTTTATAACGAGTCAATTTAAAGCAATCTACTATTATATAAAAGGCACTTTGTGTGCATGTGTGTGTGTAAGTTTCTTTCCTCAGAGGCTCCGAAACGGATGGGCCTATATTTTGCAAAGTTCACACAAACGTAATTTATATGCCTGGCAGTGTTCGTAGATATGTCTTGTACAGAAATCCATTCGATAATTATCGAAAATCGAAAAAAATCCAATCTTAAAAATAGTCTTTATTCTCTTATAGATAAAAAAGAAGAAGAAGAAGAATATTTGCAGGGGAATATTTTACGTTACACCACTGGTATTAATTAGTAACGTAAATGTTTTTGTCTATAAGAGAAGAAAGACTATTTTTAGCATTGACAAGCCCAAATAACAGCTGACCTGATATTGTAAACAAACATAGACGGAATTTGATTGACAACATTATCACTATTTATAATTTTTTTTTACTTTCTCCAAATTATTCCTCGTAATATATAATAATCATAGAGGAGTTGTTCTATAATAACACATACGAAATCTGCATAAATAAAAATAGAATGTTTAAGTGTATTGTACGACCGTGCAACGTCGGGCGACCAGCTAGTATCATATACTTATGAAACGCAGAAGGTTTTTTTTTGTCAGTAAACACTAGTCTATCTGGTTACCTATATATTCGTGTGTGTACGTGTGTGAAAGAGAAGAGAGAGAGAGAGAGTATGAGAGCGAGAGAGAAATTTAGAGAGAGATATAAAGCATGAGAGGGAGAAAGTGATAGAAAAAGATAGGTGGGATTTCGGGGAAAATACTTCATGCAAAGAGGTAGGAAAAGGCGAATGCGCGAACATGACAAAAATAATAAAAGTACTGATCGAAGCTTTAAAGAAAAGACGAAAGTGGGCGAAAGAGTAAACTGGACGTAAAAAAAAGAATAAATGAAAAAAAGAAAGATGGCGGCATTTTTTTTTTCTTTTTGCTGAGATGGACTGCTACAAAATGGAAAAGGCGGTGGTCTGGGAAGAACGAATTGAAGCGTTGTAAACGCAGAAAATAAAACATAATCTGAAAATTTAAGAAACTTAAAAGAAAGAAAATAAATGGACTCGTAAACTTAAAAATCAAACATAATTCTTTTTCTTTTAAAGTGCAAAAACATAACAACCGGAAGTCGTTGAAAATTTTTTTTTTAAAATAAAAGCAAAGAGAAAAATTTGAATATCAGGTTCTTCAGATCAAATAACTCTCAAGACCAAACGAAAACAGGAATTCATAAAAAATTCAAACGCGCAATAAATAATCCAATGAAATAATTTTAAAAAATATTAGTTTCAGTTTTCGGAAGACAAAACGTGGTGTGGATCTGTTTGGGGGTTTAAGAAAGACGGAATAATTGCAGAAAATATTGCATTAAACATGGCGATGATTTGAGATATTATTTAGAGTTTTTGCCAATTTTAGATTTGAATTCTTTTCATTATTATTATTTTTATTATTATTATTATTATTATTATTATTATTATTATTATTATTATTATTATTTCTGTTGTTGTTAATGCTTTGCTACTGGTGTATAACGATGGTTGGTTCACAGACCAAAATAGAGCAATAAAAATTGATGATGACTAAAAAAAAATGGCAACAATAACACGCAAAACAATAAAAACAATAATATTTTTTTTTAATAAATCTGAATTAGATTAGAAAAACAAATTTTATAATAAAACAATTGTGGATAATTTGTAATTCTGCTAATTTTGAAAGGAATTTTATCCAATATTCCACAAGTGTGTTGGGAATATGTGGATGCTACAAACCGACGAAGGTGACCAGCGTCAGTTGCCATACATTTGGCATTTTTTGTGTACGATAAACAAAAAGTCGTTAAATAATGGTATTTAATTTACACACACACACACACACACACACACACACACATATATATATATATATATATATATATATAAATCAAAGAGATGTAGTATTTACCTGAAATACGCAGTGGTAAACTTCAAACTAATATAAACAACAGTCTCTTATATATATATATATATATATATATATATATATATATATATATATATATATATATATGTGTGTGTGTGTGTGTGTGTGTGTGTGCATATATATATGCGTGTGTGTGTGTGTTGTGTGTGTGTTAGAAATATCAGAATGTGGTAGTTATTTCCACAGTAAAGCAACGTCTCAATTTACATGAGCTATGAAAGCCAACAAAATGGAAGTCATAGACTCAAATTTCTCCCTAATTTAGGATCATCGGTTTAACACATCCGAACTCTGGATTCGAAACCGTGATCTATTGAATGCAAAACGAGTGCTCTTCCACTTACACAACCGCGCAATACACATTCAACTTACTAACACAGATGAAGAAAATTGCGGCGAAATCCGACTATCAAAGATCTACTTCGTCTCAAGAACTTCCGGTTTCGAATCCTGAGATCGAATGCGTTCAACTAATGAGCTCAAGTGAGGGCGAAACTCGAGTCTTGGATTCTTGATTTTTGGCTTCAATGGCTCATGTCAGCTGCGACGTTGCTCGACTGTGTATATATATATATATATATATATATATATATAGAGAGAGAGAGAGAGAGAGAGAGAAAGAGAGAGAGAGAGAGACAGAGAGACAGAGAGACAGAGAGAGACAGACAGACAGACAATAAGAAAAGAAGGCGAGAGAGCGAGTAATCGAAAACAAGTGAATTAGTTAAGTAAGTTTCAAGAATATAAGATTAAAAAACATTTGACGTGCGATCGTTTTTGAGACAAATATATATTTTTAATTCGTTTCAATATAACTCTGATTGTATAGTGTGGGTGTAGGTTGTTTTTTAATCGACGTGTTTTCTTTTGTGCGGGCATTTGTTGTCTACTTCTTCTGTGTTATAGATAAGCAAAGAAGGAAAAGAAACAGAGAGGAAAGACGTATCTCTCTAGTTAACTATGATTATTTGGTGTTCATGAGCTTTGTAATGCGAGTCACATATGTATATTATGTAGCGTATTAATGATATCGAGAAATTTGAAAATACTGAACATACATCCAATCACCCTTCTTATTACAATATGTGATTTGTCCGTGGTACTGACTATTATAGGCCTTTGGTACCATAAGGAACTCTCGTATCTTTCCCCTCGCCTGCCTTTTTAATTTATTGTGCCGAGACTTATCATCTGCTCGAAACAGTTACGTGCGGCATGCTTTAAAAGCACACAATATCGTAGGTTTCCATCTCTATTGTCCTATAGGGGCACATCCCTAGTGCTGTCCCTAGCAAGTTACTCTTCTTGCGAAAAATTTTATGGACATAAAAGAAAAAAAGAAAAATATTCCCTTTTGGCTTATCACATTCGAAAACCTCTCAAAATACCCGTTTACGTAATTTTCTCTTGCCCCTCTCTAAAATTCTAACATATTTCTAGATAAAGCATTTGTGTTAATTATCGTTTCATTTTCATTTTCTAATGACTTGTTTTTCATTTCAATGTATCTACTTAATTATGGCTTGAATACCTGACGACAAATACAATACATTATATATACATTAAAAAACAATTTTTTACAATATTTGTGCAACCATCTTATAACATTTTTTTCAAAACTAAATTCATCATTACATTACATTTCTTCATGCATAACACATTTAACTATGATCAAAACAAAAACGTGCCAGTTACAACTTTTTCTCAAGGATTTTTTCTGTTACCAACAGCAACAACAATAACAACAAAGTCTGTAAAAAAAACACTGAAACACAGAGAAAAAATTTCGTGATTTATTATTGTTCCCTTTTTTAAATTGTCCTTTTTTTTCAAAAACAAAAAAAACACATGGAAAGCTGAAAAGTTCAACTATACACACAAAATTCTTTTTATTAAAGGCACAATAGCTCAGTGCTATCGTGGTTGTTCACACAAACCGTTGGGTACCCTTGATCCCCTTAGAATGAGTCGACAATCATCCCATCGCAGCTATAACGCGCTTTTTATAAGCACATGTCCCTAGGATATAAAAGATTTTCCTTATAAAATATGAGAGAATTTTCCTATGCTCCCACCGAATCTACGCGAATTCGGAGAAAAATCCTACAAAAACAAAAAAAAAAATGGCGACCCTAACTCGAAAGCTAGAATAAACCCCGACTGAACTCTGACCCCTCCAAACCTTAAGATAAACTCGCTGACCCCTTTCTCATCTATTTTTTTTATGTATCTACTTTACAGTTATTTCTTATTTTTCTCTTTAATAATTACTCATAACTTAACAATAAGTACGTCTCAAGCCAAGACACATTCGACTCACTCCACTCTGCGATAAAATACAATAAAAAACAACAAAAAATTGTACAAAATAGTGCAAAAATCACATATCGTCGTTCGTTACAAAAAATACGATCCCCTTCAATAAAACATTAAACTACACTTCTTTCACAAAGTAATATTTCATTCACCGTCCTTTTGACACCAAATTATAAAAAACAAACAGCTCTGTTAAAATCGGAACACAGGATTATCACATCAACAAGATTAAACGTTACATGATGTCCGAAACACATTAACCGCCCACACAGTCCGACTCAAATCTGAAAAACAATTATTTTTTTCAAAATTCTTTCCGGGAGAATACAACAAACGAAACAACAATATTTTCCCAGGCGACACCAAACAGCCCCGACTCATTTCAATTCCTTTTTCTTCTAATCCCTTTTTTCTTCCTTTCTTCTCCGAGAGAAAATCATGAAAAGTACAATAAATTATTTTTAAAATTTCAGCAACGAGAATTCATAATTTCTTAAAAAAAATAAAGACACCATAAAAAAACGCAATTACAATTTCTTCGCAAAAAGTCTATTCGCTACCGTTATATAAAAGAGGCTTCGCACCTCACACACACACACACACACACACACACACACACACACACACACACACACACACACATAAATACGTGTCACGAGACACGTCACAGCAGCAGTGGGGGGCTCCTTCCTTTTTTTTCTCTTTTTATAAGCTTTTGTACGGCGACTTCTAACTTTGTTTTCCTTTCCCCCCCCCCCATTTTATCAATTAAATCGCACAATACACAATTTACAAACGATAAAATCAAACAATACTATTTTAACATCCAAAAAAATCACAAATCATCCAAAACCTTTTTTTTCTTACTTTTAAACGACTTTCTCTCTCTCTCTCTTTCTCTCTCTCTCCCTCCTTTTTCACCAGTAGGCAAAACACCATTTTGTCAAGATGTAAACATTTTTTTTTCAATAACACGCGTATTCATTTTTGATTCTGTATTTTTCTTTCTCGTTTTTTCCGTTGTTTAATTTTTTAAAAATTTATTTCTTAGCTCTTTTGTGTGTGTGTGTGTGTGTGTGTTTCATTATAGATTTCTGTTTTCTTTTTTTTTTTTTTTTTTTTTCGTCTAGTTATAATGCGACCCCTATATTTTCGTTGTGTTTATATTTTCTGTTTGTTTGTTTGTTTGTTTTATTCTTTTTTTCTCGTGGTAACCAAAATTTTTTTCTAAATCTGCGACTTGAGGTCACAGAAGGTCACGGCGACCAAATGCTATAATATGTGTGTTATCCAAACTAACCTCTTATTTAAGGGACTATTGTCATTTTGTCCTAAATGTTTTAACACCCTGTGGCTCATCTAGTGCTTTGTGTGTGTTTGTTACATATAATTCACAGTACATTTTTTACAACATACCTGTTGCTCCGTAGTCTTCTGTCTTTTGACGGCTGTCTGGGGGGACGCCAACGTTTTGGGGAGCCGGATTCTGGTATAACAAGCCACATGCAACACAGAGACAAGACGATGTATGTTTTTATATGTTGATTTATTTCACTCCTAGGCATCTCGTCTTCCGCAGCATGGATTGAATCGACTATCTCGGATTTGTGGCATTTTACTGCATCCATTTAGTGACCGTCGCACCCTTATAGGGAGACCTGCTTAACATATCTTGCTTACTTGAATTCTTGAACCTAACTCACTAAACTTAACTAACCAGATTCAAAGTGGAACCTTCAGTGAATCTTTGGTGCTGTGAGGATGTCTATTAACATTTTTCTCAACAACACCCCACACATAATAATGCGATACGGGATTCCTGCAGGGCAGCAAGGTCTATCTGTAGGCGTAATAGTTCTTTGTTGGTAACAGCGGTTTTCTCTATGTCAGTGATAGGTTTGGAGATCGTTTGTTAAACCGGTCAGCATTGTGTGGAAATGCCAACACCTGAGCTTGACTGCTGATTTCTTTTTAAGTTGTGTTTGATTGTTTGGTGTATCGGTATCTGTCCACTATTCTGAAGAGATCCTATGCCCCATGTACCCCATGAGGAAAGTGACCCGTCCTGGAGCAGCACCTTACTTGCTTAGGGCTGCTCAGCTTAAAAAGAGCAGTAGCTGTCCTATCGGGTTGAATAACCCCTCCTACCGTCAGGAACGGCCCTATTGTTTAGCTGTACGTCAGGCTAACTTAGGCTTATAATCGGAAACTGCCATTCCTCTGATTGGTTCTACAATGTGTAGCTGAAGTTGTCTCTCCAGAACGCAAGACTGGGCATTGATATGGAGAAGTTAAGTTGCTCAAACATCAATATCCCCCTCTTTTATCTCACTGGGGCACTCTATAAAAAATGGTGGAACCAGTACGTCTGTGACCAGCTCGATCGCATTAGTTGCCAGAGACAGTTGGAAATACCACACTGACCTGCATGCAGGGCTACACTCCGAATTTTCTATAGGGCTTTTCCCCCTCGAGTCAACATCTAACCACAAGGCAGTGGCACCCCTCACATGGATTAGCTTGCCTACTGAAGCAAGGTATCATGATATGGCAACGTAGACCCACATGTGAGAGATTAGAAGATGATTGAGGACCGGTGACACTCGTCCATCTTCGCAGGGTGCAGCAGCCGAGCTACAAAGTGCTACCTTTTCCAGAGCCCCCTATCTTGGACATAAACTGGTCTCTTTTCATCACATAGGACGTGTATCGAAGATTCTCATAAACAGTTCTTCTAATTATGGCGTTGGAGACACCGAGATCTTTTGCAATTAAGCTCATTGACTTCTGGGGGCTCTCGTCAATGATATTCTGAACTTGTTGAATATAAACTCGTTTGTTCTAATGCTGTTAGAACGTTGCTGGCGATTTTAACGTTTAACAATAGGAGAAACTTGGCCATCATTATATTCTATCTCTTTACGAACTTGAAAAGTAAAGGATTCAGCAAATTTAAGAAATTGTGCCATTTACAAATCGCTATGTTCTGCCATTATTGCAACTATTACAGCCTGTCTTTTCATTTCATATGTTAGTTAATTATCTCTCATGATTAATTGTCTGTAAAAAATTAAAAGTTAATATACAGGACAGATTTAGTAAAACAAGTAATGTTCTCAAACGACAGATGCACTATGTATTTTGATTTATATGGCTAGTGCCAATGTCGATAGTATATATTGGTGCTATTACACTATATAGCGAAATTCGGAGAACAAAAATAATCGTTTTAAAAAGTGGTATCTACTGATAATGATAATAATAAGCGATAAATAAGATGAAAGCAAGTAGAAGAGGCTGGAAAAATAGAAATGCGACCAGCGAGAAGAGGCTTAACAAGAAACAGGAAGAAGTGAAGGAAAAATAGCAGAAAAAGAAGATTAAGACGATATCGATACAAATCTGAACAGTGCAGGCAAAACAGGAACTTTGAAAATAATGAAAGCCAATTCTACCAAAATGTAAATGCAAGAAAAACAATAACAGAACAACCGGATCAGACGGAAACGAAAAGCTACTGGATTCAGATATGAGAAGAATGAAACGATTATAATAGTAAAGCAGAATGATTGAAAGAAATGAGAGAAGAGTCACAGCAAATCGAAGAAGGAATGAAATCAGCAAGGAAACTCTTAAGTTACCCTACAAAAAATGGCCGGAGAGCACCAGATCATGAAAGGCTAGTTCAGCAACTGAGAAGATGCATCCACGAAACAGACGTACCATAATTGATTACCGAAGATAGAACAACACTGGTACAAAAATACACAGAAAAAAGGAACTATCCCCAAACAACTACAGACCTATAACCTGTATACCTACAATGTGAAAAATACTTACTAAACAAATGAGAGAACAAATTTATCAGTCCCTTCATAACCGCGGACTACTCCCAGAGGAACAGAAAGGTAACCATAAAGGAAAAAAAAGAACACATACCCTATTAAATATAAACCAAAGGATTCTGAATGACATCAAAAGTAGAAAAAACTTAGCCAAGGCATGGATATATTATAAGAAAGCTATGCTATATATATATATATATATATATATATATATATATATATATATATATATATATACATACATATATATATATATATATGTATGTATATATATATATATATATATGATATAATCCCACAAGCATGGATAATAGAATACTTAAAAATGTATAAAATATCAGGTAATATAACTAATCTGATAGAAAATGCAATGAAAACATGGAGACTTGAACTGACAGCTGATGGATAATACATAACTGAAATCAAAATACAAAGAGAAATTTTCCAAGGTTTTTCCATATGATCGTTGCTGTTCATCATAGATATAATACCCCTGAACAATATCCTAAGAAAATGCCAAGCCGAATATAAGTAAAGGAATAAACACGTGACCAGTGCCACTAATAAGATACTTTCGACCGTTTAGTAACTAGATAAAAGAAGAACTTAGGAATCTCGATCAGAAAACCAGAAAACTCATGACGATGCACAATGCGCTACACCTGAAGGATGATGATGATAATAATAATAATAATAATAATAATAATAATAATAATAATAATAATAATAATAATAATAAAATATTGTTATTATTATTATTATTATTATTATTATTATTATTATTATTATTGCTGTTGTTGTTGTTGTTATTATTATTATTTAGTATAATTTTTTATATCTTTGTTTTCACTATATGGTGAATTTACCGTATATTTTACGACCTCTATTTTCTTTGCATTATATTTATTTTCTATATTTATTTTCTATATTTATTTTCTATATTTATTTTCTATATTACCCTCTTCTGCAAATACTACCATTAATAGCGTGTTTTTGTACAACATTTCACAAGTACTTTTTCTTTGCTTGAGGTATTTAATCTTGAACTATTTAAGCTGCTCATCTTATTCAAGGACAATATGCTTGTAATTAGGTCTAGGATATGAGGTCCCGAAAATGTTATTTGGCAATTTCTTCTATCGGTACAGGAATTTTGTAAACAACCGTCACTGCTAACTAACTTGGTGCACTTCAGAATAAAATAACTATGTGCGTCATCGTATCACGTAAATGACACGATATAAAATGCCAGCAGTAAATTTCCACAAAATGCTTAAGCAACACTTATGGAGATCATATCAATTTTCATCATGGTTGGAATCATCTTATCTACGTTATTCTTATGTGTACTCACTAGGGGTTCTAACACAGAACATCGTCAGAGATCACTCACTAGCAGCAACCGGTGGTTTTACCTGGAATCTGAGTGAAAACAATTCTCCGTTGATTTCAAGTAATCCCCATCTCTTTTGTTAACCTTTGCAAATGAATTTGCATTTTCTCAACAGTTGCCATTGTTTTCTCGCTAGCAACGGCCATCGATCTTCACTGGAATTTGGTTGGCAAAAAGCCTCTTTGAGGTCTCAGTTTTCTTCGCACTCATTTTTTGGAGGTCTGGTTTGTGCTTTCTCTCATCGAATCTTCGACTCTTTTTGACCTTTCATGCCTATTGTGTATGATATCAACCGAGGCCGGTGCCTTTTTTTAGGGGGGGGGCGTTTATAATATTTCTTTTTAATTTCAGTTCGTTTTGCTTCCATGTGATGTTCTTTCTATCTTGTTGTTTTATTGCTGTAGCAGTTCCATATGGCTGGTCAGTATTTTTTAGTTTCTATCGGGTAGTTTCCGCATTCGAGGGGTTTCCTTAAGATTTCAGTTGTTTTCAGCATTACCGAGTGTAGTATAGTCTCAGTCTTTCCTTAGATTCCAATTTTTCCTATTCTTTTTTTCCAAGTGTTTTTTTTTATATTCTTCCTATTGCTTTTAGAAGTATATGTACTTTTTTTTTATCTTCCCTATGTTCTACATTCTTTTCTATTGTCTAGCAAGTTTCACATATTTGTTTCGTTTTATTTATTTTTTTGGTCCCTTTATTGTAAACCTGTGTTCTGCTGGGATGGCAAAATCTACAAATTGACAGTTTCTTTTTTGGCATTAATTATGACATCTGGTCTCCTGACTTGGATGAGTTTATCTGTTTGTACCTAAATGTCCTAAAAGATGTGTAATCGCTATTAAAGTAGAGTTTATAATGTGAAACAACCATCAGATGGTAAAAAAATCGAGGGATTTGATGTGTGAAGTCAAAACCTTAGCTCACGCCATACCTCAAAGATACACTCGGACCGAAAGTAGCAGTGCATCAATAAACTAAATAGAAACTGTCCTCTGTCCGCCTATTCATTTATAAATTGTAATGCTACAAATATCTGTCTCTGGGAGAATAACGAATCTTTTTTGAAAAAATCAAAAAGACAGAGGAAAAAAAAACTCCCAGGGATTTTTTAACCAAGTATTTAAGTTTTGAATTATCAAATTCTGCCTATTCCACGTTTATTTCGAATCGGCATACTCAACGTCCAACTAGATGGTTTCTTTTATCCTTATACACGTGTGACCCCCCCACCCGAGCCTTGATAAGCAGTGACTACCAGTAAAATAAATTTTAAAAAATCACCTGCTAATCAACACATCTGTTGAACAACTGTCCTATAACATATAAGGAACTAATTTTGGTCTCTTTCCTTGTGAAGGAACGTCTCTCCTCAATAAAACCTTAAAAATCGCCAACATTCTCCATGGTATTACTATGCCTGAGTTGAACAGCCACTAGACGATGCAACAATACTAATCAACGGTAACATAGATTAAAAAAACAACGAAGGAAAATATAAATTCCTGACCGTATGTAAAAAAATATTGGATATTAATTTTATACCGGAAAAATGTTAAATTCTCCCTCGTGAGAATCCGGTAACAAATCGAGGATAAGCTCTGAAACAGAATATGGCAACAGTTGGGTTGTGAGAAAGAGCACGGTAATTTTGTACAGTATTTAAAGCAATTTTATTGGGTGAACATCTGAATGATACAAGAAAAAGGTTAATTGTACAAAAAAAAAGATAATTTGCGAAAAACGTGCGTCGCGAAAACTTATTTGGGAATGGAAAGTTTGAGCAACAATTTGCAACTATGTGTTCCTCAATTCCGGCTCTTTTCGTATCGGACATCGGACTTAATTGCAATCCAAGCAGAAATTCGGTGATAAATGATGGCTAACTGGTAACTTCCGTCTCGATTTTGTCACAAATATTCTTCAGTTCAAGTTGGTAATTGTAGGACAGAAGACTTGGTTTCTATGACTGCAGTCTTGGGCATGTGTCACCAAACCGCAATCGTGTTTTGCTGGTGAATCCAAAAAAGAAGAGGCGAAAAAAAATCAGGGCACACACATGCGAGGCTTTTTATAAGCTACCTCACGTGACCCCTAAAGCAGTAGGGACCGGAAGTTCTGCCAGCCGAAACAGAAAAGAAAATGAGTCATCAATGAGGAAGGAGTGGGGGAGCATAAATTCTAATAAAAAAAATTAATGCAAGTATTTTCTAATCGCTCACTAACGATAATGAACGTAGTCACATGCTCACGTTTGTTTAAAACGCACAAGTATGCTTTTAGTGAAAAATACTTTCTTTCGTTTAAGTTCGAAATAATGTCATTCTGCTAATTCCAAGCATGTTTCCAATTGTCACGCGGTGGCACTCAATCCAAATGATATCTTTCACCCTTATCCTCGAGCGCCCCTGGGTCTTAATCAAAGGTTATCAAAAGTTAAAAAGAAAATCCCCTGCTAATTTATATATCTGTTTACACAGTAAATTAAGTTCCCCATAGCGGATATTCTGTTCTCAATAATGTGGTGAAGCTCTTTAGAATTACTATAAAATTTTTATTGTAATTTTAAATAATCAGAATTTTAAGAATTCCGTATGAATTTTAACTAAATACACCCAAAAAAAGTTTGATATGCCGCACAACGAAATAACTCGCATTTAACTGGGGGACAATTTGGGAATAACTGGTACCAAGATATAGGAACTGAACCGGTATATATTTCTCTATACACTTGAGAAAAAAAAAATGAAATCCAGATATAACATGGCCGTTACTTTTTAATTGTCCTTACATTTAAAACCTTTCGGACCCACACGTTTTCTGGTACCATCGCAAAGAAACAAACAAATTCAAAAGGAAAGAAATAAAAAACCGACTCGTAATTTTTTAAAGTGCGAATGAAATACATTTAATCGTAGTTTTTCCAAAACAACGCATTTCATTATCTTTCAAAACTCTTTTCGTACACATGTGCGTTTTACAACTCTGTGCCATATAACACGTGCTTTTTAAAAGTCTCAGTCCCCGCCACCTGATACCGATTTTAACCATCGCTTTTTCGCTTTCGATTCACACGTCACTTTTTCCCCGGGCAGCATTTAGCTTCTCCTCTCAACTACGTGCTGTCCTTTTTTTTTTCCCCTTCTTCCCGTGACGTCAGCGCGTGCTGCTTGCTTAATTTACATATGTGCTCAGACGGCTGCTGCTGCTAATATTTTCGCTAGCTAGTTATCCTACGGCTGCTGCTGAGTTCCTCACACACACCCATACGCGCTCTGTTACGCAGATGTGTACGAAGATATGGATGAAGTAGACTGTACCCTCAAGATTTGATAAATTATCAGAAAGATGATTTTAAAATGTTTATATTATATTAAGTATTATATAAAAAATATCGATTCGGACCATCTTGGATTTATCCTTACTATTTAAGCAATCACCTGCAGAAGAAAGTGAGGTCAGATATTATGCAACCGTTGTTTCAGTATAAACTTCTTATCGTTTAATGGATATCCATTGTTTGTTGAGATAGAAGGAACTTCACTCCAATTATAAACAGCACACACACACACACACACGCACAAACACATACACAATAGAATCAAGCTTGGAAATGCTGATGGAGAGCTGAACATTCTTTTTTCATCTTATTGGAGATGATTGAACAATATATTTACGAAGACAATTGTCCCCGGTCATTAATGGATGATTGGTGATTCTTCATGTCATTTACTGAGAAAACATAGCAAGTTCCTCTTTATAAATCTTGCCGCTTATAAAACGTTACCTCTCAGCGCGAAAAGCAATGGCGTCTACAAGAGTGTGAGTATCATTTACAAAAGGCCGTGATAAAATGTGACGACTCAATAATTCAACTCAACGGAGGAAGACAGAGGATGGAAAAAAGAAAGAGACATTACCCCGTTTTCTTTTGATTGGTTCTTATTTATTGCTCTTTTGTTTTGATTGGTTCTTATTTATTGCTCTTTTGTTTTGATTGGTTAGTATTTATACCTTTTTTTGTTATCATTGGTTCGTATTTATACCTTTTTTTTTTGTTTTGATTGGTTCTTATTTATTCCTCTTTTGTTTTGATTGGTTAGTATTTATTCCTCTTTTGTCGTCAATTCGCAGTTCATTTTTGTTTTTTCGCTTTTCATTTTCGACATGAATATCACGGTTTTATTTGCATGACGCTAAAGTTTCAAATAGCATATTCGTTGTTTTGTTAGGCTTAAGTTTGAAATAGCATTATCATTTCTCTGTCACAATTAATTACATTATAATATCATGTTTGTTTGTCACGCTTGGCAAAAATATCTTTAGTGAGGAGCGATTCCAATTTTTTCCCCGACTTCGATTAAATCGCCTGAAAGTTCAATTTGGGCAGCAGAGAACTATATAAATATCGTTTGGACGATCGGGTTTCGATCCTGTCTTGAGGTAGTTGCTTTTCTAACCGCACTGATGAGCTGTGAAACAGCGAAACAGTGATGTATGTGGATGACTATATATATATATATATATATATATATATATATATATATATATATATATATATATGGGGGGGATTCTTAATCCGGCAGAGAGATATGATGCGTCTAGTGTGTGTGGTATAAGTTAGTGTTAAGTTCATGCTTGCATGCCTTCTCGCTTCCTGCTAACACCATTGTCTAACCTCGTGGTGAAAAGGGAGCAGTTATGCATAAGTCTTCCCTGACAGTACATATCCTCTCCATCATCAAGACTCCTACAGTGCCTCCACATTGGCCACACACGGTAACTGGGTGCCTTGCAGCCCCAGGCTCAACTTGTAGGGGAGTAGTAGGGGACCCCAGAGGTAGTGTTTTATGGCCTACCGATGTGTGGACATGTCCTGGTACACTACCAACCCCTACCCCACTGTCTTGTGGGTGCCCTTGGTTGAGCGAAGACTAGAGGAACCAACCCCAAAATCAAACACCACTGACTTGTGGGCCTTATCACAGCAAAAGTCTAAGAGAACTCTGACTTTAAATCCTACTGCTGTCTTGCAGCTTTCCTTAAAAGGCTATAGAACCTCATTCAGAAAGAAAAGACGTAGTAGCGGACATGATAGGGGGACTGTTTATCTCACTTAGATTACTTTCGGTCAGAAGCTGCGGCCTCCCCTGCTGCCAATCGTCGCGGGTTCGCTCCACTGGACGTGAGCATTGGAGGTTACGAGGGTGACTATTTGATGTGCAACAGATACTGCACCTAAACTGCACATGCAAGTTTGGAGCCAAGGTGAAAAGTCCCGTGGCGATGGAGTGAGACTACGCCAACACCGAGGGATAAAGCATAGAAGCCCCAAGTAGTCTTCGTCAAGATTGACGGCCTGCATAATGATGATGATGATGATATATATATTTCCCCCACTCTTTATCTGTGCCTAAATCAAAACGTGAATTCCATGAACAAAGCTTCTTTCTTAGAACTGGACGCCTGTGGAACTCTGTTCCGTCTGCCTGCTTCCCACCTGACTACAACTTGGATGTCTTCAAGTCCAACGTTAACAAATTCCTAATGAACCGCCCCCTTAAGTAAACACTTCATCAAATCTTTACACTAACGTAATGTACTTGCAATAACCCTTATCCCTGAGTGGCTTCCGGGCCTTGATAAGTGGTGACCAATGTGTAATATATATATATATATATATATATATATATATATATATATATATATATGAATTATTTATATAAAAGCTATATGTAGTACCATGGTTTCATTGTAGTAGATCTGCCTTTTATAAGGCTTTTACAAATTCAAACAAATCATCAACGACTAACGAAATGAGCAACATATCGAAGACGCCGAGAAGAGGCGAAGAGTACTGAAATCTGGAGAAACTTGTTGTCTCCCAGACTCCAATGAACACCATCAGTTATTTTAGAGAGCAATCCCAGATGGTTGTCTGTGGGAGAAATCCTAATAAGTATAATCATTATACAGAACTAAAGAGACTTATTACATTTTACTAGATATGTAGTAAGAAGGTTTCGATAGATGCTTTACAGTTTATATATTTTTGGATTAAATTGTTGTGACCTCAAAGGGTCAATAATTACGATCGAACTGTGGTATATATACAACAGTGAATCTACAGAAGATGCAACTAATTAAACCAATACAAGACAGATGAACACGCCATTTAATTTAATCGATTCTTATAGTCCACTCTTCAAAACCAAACTGCGTATGGGCTTTTATCATGTCTCTTTCTGTTTATCGAAAATTATTATTAATTAAAATAACTTAAACAATTGATTATTCACTGCTTCTAAATTAGTTCTTTCTTATATTTTTTCAACGCAATTTTCTACAATTTGTAAATGTATGAGTTTCATGTATGAATTATAGATATATGACATTTACAATTTATATAAATGTTAATTTCAACTATATTTTCGCCGTCCTTAACGTTGGCCGAGCGGGTTGTTTCTTGCTAATTGAATCAGAGGTAGCTTTGTCGCCCGGTTCAAATCTTCCGACCGGTGGTAATAGTGTCTCCCTGCACTGATGATTCTCGAAAGAATAAAACTGTAATATCTGTAGGTATTCCAAAATAATTATCGTAATAATCATATATATATATATATATATATATATATATATATATATATATATATATATATATATATATTGTTAGCGATGCTTTTTGAATGAATTCAATTATTTATACGAAAGTGCATTTTTACCTAAATGCGAGTTGGGAATAATTTTCCCTTTGACCAATTTGGTACCGCCTAAATGGGGATCGGCATATATTTTATTTTTTTAATATTTTTATATTTTATTTTTTTATATTTTTATATTTTATTTTTTAAATATAATTATCCACTAAATTCAACCACTCTGATGAGTTGTAGACAACGAAGCATGAAACAGTGGATAAGCATATTTTTAAATATTATATATATACTAGCATTTCAGCCCGACGTTGCCCGGGTGTTTGGAGGTGTATGTTTAGTAAAAAAAAGCGGTCAATTTTTTAACTTTGACCCCTATTATGACCCCTTAAAATTTATTGTGTTGGGCTCAAATCAAGTTATTAAGGTAGATCCATGCCCAAGGAAACTATATCTAAAATTTCAAGGGTTTAGACTAAAATTGTCGAAGGAGTTTGGTAGAGTTCTAAAAGGTGAAATTGTTGAAGTTTGACCCCTTAACAGTCAAATTTCTGTACGAAAACGGATTAGAAAGATTTTCCCAAATCGCCGTACCCTGTATATCAAATTTCGAGTCTGGAGACTTAAAATTGACAGAGTTATTGCGTAAGGAAATGTACACACACAAACACACATACACACAGATACACAGACGCGTTAACTTTTATATATATATATATATATATATATATATATATATATATATATATATATATATATATATAAAAATATAAAAATATAAGCGATGGTTGACGTTATGATTATTTGAAAAGAAAAACCCAGAATTTATAAAATAATTGTTTGTTTTTTTCTTGTGGGCCTTTAGAATATGTAGGCCCCAATATTATGATGAAATTCAACGCCTTAAAAACATTACAATATCCGACGTATTTCAGTTCTTACGCAAAGAAAAAAAGCCACGAAAATATATTCTAATACAAACAAACAGAAATATAAAACAATAGATACCTCCCTACTAAACAGACATCTCTTCATTCCTACGCACACTAATAATACAATAAATTCCGGTACTCTCAATAAACTTAGTATATATTCGATACAAACAACTTCTTCAACAATAAAATAAACATTAAAAACTACTAAGCACCCCCCCTAAACCCTTACATCCAACGCCGGAATATATTCTATCCCTTGCAATGACTGCCATCAAACATATATCGGAGAAACACAATGTGAGTTAGAAATAAGACTTAATGAACATAGAAGAGACATAAAGAATGGAAATTCCTTAAATGCACTTTTCTGTCATTGTACTTAACATGATCACTTGCTTGACTTTGATCATGCAAACATTATCAAATTCTAGAATCATCACTTATTGCAAATACTAGCACCATCACGCAAAGAAAAGGTTTCTACAATTTATCCCCTATTATAGGAAATATAATAATCAAGGGAAAAATATAAATGCAGATCCAGGATAAATCAGTATATCATATAATTTTAACGAAGTAGACGGGATATCGGAAAAAAGTACATATGTATATGATTAACGTTTTAGTGTATATATAAATGAAAAGATTAATTCAACCTCTCCACACGAACACGTGTAGATTCTGCCCAGAATGGGAAGGATTTTATGACTTTTTACATGTTCACTCGCATGTGTTTTATGATCATTTTCTTCTACATTTTTACCTCGAAAATCCTGATGATATCCCCTGAAATAGGGACGAAACGTTGTTTAACATTCTTTTCAAATAATCACAACATCTTTATGTTTTCCTATTATGTATCGCATCCAAGAATTTCATGCATGTATTTGTGAGATTTTCAACCATCACTTGTGCTAGAAATAGAAAATTAGATTTAAAACAATGAGTATGTCAATATAAGTAAAAGAACCGTTTTAGAATCGAAAAATAAGTTAAAATCTTTCCGAGTCAGATACCCCTCCAACACAAGGATTTTTTCGATTACAAGTTCTGATTAATCGAACCAACAATAATACTAATAACAAATTAAACTTCAAGTATAACTTTCCTTTTCAAGCTGCAGTTTAAAATAATATTTACGTTTGACTGTCAGGCTTAAGATTGAAATATTATTTTGTTGGTCTGTTATTCTTGAGTTTAAAATGGGGTTTGCGTTGATTTGTTAACCTTAAGTTGGGAGCAGTATTTTCGTTAGTCTGTTGCGCTTAAGTTTACAATAATATTTTCATTGATCTGTCACACTTAAATTTATAATAGAATTTTCCAAGATCAGTCAAGCTTAAAGTTGGAATAGTGTTTTCTTTTGTCGGTAACGCTCATGTTGGAAATTTTATTTTCATAGGTTGTCAGCACCATGGTTAAGATAATATTTTCACTGATTTGTCAGGGTTATCTTTCTTTCTCCCTCTTTTTCTCTTCCTTTTCCGCTTTCTCTCGTTCTCTTCTTCCCCTCTCTCTTTCTTTTCTCTCTCTCCTCTCTTTCTCTCTCTTCCCTTGCTCTCCCTTTCTTTCTCACTCTTCCTCCTTTTTCACTATCTCTCTTCCTCCTTCTCTTTTTCTTTTTTCTTTTTCTCCCGTTCTTTTTCTCTCTCTCTTTCTTGCTTTTCTCCCTCCTCTTTCTCTCCCTTTCCTTGCTCTCCCTTTCGTTCTCTCTCTTTTCCCCCCTCTTTCACTATCTCACTCCATCTTTCTATTTTTCTTTTTCTCCTGTTCCCTTTCTCGCTGTCTCCCTTTCCTTTCTCTCTGACCTCTCTTTCTCTCTCTCTCTCTCTCTCTCTCTCTCTCTCTTTCTTACTCTCGCTTTCTCTCTCCCTTTCTCTATTCCTCTCTATCTCTAGCTATATATCTTCACTCCTTTACTTGTTCTGCTTCCCCCACCCCGTTTCTTTAACTGTCTCTACAATTAACATTCTGATATAATTCACTGATTTGATCTAAATTCGATATTATGGAGAACGCTACGATTAATAACGACAAGACGTTCGTCGTTGTCAATAACATGGGCTGACACCGATGATCCTGTCGGCGCGACGCTTTCCATCGGGAAGCTGATACGGTCTCTGTCACCCCAGGCCCATCTCACGCCGAACTCTTCAGATAATTAAGTCGCAAACGTTGTCGCCAACAACAAGGAAATAAAAACAAGAATCGACACCTCACCCTTACCCGAAAGAGATGCTTTCACCTTGGCCCGTGATTTTTACATCGTTGACAATTAAGTATTAGCAGTGTATCATTGCCACAATTAGCTCCGTCAACGATCGAATTACGCCCGCCTCACACGGTGGCAATAACTTCTCGCAGAAAGGAGTCGCCCGTCTCGTCTGTCGCCCACCCAACTGCAACAAAAACGCGCGGTTGTTCGTTATCCTTTTTATTGGTTACAATCAAATCGCGAGGACAGCGGACGTGTCTTCCCGGACAAGATTCTGTCACTTTACAGGCAAAAACATAGAAAAGGAGAGAAGGAATAAAATATGGTTAATGTTGAAGACGAAATATGACGCTATCGTTTTGTATTTGTGTTGTTATTTCTTTATTGAGTGTGCGTAAACAATCGTAATTTATCCGTGTGGAAACCTTTGGTTGCCATGATCTTTTTTCTTGTTTTTTGCTTTTTTTTTTCTCTTTTTTTTTATTTTTATTTTTTTGCTTTTTTCTGTGTTTGTAGAATCAAGTGCAGGTCGGCGTCGACTTACGACTAATTCAAGTTACCACTGAACAACTTGACAACCACAACAACCGCTAAGAACACGGTATAGTATCTGTTCTGATGTTACACTTCACTTTTTCTGTCCTCGGTTGGTGGAGGAGAAATTCTTCTTAACTGAGACAATTTTTATTTTTATTCCTATCAAGAGCTACCCTTTTGAAGCAGCTGGATTTTTCCCACATTAAAAACCGACCTTGTGTCCAACTCTGCCCTCGTGAGGAGGCAAGTAAATAGGAACACTCATTCATACGTGGACAATCACAGACTCGTGGGTCAAATTCGGCCCCAAAAGGCTTTTTGGGAGTCACAGCGACGTTTGATAAATATTATCGGTGACATTTCAAAATAGTTACAAAAAACAAAAAGAGTCAATATTTTTTTAAAAACTGGGGGATCACCACTTATCAAGGTTCGGAAGCCACTCGGGGATAAGGGTTATTGTGTGTACAATAATCAATGGGATAATATCGTAGTAATAGTTGGCATTGGAGATTTGATAAAGTGTCTTACTTAAGGAGGCGATTCATCAGGAATTTGTTTATGTTGGACTTGAAGACATCCAAGTTGTAGTCAGGTGGGAAACAGGCAAGCGGAAGAGAATTCCACAGGCATGCACTTCTCAGAAAGAAGCTTTATTCATGGAATCTACGTTTTGATTTTAAAGAGTGGGGGAAATTACTGACAGTAGTTTTAGCGAGACGAGTGTTTGTCGTGAAAGATTGGCGAGGGGGGACCAGAGATTGGAGCTCGGACGAAGCACTTCCCATGTAAATAACGATAAAACAAAGACAGGCTCGCAACGTCTCTTCTGTGAGAGTCTATTTTGTACTTTGTCAAGGCAGGATAAGCTGTTTTTAGCGGTGCCCGGAAAACTCGTCCCGGGAAAACTCGTCTCCGGAAAACTCGACCCCGGAAAACTCGTCCCCTTTCGCTAGGTAGGAAAACTGGTCCCTTATTGAATAAATATCGATTGAAAACACATTTTATGATCGTTCTTGAAGGAGATATTGTTTGTTTTTTTTTTAAATAGACTATAGCCCCCATAATATTTAAAAATATATTTTTATTTGTTTTATGTTTTTTTTTGTTTTTTTTTTAAATAAAATCGATTTTCTAAGTGTCCGTTTTCTACCTAACTGGCTAAGTTCTTAGTGGTTTCACTTATTTTAAAGCGTTTATTATGTTCATAAACGAGACCGCATATTTGTTTTTATATTAATTTAAAAAGAATTTACTTATTTGCTGTTGTTTATAAAAGGGTAAAATCGATTTTTCTACCTCGCCAACTATGTTGTTTGTTGTTTAATTTATTTGGAATCGTATATTCGGTAAAGAAAAAAAAAACACCTGAGAAAACAAACAAAAAACATGTCGAGTGTTACGTGAGAACGAGAAATAATGTCCGGTATATCACATCTTTGGTTGCCATGATTTTTTTTCACGTCGCAGAGGTTAGAGTTAGCTGCAAAGTTCTTGGCAAATAGTTTGTCCTTGTCTAATGCTGATGAGATGACTTCAGGTCCATTGATGATAGTTGGGATAGAACGCACGCTTCTGTTAAGGATCCTGTTTTCTATTTGCAAAAACTGGTGGGAACTAAGCCGCTGCTCAGCATCTTTGCATTTGATAGACTGAGTATATAGCTCTCTTACATTTTTTATTACTCTTTTACAGTGGTTGCTGACGTTCCTGAAAGCAGCTTTAGTCTCAGTACATCTATTACGTTGGTAGCTATGGAAGAAGTGATTTCTGTGCGCAATGGCAGCAGCGCATTCTGGGGAGAACCATGGCTAGCGGTTAGGTTTTTGTTGGATTTTTTTCGATGGTACGAATCGGTCTATGTCTACAATTAACCATTCGGTCAGGTCTGATACTATAGAGGACATATCCTTTTTAACATGAAATGCGGAGGTAGATCAGATACGCATTAAATCAGTAAAAGTAAAAAAATAAATATACAAAAGTAAATGTTACCAAAGGCAAACTAAGTTATTCTTCTACCTATCTGAATTTGTTTTTTGTGTGTTTTAATTTATTTTAAAGTGTTTTTATTTTAATAAAATAAAGATAGTGTAAAGCCTATTGAGATAGAACAAAAAACAAAAAGGTTGTATTCGTATAGCCAAAGTCTCGTTTATCGTTCAAACATCTAAAATTAAACAAAATGCTGATAGAAACACATCTAATAAATGTCACTAACTAAAATATAATGTTCTACGAATATTTTGTTTAATTTTCGATTTTAGAGCGGTTATCGAGGCTCAGCTATAGTTCCGTTGACAGACTTTAGATTAGCTTTATTTTTTGTCGGTAGAAAAGTAACATTTATTAATTGTGCATTTATTTTTCACCCTTCTTTTGCTTTGTTGGCTATTCTGGAAAATCGCTATATTAATGCTTAATTGTTAGGGTTTTTTTTCAGTCTTGGGAAACAGTGGATACGCTCTATAATGGCGATCAAAGCGTTTTTTTTTAATAGATAGACTTTTAGAGAAAGAGTGACTCTTTTGTTCAATGTCGTTATCTAATATACATACACTTGTCTGTACACACCTGTAAGGTTAGATATGCGTGTTACTGTGAAGAAAGAGTTGTGCAATAACTAACCGCATTTTTTTCTGTTCCGGAAGTGTGTAATTCTAGTAGCAAGGAGAAGTTTAAGGCGATTGACAACAATTCCAAGATAAGTTGAGAATACATATAGCACTCGATATTCGCAAATGGTCACACATTTAAGTGCTGGTGAGGTTCAACGTCGCTTAACTTCGGTGATTTAATAGAAATTTATGTGTCAAAACGATTATGCCGCATTATAGTTTTACGGAAGAATATAAAAAATCCAAAGAGATTATCAGAAACGAATTTAGGAAAACTCGTCGCCGGAAAACTGGTACCCGGAAATCTGATACCCGGAAAATTCGTCCCTTTTTGCTAGGTAGGAAAACTGGTCTCTTATTGAATACATATCGACTGAAACCACATTTTATGGCCGTTCTTAATGGAGATATTGTTTTTAAAAGAGTCTATAACCTCTATGCTGTGTCTCCAGGATGTGTTTGATTAGCATTAAACGCGTACTAGCAATCAAAACTCTGAAGACAGGAAATCCTATAAACAGGTTTATTGAAGGTAGATACAATAAAAAACTGAAAGAAACAAAAAAAGAACATTGTTCAGAATACAAAGAGAAAAAGTCCAGGAACGAAAAATTATAAAAGAACTGAATGGGAAGTCGTATGCGTAAGGAAATGAACAACACAGTTAGGAATAAGGAGGCCGAACACGTGGATAAAGAAAATAAACAAAGTTCGTAGTTGAAATGAAATGATATAAAAAAAAATAACATTAAGGTATTAAAAAGTGTCTTAAGAAGGGTATAAATAATGTTTCTTACCAGAGATGGTTTAAAACGGCGAAGGATAATGAGAGATAAAAAAAACCGAGCCATGTCGCTAGGAAGGTAGCTAGAATTAGGGGACAAAACACCGGTCAACCTGCCGGTGTCCAGTCAAGGGAAACTCTATAAGAAAACTGTCCGGCCAAGGGAGATAACTGTTTAAGGGACAAAACTGAGAGACATAATACCCCTCATAATATGTTTAAAAATATGTTTACTTTTTCACTGTTGTTTTTAAAAAAAATAAAATCGATTTTCTAAGTGTCCGTTTTCTTCCTAACTGGCTTTTTTTTTTACACAGTGATCACCACTTATCAAGGCCCGGAAGCCACTCAGGGATAAGGGTTATTGCAAGTACATTACGTTAGTGTTGAGATTTGATGAAGTGTTTACTTTAGGGGGCGGTTTATTAGGAATTTGTTAACATTGGACTTGAAACTGGCTAAGTTGTTAGTGGTTTCAGTTATTTTAAAGCGTTTGTTCTGTTCAAAAACGAGACCACATACCGCATAATATTTGTAAAAATATTTTCACATATTTACTGTCTTTATTTAAAGTTGATTTTAAAAGGCAAATCGATTTTTCTACTTAGCTGGCTAAGTTGTTAGTCTTTTAATTTATTTTGAAACGTTTATTGAGTAAAAAAAAGTAGCGTCGAGTGTTACGTAAGAACGAGAAATAATGCCTGACATGAGGGGATCACATCTTAGGGGTCTTGATAATCACTAAAAATAGAAAAATAAAGAAAATACTAAGGTAGATATAGTTTTAAAACGAGCCCCTCCCCCCGCCTCCAAAAAGAAAATAAATTTGTATACTTTAGGTAATGTCCTACATCACTGTTCGAAAAAAAATAATCAAGCTATCGGAAGTGGATACGGTTGATTATTTAACGAAACCGAAAAACAAAACCATATATTTATTAAAAAAAAAATTACTTTATTTTTTAACATTTCTTGTGTTATTACGAAACAAACAAAAAAGCGAAATATTGGTGACTCTCTTTTGAACCCTGTCCAGGAGTGGGAGACTAGTAGCAGATGCGCATCCCTTTGCTTGTTTTACAAGTATTTTAATGGTGGATGCGCCGACAAACTACAAGCCCTTGTACGCCTTCGACGTAAATAGCCTTGACAAACCCGACAAGCAGTAGAGTCCCACCCTTAGAAGAGATCCCTAAATGTAAAAAAGCCTTCTACTCTAATAGTTTCTTCTCCAGAGCTGCTAGACTTTGGAACTCCCTTCCGGGTTCCTGCTTCTCCAACTGTACTGACATGCAGAAGTTTAAGTGTAATGTAAACAGACATCTTGCTGCCCGACTCCCTACATAGTATCATTACAACTTATAGTAACACTCTACATCAAAGTAGCACCTTTTTTTTGGGGGGGAATGTATTAATATATATATATATATATATATATATATATATATATATATATATATATATATATATATATGCGCATTGATATATTTTAACGAGGTTATTAAGTGTGTTCAATAAACAAGAGCAAGATATATCTTATTATTTTATTGATATAGATAAATTTACATGGTCGCAACACTGGACATGCTAATGTTTCGAACAGATAGTCGGTCAAGACCACAAGTCATCGTCAGGCGACTTAATAAAGTTTGTCTTCCACTGAAGAAATCTTGTTCTTAAATGAAAAATGAGAAAACTATTTGTTTAAAAAATAGAAATGTTAAAATTTAGAGGGAGAGGGAGAAGACATTAAAAGCGAAGGCAGAAAGAACGGGAAAGAAAATAAAAAAAAGTGATGGGAGAAAATTATTTTGATATATATTCGTCATTCATATACGGTACTTTTTCGTTGTATCACAACCCATCACTGCGGTTAGACATACACATTTCTCCAGCAGTGGATCGAACCTACAACCGTCGCGTTGACAGCTCTAACCATCGGACAACGAAACATTGGCGTAAATATTTATCCTCGAATGTGTATTAAATTCACACCCACCTGTCGCAAACAGTGTCAAACCATCATTTGTTTACAAACAAATAAATAGTGGGCTTCACTTAATTGCTTAAATACACGTCGGGTGAAAATACATACATACACACATACATACATTATATATATATATATATATATATATATATATCTGTAGAAATATATTTTCTTATAATATATGCCAATCCTTATTTAAGAAGCTTAATGTAATTACAGAGCAATACAGAGAATAAATTACAAAAAACTATATTCCAAAATTCATGATGTTGACCAACTTATAATTTGTTCCTTTAATTCAGTTGACTTATACAATTCTTGAATGTATCTGTTTAGTAGCGACAAAATCAATCCCTTAATTATTATATCGATCAGTGAATCTATTATGCCCTTAAGAAGAAATAGCAACAATCAATCCGTCAAAAGGAAACGAAGTGTGATTTGACATGATTAAAATCCGAAAATTGGAAGAGAAGCTGTATATACCTTCAATATGTTTCCATTACGCTATTTTGAGTTTTTTGCGCTACGAAACAGATACTGTCAGGAATTGAATTAAAGGAATAAATTATAAGATGGTCAACATCATGAATTTTGTGAATATGTTTTTTTGTCATTTATTCTCTCTCTCTCTCTCTCTCTCTCTCTCTCTATATATATATATATATATATATATATATATATATATATATATATATATATATATATATATATATATACGTTTTATTTTTTATTACCGTATCTTTTTGTTTAGTTACATTATTGTTTCAGCTACCCGGCCGTTTTTTTGGCCGTCTGTAGCTTCCTCAGACTTTTACAGAAATGTTCGTTATGATGGGATGAAAGAGTGAATGATGTTCGGAGAGGGGTGCGAGCTCCGAACATCATTCACTCTTTCATCCCATCATAACGAACATTTCTGTAAAAGTCTGAGGAAGCTACAGACGGCCAAAAAAAACGGCCGGGTAGCTGAAACAATAATGTAACTTAACAGAAAGATACGGTAATGAAAAATAAAATGCATATTTGCTCTACAACAGTATTGAGCACCTTCTTCAGTTTTTATTAATTACCATTTCTACTAAAAAACTATATATATATATATATATATATATGTGTGTGTGTGTGTGTGTGTGTGTGTGTGTGTGTGTGTCAAAAAGAATAAACGATGGAGTACCTAAAACAAAACACACATACGACTACTCTTCCGATTTTTTCGTATTTTTGTAATCATGCCCATATTCCTTTTATTTTTTTTTATTTTAAAATTAATGACTTCCTATTCTTCTGAATAGATGATAATAAGTAAATGAATGATTCTGCGATACAGAACAGGTGTTTCCAAGTATTGAACATTTTAAGATGCTGAAAAAATTAACGGCAAATGGACAACATCTTGGAATTTTGATCGTAGACTTTTTTTGACATTTACGACTGCAGCGTTTCTTACTAGGGGATAAGCTCCCAACCCCTCGTTAAAAATCATTTTCGTGGTTCCGATTTAAAAGAATCAGCAGATCTGTTTGTTGGATTTTATTTTTCGCTTTTTCCTTCAAATTAGAACGACGTAAATGTCGAAAAACGTTTCGTCCGTCTCTAAAACAACATTTTTTCTTTCCTCACTCCTACGTTAGAGTTATAGCTTTGTATTTTATCCGGCAAAAATTTGAGTTTCCGTTGTTATGTGTGTGTTATGCGTAATTTATTTTTGAATAAGCCCCAATTCTTTGTCGCTAGTGTTGTCCGATGTGTGTTAGAATTATGTTGGTTCGAATAAATCTAAATACCTCGTCGCCAGTGTTGTGTGACATAGATTAGAACCCTTGTCGCCATAGTTGCATCCTCGAATGTCCAATAAGAATGGAGACAATACGGTGGTATATAGCGTATTTACAGAAGTGTAAAGTAGTAAGTTACAGAAAGTGTGCGTCCGATACTGTGACTATGACTACTACCAATTTCTTCCGCTATGACCGTTTCGAAACTTCGTCCCTTCTAATAGTTTCTGAAGTGCCCATTAACACCCGATATAGGGCAGATTGCTGTGATCCCATACCAGAAATCAAGGTGGAATTAATGGGATGCTTTGAAAGATAGATTAACAGTTTGAGATAGATAGATAGATAGATAGATAGATAATGTTTGATAAAGTTTGAGATAGATAGATAGATAGATAGATAGATAGATAGATAGATAGATAAATAGATAGATAATGTGACAGGTGTACCGCTTAAAATATATATTACCAGAATGTTATAGATAGATAGATAGACTGATATACAAATAGATGGGTAGGCATACAGAGAAAATGACAAACATATAGGTAGATATTAACAGTCAGAGACAGATATATAGATAAATAGATAGATAGACGGACAACATGATAGACAAACAGCTAAATAGATATTAGTAGACTGTTAAAGATAGATATATAGATAAATTACAAAATAAAACTTCGATCACCATTGATAACCGTCACATGTTTCTTTGAAAATCTTGTATCGGGTAGATGTCAGCGTTTCCTTTCTCGTTGTCTGACGACCGGAAGCGGCGGAAGTGTAGCAACCATGACGCTTCCTTCCCAGAATTCATTAGTTTTATATTTCCGTTTAGAACCTCTTTAACTTCAATCAAAAGCAAAGCAAATGGCGTCATTGAAAGCAATTTAGCTTTCCTTTGTCTCTTGTCCTTTGGATCTTTTGTCGAAGACATTTTGTCTCCCATTCCGATCGACCTGTGTGTGTAGTTGTGTGTGTTCCTTGCTTGGTTGATCGTCAAAGATCGATACGTTATGTGCGTGATGGCGAAAAGCATTTTCCACACTGTATGATTGTGGAGGAGGCAATCGCTACGTGTTCGCATTGGTTACTCAATGGGACCGAACGCATTAATTAATCGATTTTATTTTTTGCAACCATTTTGCACATAGACGGAAATTAAACATAATTCATTTATTTAATTTAACACATTGGAAAAAAAAAACATTGCAAAAATGAGAAGTTGCAGCTATGGAAACTTTATTTTGCCGTTTCTAAATAAAAATGACTGAATACTATATGCGATATTAATCTTATAAATATAATCAATGTTTCTATTTTTTATTAACAGTGCCCCCTCCCCCGCAAAGTAATACCATCCAAGAAATTTTTATCTACTATTATATAAAAGAAACTTTGTCTGAGTGTGTGTTTGGTTATGTGCGTGCGTTCGTTTCCTATGGGCTCGAAAAAAGCTGGGCCGACTTTTAGGGAATTTAATACGGAAGTATTTTATGGCCTTGGCAGTGTTCTTAGATAGGTTTTGTATCAGAATGTCGTCGATAAGTACCGATAATCGATAATCGAAATAATCCGATAAAAAAACAAGCGATTTTAACTAAAATAATCACCTTACACAACATTACATCACAAGTGCATTTGAGAAGTTTATTACCACACAAAAAGAAAGGCCACACATACAAAATCAACAGTAGGTTATTTTATATGACAGAGCGCGGTCGAAATGAATGTTTCTGTTTAAAACACAACTGCACCATCATCCTTGGCATTTTTTAAATTTTTTTAACTAAAGTTCAAGTTATTATAACCGCACAAGCAGTAAGGCCAGCATATAAAATCAACCGTAGGTTATTTGATATACCAGGAGTGTGTTCGAAATGAATGTTTCTGTTTAAAGCACAATTGCATCATCATGCTTGACTTTTTGATTTTAGACTTAAATTCAAGCTCTTATCACTACACAAACTATAAGGCCAGCATATATAATTAACAGTAGGTTCTTTGATATGACAGGAGTGTGTTTGAAATGAATGTTTCTGTTTAAAGCACAATTGAAGCACGATAGTTTACTTTTGCATTTAAAATTTTAAATGAACCTTTTATATATATAAAAATTCATTATATAAAATTAACAGTAGGGTCTCTACAGTGCAATGTAAACTACAATGCATCGTGGACTGCAGGCGGGTATGTGAAACTTCCTTCTGGTGCACTTCGCTGCGTCCCTAATTAGAGAAGGCAATCAATCGATTTGATTGAAAAATGGACAATTTCACCGATTTCGATGATAATAAATATATGGGAGTATGAAACATTCGTTGTCAATCATTCAATCCCGGGCAACGTTGAGTCTCTCTGCTAGTCGTTAATAAGATTAAAGATCATTTCTATAATCCAATATTTGGTACAAAGAAATTTCAGCCTAAGCCTAACTTATCCATCAAGTTTAAATCATGATTCTAACAGTATTTTATGTCCATTTTTCAATCTACGCGGGGAACTTTGGTAATCGTCTCATCAGTATAAGTTGTTATCTCGAATGGATTTCACATTAACGAAGCCTTATATTATGGCTTTGACTTGATTCCTCATTCAACCCCAGACAATGGTGAGTATCCGGCAAGAGTTATGCATTCCGTAGTGGGTCAGCAACGGTAGTCCATAACATAGGAAATATATCTTGTATATGCACCAATTAGTGTTCGCAACGAGAGCCCCATAATGTTGCTAAGACTTCTTTATATGCATGCACAGTGTGTCTGCAACAATATTACCTTAACCTAGCAAATATATATATACTTACAGTGAGGTGAAACAAGTCTTTGGACAAAACAAAAATGTTTATTTTTCAGCAATTTGGTACAAATGATATCAAGCAAAATAATAAAGTCAAATCTTCACATTACCAAAATACATAGACACGAGAGAAACTAATTTTCAAAAAAGAAAATTTCTATAATAGATAGTAAAACAAGTATTTGGACACCCATTTTTTCTTTTCGTTAATAAACATTAAGTTTTATTCATTTATTTTATCGATTTTATTTTTTTTAGCATTCCAGATAATTCTAGAAAGTACTAGTTTGATATTCAGTGAACTTCTAGTCATTCTCAGGCCAGATCTCTTTCAGAAAACATTGCAAGCGAAAGGAACTCAAACAGTCCATAAAGGACATAAAGGACAGTATTATTTACGCGCATAAAAAAATAATAAAAGCTACCAATGTATAGCACGAACTTTGAATGTTCCTGTTAGTACTGTAGGGCACATTGTAAAGAAGCAGATAGAGTTAGGTACTATAAAAATAAAACATGCCAATGCCGGAAGCTCCTCGGAAAATGTGAAGAAATTACATACAACTATAATATTTAAATGTATTTTATGCGTTTGTAACGTGAACATAATTTTTTTCACGCCAATGATGAAAATAATTTACAACACTCTAAATCCACTCTAAATTCCTACAATACAAACTACATAATAAATATTTAAAAACATACATTAAAAATACACATCTAATGCCGGTATATTATTGTTCACTAGACAATTAACATCGGACATGCGTTGAGGTACCTCAACAAGTATTAAAGAAAAAGTTTGTAAGATTTTTATAAAATAATAATTCCATAAATGCACTATTCTCTTATGCATTACACCATGATCATTCTTTAAACCTTAAACAAAGTAGATTCATTCAATTTATTTTATGTATATCGAAAGTGTCTTGAATCAGCACTCATTAAAAACTCTAACAATATCAAACAGCGTAACGGCTTCTACAATTTATCTCTTCTAATCAGCAAACTTGTACTTATTGAATATAACCTTATTTTAGATATATACTAGATATTTTACAGCACATTTCCAACAAAACTCTATACATAAAACTAATATTAAAAAAGATAAAGAAAAAAAACACTAATTTCATTTTATAAACGTGTAACGCTTTTTAAAACCAAAACAGGTACGGTTCGTGCGAAAAAATAAATGATACAAAAACATATATTTTCACGTTATAATTGTCGCACATTTTTTCAAATCTCTTACGACTTTTTCTTTTGAGAATATTTTCAATATACAAGTATTTTAAAATAATGTACTTCTATGTTATTTCGCTAAATCAATCATCTTTAGAAAGTTTTGAAATTGGTGATGAATATATATATATATATATATTCTATTTAAACAGGCACAAACACACACGTATACACACACTCTCCCCATATATATATATATATGTATATATATATATATATATATATATATATATATATATATATATTGAACTCTCCCATCGATTTCGACGTATAAGGTACCAAGAAATCATTGTTTAAATTCATTTATGTTTCTAGCTTAGATGACATTTGTCCTGCAAGAGACTTTCAAACGAGTTCAGACAGTACAAGTGTGTGGATTCAGTGATGCTCCCGATGGTATAGCTGCTGACCATTTAGCTCTTTCCCCTTTTTTCACGCAGATAATTCAAACTGTCACAATGAAAACAGCAGAAAACACTCAAAACAATGTGATTTCCACATTTTGCTATCCAAGACCTCGTTCTCAAGACTACACTATGCGATAAAAATTGAAGACAAATTGCTCTTTATTTGTCTTTGTACCTCAGTAAGCAATATATATATATATATATATATATATATATATATATATATATATATACATATATATATATATATATATATTACTATATATATATATATTACTATATTACTATATATATATATATATTACTATATATATATATATATATATATTACTAATATTATATATATATATATATATATTACTAATATATATATATTACTAATATTATATATATATTACTAATATTATATATATATATTACTAATATTATACATATATATATATATATATATATATATTACCAATATTATATACATATATTACTAATATTATCAGTAATCTATATATATATAAATGTAAATTTGGTTCGTTAAAAGTGAATAAAACCATATTTCTACGTTACCAATTTATTTGAAATTTTCAGACAACCCATCTTTAGAGTCGAGGGATGTTTTTATGTTATTAAAATAAATTTACCTCGCGAATTATAAAAATATATTAAATAAAATAAAAATATTTTTCGTAAATGTAGAACTATGTTCCATTTTATTTCCGGTTTGCAGGCAATTCACGACGATTTGACTATTACGAATTTCGAATTAGAAATGTAATTCTGGGTTCGTTCGTTATCAATAAAACCATATTTGTACATTACCAATTTATTTGAAAACTTCAGACACTCTATAAATTAACATCCCAAATTATAAAAATATATAAAATAAAATAAAAATATTTTTCTTAAATGCGAACCTGTGGTCAAATTTTATTTCCGGTAGAATGCACGTGGGAATGATTTCACTACGATTTGGCGATTTGGCATGGCAACATTTTCAGTGTTACAAATTCTTAAAAATTGTTTCGATCGAATTCATTTGCTTTCTTTCTCAGGTGTTTCTTTCCGTTTATTTTTTATGTTTATTCTGATATTCAACAAATTCCTTGGTAAGTTTCTTTTTTTCCATAAAGATTCATTTGCTGTTTTTTTTTTTCATTCAATTCCAAAATTCCATTTTTTTATTTAAATTCTAAGATTACATTTTTTGGGGGAATTTAAATTCCAAGTATTTTGATTAAAACCAAGCCTACCTAAAATAAATTTGTTTAATTCTTAAAAATATTAATAGCATCCATTTGCTTCGATCGATTTCATTTGCTGTAAAAGCTTACATTTTTTGCCCCTCCCTCCCATTTTTATTCTTTCCCACGTGTTACAGGTGATTCTTGGTAAGTTTCTTTCGGTAAATCTGTCTAAATAACTTCATATTTGAACTTATCTCGAATTACAGGATTTACAAATTATTTTGTTTTTCTTACTAATTCATTTGCTGTTTCTTTTTTTTTTTTTTGCAGTCAATCTTATTTCTACATTTGTTTTTTAACGGCATCTCGCATTCCAAAATTCCATCTTTTTATTTAAATAGCATACGAGCCATCTGTTTACTAAAAAAACACTTGGCCTTACATAGCGATACAGCTGTTGACTGGCCAAACAATTGATTATATTGCGATTTCTATCAAGCATATGTTTTTTTCTGCAGTCTCCTCTTTTTTCAGATTGCTTAATTAAAAACTTGCAGAAACAAAGAATCAAACCTACTTGGACGCAAACAAAATTACAGAATTACCATAAAAAATTGGCATTACTTGGCCATACAGGCAAATAAATTGAGAAATCGCTCAGGCAGATTCCTCAATTACAAACAGGCATAAAAACATAAAACAATTTTAAAACTAAATTCATTTCTCCAAATCTATTTGGACAAAAAGAAAATTACAGAACCACATAGAAAGCTAAGTTGGCCTAAATTGACCATAAAGCTCAATTTACAATAAGAAAAAAAAGAAAAAAATATAACAAATAAAAAAATTGCTCCAAATCTATTTTGAAGCAAAGAAAAGATTTTCAGATTCCTCAATTGAAAATAAGCAACAACAACAAAAAAACGAAAATATTTCTACAAATCTATTTGTAAGCTAGGAAAATTGCTGAACCATATGCAAAAAAAGGTTCACGTTACACTTGAACTTCTGCATGTCAGTACAGTTGGGGGAGCAGTGATCTGGAATGGAATTCCAGAGACTAGCGGTTCGAGGGAAGAAACTACTGGAGTAGAACGATCTTTTACATCTAGGGATCTCTACTGCGTGGGGTGGGATTTAGTTGCCTGTCGGGTTTGTCGAGAGTGTCTACATCGTGGGGGCACAAGTGTCTGCAGTTCGTCAGAGCATTCACCATTAAAATACTTGTAGAACAGGCAGAGGGATGCAAAGTTTCGTCGATGGGACAGAGGCTGAAGCTTAGATGCCAGTTCAGGGCCTATCAGATTGAACTTTGAACTTTGTCTAGGAGCCAGAGACTAGTAGCAGATGCACCAGCCCAAATGTGACAGCAATACTCCATACATGGGCGAATGGTGGCCTTATAGAGGTACAGGATACTTTCAGGCGACAGTAGTTTTCTAGCACGGTAGAGAGAGCCTACCTTATTCGCAGCGGCCCTGGCAATGTTTTCAATGTAATTGTTCCACCACATGTTTCCTGTGAACGTTAGGCCAAGCAGTTTGAAAGATGTACTCTCAGATAGGGAGTCACTGGCCAGTACTATTTATAGCAGAGAAGGTTTCTTGTAATTATTAAAGGAAACTAGTTTAGTCTTTGCAGCATTTAATGCCACCATCCATTATGTCCCCATTCCACTACAGATTGGAGGTCATCCTCTAGTGTTTTTGCCATTTCTTTAGTTATGTGTTCATTTCATGCCTGTAATAGAGTGTGGTGTCATCAGCATATATACTCATCTCAGAGGAAGTTTTGTCAAGGAGGTCATTATTAAATATTAGGAACAATAGAGGTCCAAGGATAGACCCCTGAGCCACTCCCGCATTTATATCATATTGTTTAGATGTACAACCGTCGAGGAAAACCTGGATTTTTCTCTTATCTAAGAATGATTTAATTATGTTAAGTATTCTACCAGTGATACCGTATGATCTAATTTTCCTGAGGAGACCCTCATGCCATACCCTGTCAAAAGCCTTAGATATATCTAGAGCTCCCGCTCTATCCTCCCCCGCTTTGTCCAGTGAACGGTATATACTTTCAGAGATTACAGTGAGGGTGTCTGCTGTGAAGAGCTTGTCTAAATCCATATTGTTGGTCAGTCAGAAGTTTAGCATCTGTAAGGTGATGGACTAGAGCATGGTTAATTAAGGTCTCAAATATTTTGGCGAAAAGTGGGAGTATGCTAATGCGGCGATAATTTGATGGGGCAGTCCTTTCGCCAGAATTCTTGAATACTGGTACAACAGAAGCACTTTTCCAACAGCCTGGAAAGCATGATTCATTAAGGCATTTGTTGTAGAGTTTGGAGAGAATTGGAGCTACTTCAGCTGAGCACGTTTTTAATAGCACAGCTGGGATGAGATCAGATCCACATGCTTTTGAAGTGTCAAGGTTTTTTGATAGCATGCACCTGAGTAGGGGTAATTTTTCGATCGTCTAGCGTGGCGTCTGTTCGCAAAGGAAAGTCAGCCAGAGGGTGGTTGGAAGGGTCCAGTGTGGAGGCAAACCGGCTGGCAAGCATATTAGCCTTGTCGGTTGCTGAGCAAACAACCTCATGATTGTTGGTTAGTGGGGGAATTGCTGATTGCCCATTATTTACTACACTGTTGTAGATTTTCCGGAAGTCACGAGTTCCTAATTTTTGTGCTTCGATGCGTTTTTTAGTGGTATCAGTAAATTCTCTCTTAGCTGTCGCTATTTCTTTCTTAACGTTACTTCTAGCTTCTATATACTTCTGTCTGTTTGAACTGGACTTATGTCGGTTAAATATGTGGTATGCATACTGCTTTTGAGCAATGGCAGTTGCGCAAGTAGAAGTAAACCATTGGGGAGAGTGGGGCTTGCTATAAAATTTCCGCATGGGAACATGTGCTTCAATTGCTGCCCCCACCACTTTAAACATCTATTGAAAGTCGTGCACATGTGAAAAGATTTTCGGATTGTCTCATTTATTCTTAGGCGAGTCTTTAGCTGTTTTAGCCAACCAAATTACAACTAAGCATTATGCATATATATTGCGTATAAATAAATATATCTTCGTGGTGTAAGTGCTACAACTTATTCATTTAGTTCAACCAATGATTTTTTTCCATTTTCTTTCCCTCTTAAGCAAGAAAAAAGATTGGTTCAAAAATACAGTCATTATTGCTATCACGTGATTTCTTTATTAACTATTAGATTTGATTATGTTTATGTGCTTAATGTAAAAAGCTTCCGATAAGGCCTGAAGCCACTTAATGTAAGAAGCTAAGAAAACAAATACCATTTCATGGTCAAAAATTAACCAAAGGTATACATAATATGGATGGATTTCAACCTTTAAAACAACAATCTTCCATCTTTGTCAGAAACCTCGCTTATGAAATGTAAGGAGTAAAGACTTAAATAAGGAAAGCCGTTGAACATCAAAATTCTGCTTTCCACTTTTTGGAAATTCGTGTGTGTTTAGTCTAAATTCATTTAAAGCCATGTGGCCGATTAGGATTACACAACACATCACTCGTTGTCTTTTCGTATTTACTAATCTTGTATTGAATAAAATGAAAAATATTTAAAATATATTTGTTACCATTAAAATAGTAAATACTATGACAAGTATAGCATTTATACTACTACTACTACTACTACTACTACTACTACTACTACTACTACTACTAATAATAATAATAATATTAAAATTTAAACATTGAAAATAATAATTAAGTCTCCTAGAATGGTCTCCGTAAAGTCAATCGGGCAATCTTGACTATTTTAAAGATTTTTATTTATATTTATATATTTTTGATATTTATTTGCATTTTAACTGGAACCAGTTTGGCGAAATTAAAATGTTAATACAAAAGGGCAAATGTATTTTCCTTGGAGTCAATTAACCTTTGCTGAAAATTAAGTACGATCGATAAAAGTGGATGGAGGAACTAGATGAATATAAAACTTTAACTGTTAAACTAATAATTCAGACTTATTCGAATGTTATCGCTTAACCGGTCAGAAAGATGTATACTTTAATTATTTAATAAAATGTTTCTGTCGACTCCACGCTTCAAGTTCTCCTGTAAATAGTGGAGGGAAACCTATCATTTTATTATAGATGGAAGAGCTTAGAAAACTTATATTAAGTAGATACTTAATCTATATCAGGTTAAATTATTATTATTTAGTTTTGACTATCCTGTATGACATTGTTTCTGGATATGCATATGATAGTGCATTGTGTTTATCATGAAAATGATATAAACACTATTACTGCAACAGTATCACATGTAAAATAAGCATGGGCCTGGTGAGCCACATATATCAAAATGAAATCCTAAATCGTAATAATATAAGTTGTGGTATTCAGAAGAAACATCCAAATTTTAAGATTTGTAAAACCTGTCTCGTATATCAACATGGGAGACGCGGTTATCACTCTACGAATGTAAGCCTTTATTTATTTTTTAAAAATAATTTCAGGAACAAGATCACGGGCAAGAAACAGTTTAGTAATTTCTCTAAGTTTAAGTATGATACAAAGACTAAACCCAAGAAAGAAGTAACGAACAGAACAACAAACGAAAAGTAATAGAAAGAAATGCACCACAGAAGAAAAGAGAATGTTTCTACAGGATCAAATCAGAAAATAAAGGATTCCCAAAACAAATTACACATCTATGGAACATATCTACTGACTATCTGGCGACTGAACAAAGTATTTCAGAATAAACCAGACTCTCAATGGAGGTTAGTTATCACACCTCGAGTAAATGGAGACCTAACAAAAGATGGATCGTGTAACAGATTAAGAAATGCCCTTTAGTGAAAACCCACAGCTAGAAAATTGTCAAAACATTAACACCGAGAAGACAGATGAAAGTGTAATCACAAGAAAAAAAAAACACTGCGGAAAGAACAACAGAAGTTGAAAATGTATGAAGATACAGCAAGCTAAACGTGACTTTTGAAATTCAAAGATTCTACTGTTTGGCATTAGTTTCCCGATCATCTTCTAGTCAATTGTTATCTAGAAATACATCGGCTATTTACGCGAGGGACCATGAGAAGCTTGCCAACATCCACAGTAGAAATGATGTTTGTGGAACTAACTGAATTAGAACTTGGAAAAGCCAGGTCGTCAGTCAGTGTCGTTAACTACTAAGCCATAGCTACCCCTCTTTGAAACCAATGAAACACAATTTTATGAAGAGAAAAATCGAACCCAACAGAAAAAAAAACGCCACTGGGGCAAGACATGGGGCCAACAACAAGACCACAATAGAAACACCAAATGGCTATAAGATATAAAAAAATGAAAAAAAAAAAAATGAACCCCAGTAAATTGAAGAAGGAAAAGAAACAGCCATTAATGAAGAAACACTCAATACATTTCTTAGGAAACGGCAAACTGGAAAGTACCAAGCCACATTGGAATACATATACACTGATTTAAAAAAGTTACGACACTACATGAAAAACAGGCAAAAAACTGAAAAGATGTATGTGAAAATCAGAAGTATCAGAATGAACGACCAAAGGATGAACTACGTTAATACAAATATTTGGGAGTTTTGCAAGAAAACACCATCACATTTACAGAAATGAAAGAAAATATTTTTAAAATGTACTTGAAAAGAACAAGCAAACTGTTAAAAAGAAAGCTATACGATAGAAATCTAGTCAATCTACAGGCAAATGCGCTTTGAATATACAAACATACAATAAGACCTGGCAACATAATAATTAACTGGAAGGAAAGAGACTGTAAAATTGTAGAATTTGCCGTCTCAGCAGATCACTGGGTGAAGAGAAAAGAAACAAAAAATAAATGAATATGCAGAATTTACCTGATAACTGTAACGAATATGGAACCTGAAAATTAATACACAGCTGATCAAAAATTTAAGACTACTTAAAAATCTTTAAAAAGAAACCTTTTTAAGGGTAGATTTAAACCTCTTCCAATTTAAGGTTATTAATCCTACAATCTAAAAGGTTATGGAAACAAAAAGGCGCATTGCAAAAATTTTATTTAAAAATTTGCATTTTTATTAAATTAGGCTTTTTACACATGATCAAAATTATAAGATCAAGGGTATAAATTGTTAGATTTATGGTAATTCTAATGTTTTTAGTTCAGTTAGAGATTAGCAATCACTGTGTAAAGGTGTTACCATGCCTAAAGCAAGAAAACTAATCGAAGTTGAGCGCTCTCGAATTCTAAGATTTCATAAGCAAGGTTTGTCACAGCGAGCGATAGCAGCTAAGGTGAATCGCAGTAAAACTGCTATTTGCAACTTTCTAAAGAACAATGAGAATTATAGAAAAGCAAAATCCTTTGGTAGCCCCCCGCCCAATTTCTCCTGCATTGAGTAGGAGAATCAGATGTGTTGTCATGAATGAGAAAGGATTTTCTTCTAGTCAAATTAAGGCTGTTACAGATGCTGATTGCAGCCCATCAGGCGACACTTACAACAAAAAGATATGGTAAATAAAAAGCGTAAACAAATTCTTCGATTTCTTCCACGTCACAAAGTGGACCGCTTAAGATTTGGATGTGAATATCAAACCTGGGACGTTGAGAAGTGGAAGAAAGTCCTGTTTTTCTGATGAGAAAAAAATATAATTTTAGATGGTCCTAATGGCTTCCAGCGATATTGGCATGACAAAAACATGCCCCTTGAAAATTTTTCCACGCGTCATAGTGGTGGAGAGTCCATAATGGTATGGGGTGCCTTTTCTTACAGAAGGACGATGCAGCTCCAGGTAATGCAGGGTCGTCAATCAGCAGCTGGTTATGTTTGCGTTCTACAAAAAGCATCTTTGATGATGGAGGGTCATCGTTTGTGTGTGGATGGATGGTTATTCCAACAGGATAATGCTGCAATCCACACTGCAAGACGAACCTTGAGCTTTCTACAAGAAAATGGAGTCCATCTCTTAGGACATCCTGCATGCTCACCGGACTTGAACCCAATTGAAAATGTTTGGGGATGGATGAGACAAGAGAGGTTTATCGAAATGGCAAACAATATTCAACAAAAAATGAACTTCGTGAAGCCATCTTCAGAAACTGGAGCAGGATACCCCGCACCTTAATGGAAACCCTTATTTCTAGCATGCTCCAAAGAATTTTTGAAGTCATCAAAAGCAGTCGAGGTAGAACCTATTATTAAGTGATTGTTGAATGTATTCTTGTACTTCTGCATACGTGTTTTGTACAATTTAATAGAATTTTTGTCTCTGGTCTCATAATTTTCATTATGTCTAAAAGGCCTAATTTAATAAAAATGTAAATTTTAAAAATAAATCTTTGGAATATAGCTTTTTGTTACCAGAACCTTTTAGAGTGTAGTATTTGTAACCTAAGTCGGAAAAGTTTAAAATCTATCCTTAATTTTTTTTTTTTTTTTAAGATTTTTAAGTGGTCTTAGATTTTTGATCAGCAGTGTATAATATAAATAACTGAAGAAACACTAAAAACAGTCCAAAAGAAACTGTAAAAAAAGATTTGGAGAAATCAAAACCAAGTGCAATACTAAGATTATGCAACACATATTAATGCTGAAAACAGCTAAAATCTTAAGGAAACCCCTCGAATGCGGAAACTAATGCACATGAGTTACAAATCGATCATATAGAGAAGTAAAAACAAAAGAGGAACACCACTTGAACCAAGAAAACTGAAACAGCAAAATTATAAGTTAACTAAATCCCCCCCCCAATAAATTGTAGTGTCGGCATCCACGCTAAATAGTCGAAGAGTCAAGGAGGATGGAAACATCAAGGAAAGAAAACACTAAGCAGACCTCCATCGGATGAGTGCGAAGATAACTTATGCCTTGGAGAAGCTTATTACTACCCAAATTCCAGTGAAGACTAATGGTCGTTGCTATCGAAAAATTAATAGTAAATGACTGTTTCAATAACGCAAACTCCAAGGAGTACCGCCGGTTATTAGCAGTGGGTAATTGCTGATGTTAATTTGTATGAGAACTCCTAGTGAATACATACATACATACATACATACATACTACTACTACTACTACTACTACTACTACTACTACTACTACTCTAGTTGTTCCTTCATTAGTCAATTTTTGATGTTCAACCTGCTTCAAAATGACCAGATTAACGAAATTTGGTTTAAATGACGAGTCTGGCAACCCATATTTAAAAGTGAAAATACTTTTTAAAAAATCGAATTTGCGATATTTTTTTGTTTAAAAAGTCAAATCTGGCAATCATACAGCGAAGCGTTAAATGATATAAAAAAAGAATATTCGAAAGTAACAGGGCAAAGAAAAAAGAACATTGTCTGCCAAGAAGTGTTGGTCTGAAGGAGTAAATTAAAGATTGTCTTTTAGAATGTGATTTTATTATTTGTATTGAACTGTGTAGCACAATATTACTTTCTGAGTATTTATTAGTACTTATTAATTTATCTCGTTTGGCTCAGTTTTATATTTAAAAGTAATGGAGGCTATTTTCATAAAAAATGTAATTATACTCATAAATGACCAAACTTTTCTGGTAATTTACAACAACTTCAATAAATTGACGAAGTAATGCTACAGAAAATATTATCGAAACATTTATTGATATAATAAAAATTGTAAACATTTCGCTATCAGATATTTTATTGGCTTAAAAATATAGGTTCTTTTTTTACCAATTTTCATCAATTTAAACCGTAGAATAATATTATAATCTTCAAAAAGCCTGAAAATGTTCATGTAGTTTTGTCCCAGAAAACCAAAGATATGAGCATTTCAATATTCAATCTGGCTACGAGTATATATATATATATATATATATATATATATATATATATATATATATATATATATATATATATATATATATACCAATTTTTTGGCAATTTTATAAGTTTGAAAACTCGGCGACTATTGATCAGAATTTAACAAATGAAGGCGCGTTGGAAAACTAATGACCCGAATTGTTTAGTAGGCTATGTGACATTTGCCCTTAAGATCGCACATCATTGTTTGAAAAAGTGGGGGATTACTTTTCTATACTAACTTAGCGTAAAATGAGTACCCACATTATGGCTACCTTTTTTTGGCCGGGGGTGGGGGTCTGTTACTTTTAAAAGGGTTGCTGTTTATTGTAGCCTGGTAAACCAACACAAAACCTATTTTAAAAACGTGGTTTCAATAGGTTTTTTGGTGTGGTGAAAACGAATATCGCATTTAAATTTTCCGCAAATAAGTATTTTTCAGAATATTAAGCTAAAAAAATATGCGCACTTACGCGTACAACAATGGCCACCGCTTAAAACATAAAGAATTACCTTGTTTAATAGCCGGAAAAATACTTGGTTGCGGAAAATTGAAATGAGACATTCGTTTTCAACACACCTAAAAACCTATAGAAAACAAGTATTTTTGGTTTTGTGTTAGTCTATCAGGCTACAATTATCAATGCCGCGTAAAAAATAACACATGCTCCCCCTCCCAAAAGGTGACTTTAAAGTGGGTGTTTATATAACGTTAAATTAATATAGAAAAGTAATCTCTCACTTTTTGAAACTATGATTTCTTCACATCTTGGAAACTACTCATTTCCTAGGATTTTACCTGTTATTTTCGTTTTCAGCATCCTGGAAAACCTATATTACTGATAATCTAAAAGGTTTTTTTTTTGTGGGTGGAAATATACTGCACCTTTACCAATATTTCAATCATAGTCAATTGTTTTCCTAGTTTTGCATATTAATTACAAAATATTTGATATTTCCTTCAAACCTCTGACCTTGATGGAAAGGGAGACTAAGACTTGCTGCTATGGTTTCAAATGATCTGGAATAACAGCAAAAGGAGACTTGATTCCAAATATATCTCATATGTTATATTTCCCCTCTTTTGGAAATAAGAGAAGATTATGAATATCCCCAGTATTAAATAATCCTTATACATTGTGAAATTTACTTTATGTATGAAAACTAAAGAGGGGAAATATAACATCTCCCCTTGTTATTTCAGATCATTTGAAACTATAGCACCAAGTTTTAGTCTCTCTTCCATCAAGTCCATAGGTATTGGAGAAATATATATATATATATATATATATATATATATATATATATATATATATATATATATATATATAACTACTTCATTTACTCACATAAAATTAATATACAAAAGTATAGATTTATGCGTAAACTTTAAGTATTTACTTCAAAAGTGCTCAATACGTAGGTAGAGCTAGTTAGTAATTTATAAAATATATATGGCGATTAAGCTACACTGAATATTCGGTGTTTTATCCACTCTAGGATTCGTCAGGCTTATGCGCGAATTCTGTGGCTGTTTATCGTTTTTATATGGTCCTCTTCTGTTGAGGATTTTAGTTAGCCAATCAGCTTTCTAGTATCCACCGCGCCCCTTCCTATCGGCCAATGGGCATGCATTTTATCGAACAAAGGATCTGTTTTAAAACTAGTTTAGTTGTTTAAGGTAGACATTTTCTTTTTTTATATATATAAATATACATATGTGTACATACATATATGCACATATATATACACACATATATATATATATATATATATATATATATATATATATATATATATATATATATATATATATATATATATATACATGCATATATTTGTGATCGTTTATGTATATTCATGTTTATTTAATTAATTTATTTGTTTATTTTCTATTGTTTTTGTTAATTTTAAAACTATGTTGTATCGCTATCCTAGAGTAAATTTTATTTTGTGAACACAGTTATTTGCTACTTCTCTTCTACAGTTTAATAGATTTGGGGGTTCTTGAAGAAGTACAGGATAGCAAATTTTTCAAGAAGGCATAATCTACATGGGTCGTCTAAATGTCTACACGTGGTAGCTTGTCTTATTATTTTAGTAGTAGCCCCCTACACCAAAGTGGCAATGTGCCTTGTTTTGGGTGAAAATGTAATAAAAAAAAATGAAATAAAAAAATATCCAGAATCCAGAGGTTTCGAAGATGTGTGTGTGTATGTGTGCGTATATATCCCTATATATATATATATATAAAATGAACTCATTTTTCGCGTCTGATTTTGACCTTAATAGGATTGAAAATGAAGACATTTCATGCAAATGTAATATGCACAAACTGCAGCACATTATCTGAGGTGTGCTATAGGCCTATTACTTCTACACTTCCTCGATAATCGTAGATTCCTATATTTTCTCTAGTGATATTACGTACTCGGTTGTATTTTTAGAAGGGTACCAAAATATGCGCGTATGTTACGTGAGTTCTTATTTAGTGTTCTTGTTTGTATTAGAAAGTCTTAGAGTGATAGACTGTCTTAGGAGAGATTAGAGTCTTAGGAGTGTTCATGTTGTAAGAGATGGAGACATTAACAAGTATATATAATAAGAGAGAGACAGTTGTACATTTTTATAAACACAAAGTTCATATTAATACAATTTCACTTTAGCTTTGTTTTGGTGATGATGATTTTCACAAAGTTCTTATAACATAAATGGACAATACCTTTTCTGTTGAATAACAACACGAAGACGCAGATACAGAAAGATGAAGATGTTCTTTTCATTATTCCATATGACCGGTCAATGACTTTGCATCCAGGAATTCAAGTCTTACATTATTTCTTCTTCTAACGTCGCTTCCAAGGTTCCATGTCAGCTCTCTCTCTCTCTCTCTCTCTCTCTCTCTCTCTCTCTCTCTCTCTCTCTCTCTCTCTTCTCCCCGACTCTGATCTGACTCTCGTCTGACTCTCTGTAACTAACTTAGAACTCTTTCCTATATTGAGAAATCACATGTATGTCTGGTCAACGTGACTATAATTCACGTTTTATCAACATGTGCAATTTGTACGTTTTTGAAACCATTACTGACGACCAGGAAATTTCCCATTTTCCTTGTTGTTTTACAAAGGAATTTAACCTACTTATCTAATTCTGTAACCCATATTTTATTATGCATTCTTTCTAACAATGTGCATAGTTTCCAACCAAATTTGTATTTATTAAATATTTTAACAGAATCAACAATTTACTGGACATTCCATTTATAACCTATTGTTCTTTAAAACTTATCCGCAGAGTTCGGTTCCCGTTTGATCTGATATTATTTTCATTTAACTAATTCTCTTTTTCTTTTTACTTACATGAAAAGGGGACAGCCCTTTTCATGTAATAGTGAGAGTTCACTGCCAAAATCGGTTAGAATCAGTGGAAGTTGTAACATCTTTTCTCTCTAATAAATTCCTCCTACCCCGCTACCACTTACACCGTTGCGGAAACGTTCACAAGGAACAGTACGAAGAAACACCGGTTTGGGTTTTCTTTACTTCGTAGTTGATTAAAAAAACTGGAATGGCATTTTAACGTTTCTTTCTGTTCTATGTTTTCTACTGGATGAAACGCACCATAGACTTAACCGATTCGAAGGTTTATTTATGCCATTTTTCCTTTCGCTTTATTTCGTTTTGTAGTTGACTAAAAAAAAACAGAATGGAATTTTAATGTTAATTTTCTACTGGGTGAAACGAACCATTAGACTTAAGCAAATTGAAGGGCTATTTATGCCATTTTTCTTTATTTTTTTCCGCTTTCCGCTGTGTTTTTTTTTTTTTCAAAGCACGTTCTTTTTTCACCCTGATTTTCGCTTTTTGTTTTCCCGATTTATTTTTTTTAAAGAGGTTATACGTTTGTTCGCTGTTTTTCTTTTTCTTTGGGGGGGTTCTTTTGAAAATAGTCAACAGGGGTTATTACTCTGCTTATACTTTACTTTACCTCTACCTCTTACACACACACCTCCAAACAACCGGACAACATCGGGTACCCCCGCTGGTATATGTATGTATATTATATATATATATATGTATATATATATATGATCCAAACAAGCAAGGACGTCAGAACGATCTATAGAGTTTTATAATTATTAACGTATACTTCTCTCAGCCTAGCAAAAGTATGCAACATGAGAAAGCATATATTCACTCGCATATAAATTATATATTAAATATGATGTTTAAATAAAAAATAACTTAGACAATTTTAACGTTTTTATATGAATCCTCGATCGTCGCCGTATTTAGTCTTTCGTGCCCTCCCTGCTATAATTTGGTAAATTTATTTTTGAAAACCAACAATGCGATAAGAACGCATAAAGATGGTCGGAAACAAATAGAAGATGTTTATAATGTTTAGAAAAAGTGGGAAAGGGAAGCAAGAATGAAATTATTTCGAAAAGAAAAAAAGCACAATAAACCACTCCACAATATCCCGATTATATGATTGAAAATAGGAAGGCGAAATTAATTGACGATTAACTACTATCAAGATGAGTACAGCATAAAATAAAACACAACGAATAAACCAAAAGAAAACAAAAAGAAAATTAAAAAAAACGTTAAACGAATAAAAGTTTAAGTTGAAAGAAAACAGAAAAAAAAGATGGTCAAAACAAAGACGGACAACGAATGGCTGACAAACCAGAAAATAAAAGATCGTTACTAAAAGAAAAGAAAAACGGGTTAAAATCCCAATGAAGCAGATCTTATAAATCCAACTTTGAAAAGACGGAGATATTAGAAGCGAAAAGCCAGTAACAAACAAGGAAATTGTTGAATAAACGAAAGACCAAAGAAATAGCCGACAGAACCCGTGCCGTCCTTTCAGAAGACATTTTCCTTAACTAACAACTAATATGATACGCTTGCCTCAATTCCCCCACTTCCTATTAATGCCTGTCACTAAACCTCTGCCATCTTCCAAGTCTGTTCTTTCATTTTTCCATTCATTATTAAGCGCTTCCGGTTCTTCAATCTGCGCGCCCGAGTGGCCGCCATGTTTTTCTTCCTTTCTTTTTTTTGTGCGTGTTTTTAATGTCTAACTTTGAATTCCTCTCCGTTTTTGTCAATCCTAATGTTCATTCTTTTCTCGTCGATCGTCTGGTAATGCGGCCCGTTTCCAGTTTAATATCCTGTCAAATGGCGCGCCTCTGTCTTCCTAATTCCAAGCCTTTTTTGGGGGGCATAAAGCTTGTAACTTCCGGTGGCGGAGGAGAGTCGTTTATCAAACCTACAGGAAGAGAAATATCCGGATGGCTTTTATTGAGAGAGAATTTGCGTAAACATGCGCCACTTGCACCAACCTTAAAACACAGAAGGGAATCTCGCATTTCTATCATCCGCCCTCGCTTAATTTCTCTCCCTTCCTCTCTCTTCGTTTTTTTTTCCAAAGCACGATCATCATTAAGTCCAACCCTTAAATTTCTACTGCTACTCATCAAGTCTATTTCTTTGTTTCTTATTTTCATCTCATCGTTTTTATTCGATTAATCTTTGCTGAGCACGTTGACAATTGGGTTCCCGTTAGATCACTGAAGTTAAGCAACGTTCAGACTGGCCAGTCCTAGATGGGTGATTATTTGGGAATATATGGTGTTCTACATGCTCTCCGCTTCTCATTGTATCCAGTCCTCCAGGATTTCTGCTTGCCAGCAAAATAATAGATCAGAATTATGACATAGTGATAACGAGATATGAGTCAGAGATTCGGGTTTCCAATGTAACTGTCATTTTTCTTACGCAAGGTAGACACCATTTATCAAGGCCCAAGAGTCACTCGAGAAAACTGATTAATGAGTGAACAATGGTCACCGGGACAATGGTGTAGTAATCTTTAGTGGTGGAAATCTGGTATAAATTCATTATTTAAGGGGATAGCGCACGAAGAACTTGTTTACATTGGGTTAGAAGGCGATTATGTTGTAGTACACTGGAAAGCAGGTACAAAAGTGAAAAGTTGCATATTTTTATAGGTATTTGGTAATTATTTGGTAATTAATAAATTTGATTTGGGGAATGTGTTAAAACATTCTCCAGAATTGTGTCACTAGTTGAGAGAGAGAGAGAGAGAGAGAGAGAGAGAGAGTAAAAAGAAAAGAAATGGGACTTGAGATTGAAGTGAGCCGACATTCCGCCTATTCTTTCCGCCAGCAGGGCTAAGGGGATTGACTACATCTGTAAGATAGGCATATATAAAGAGAATGTCTACATGATAATATAAATATTTTTTTACTAACGAAGTTACCGCTTATTAAGGATCAAATGTCACTCGAAGACGTGATTTAATGAGTGAACATTGTGATGATCGGTAGTGGTGGAAATTGGGTAGAAATTGATTAAATAAGAGAAATGCTCAACAAGAACTTCTTTACATTAGACTTGAAAACGACCACGTTATAGCCATCCGAAAAATAACCGCAAAATATTGCATTCAAAAAACGTGTAGCTCTATGATAGAAGCTTTGTTTATATAATTATGGGTTAGTTTTTGGCATAGACAGAGAGAAAAGAGAATTGTGGACAGTTGCTGTAGCTAGGCGAGTGTTTCTTGTGAGTGTTTTACAAAGATGGCTATACATTAAAGCTCAGCCGGGAAACAATTATGAAAATAAAGATAAAGTAAAGGTAGATCGACTACGCCTTTCATATGTGGAAGAGGTTGTAGAGAGGGAGAACAAGATATTATCCACCCGATTTCTAAGCTGGCTCTCTACCTTCTTCAGAAAGAAAATAAAGCTCTGAGCAGCCCACTCCCCAGATGTGGAAAATGTAATTTATTTTTGGATTTTAAACAGACAGAGGATTGAGTCAAGACAATAGTAGAATAATCCAATCATTTTGCTTTCAACGACCTTAACAATAGATTTTATGTTAGTCTTCTATTTCTGACCAGATGTGAAGATTAGTCGCAATCAAATCAATCAGATTCAATTGAATCAAAATGGGGGGGGGCAAGCTATATAAAAAATATTTCTTGTATCTTTTTTCATTTTTTTACAACACGTTTTGCGTTTTGTGCCACGTGTTTTTTGATTTGATTTGATTTTATTTCCTTCTCTTCCTTTCACTTACAAGTATCTTTCTCCTTCATCATCTCCTTCTTCTTCATTATCTTCTTCATCATCATCTTCTTCTTCGTCGTCTTCTTCATCATCTTATTCTTCGTGCTTTATTATTGTTTTTTGGCTTTGGTGTTATAGTTGAGCATCATGAATTTCGAACAGATAATATGACTATATGTTGGCATTCGAGATAAAATTCTTTCTAGAAAGACATCAGGTACTTACAGAAAGAGCAACGTGAAGGTTGCCAACATCCTTAAGTGAAAGTGTATCTGTAGAACAAACTAATATCGAGTTCAGTTCGAATCTCACGTAAGTCTAAAGAAGTTTCAGTTGAATATGTATTTTCTAAATTTCTTCCTCTCTTCCTGATCTACCTGAATGACCTCCCCAAACACATACTTAAATCATTCGCTGATATCTATGCTGATGACACGACCATCTACGGCAACACATCAAAGGCTGTAAATGACAAAGTTCTCTCTGATTCTCTCGCCTCTGATCTCGAGCGTGTGGTACAGTGGGGGAAGTCGTGGCTGGTTACCTTTAATGCATCTAAAACCAAACTCCTATCTTTACATCATCAACGCTCTGATCCCCATCTGGCATCGATTGAAATGGATGGCTTTCGTCTTTGGGAGAAGCCCCGTGTTTTGACAAGCTTCTGAGTTTGACCTTTACTCCTGATCTGAAATGGAACACGTACATCAAGTCTGTTGCCAAGGTCGCTGGAAAGATGGTGGGATCCTTCTACCGCTCCAGAAGATATCTCACTACTGTTGCAATTATCTATCTATATAAAAGCCAAGTACGTCCAAGGATGGAATACTGTTGCCATATCTGGGCAGGAGCTGCTAAAAACAGCCTATCCTGCCTTGATAGAGTACAAAATAGACTTCGTGGCTTAGTGGGGGATGCCCTTTTCTCTACCCTGCAACCTCTCTCTCACAAAAGAGACGTTGCGAGCCTATCCTTGTTTTATCGTTATTTCCATGGCAGGTGCTCGTCTGAACTCCAATCTCTGGTCCCCCCTCGCCAATCTTTCACGAAAAACACCCGTCTAGCTGAATCCACTGTGAAAAATTTCCCCCACTCTTTATCTGTGCCTAAATCAAAACGTGGATTCCATGAACAAAGCTTCTTTCTTAGAACTGGACGCCTGTGGAACTCTGTTCCGTCTGCCTGCTTCCCATCTGACTACAACTTGGATGTGTTCAAGTCCAACGTTAACAAATTCCTAATGAACCGCCCCCTTAATCAAATCTCCACACTAACGTACTGTACTTGCAATAACCCTTATCCCTGAGTGGCTTCCGGGCCTTGATAAGTGGTGACCACCGTGTAAAAAAAATTTACAAAAATATACGTGGCACAATAACATAGCTGAACGATTATCATTATGATTGTTATGGATGTGGTAAAATAGAATGTTAAAATGAATATATCAAGACGAAAGGTATTTTTTAGGATAAAAATATTTGTTACAAAAAAGACGAATGGAATGTTAGCTAGATAGATACGTGACATCAACTGATGATCTTGAGTGATAAATATTGATTACGTCCTTAGAAGGGAGATGTTTTTATATACGTTTGGTTTAGTCAGTTTGTAGTTAGAGCTTGAAGGAGATAGTAAGTCAAACCGACCAGTCGTATTGGTTAAGAGCACCGGAGGGAGCAAGGGGCCCAACATCTATCACGGGTAAGAAACAGAAGATCCGCGTGCAATGTGGAAACATCCGGAATAAAGTTGCTGAAAAGACAAACCCGAAAGTTATTGGTTCCTTGCGATGAATCGTCTTTGCAGCTTTCTATCAAGCAAGAATAAAGATGGTCCAGATAATATTTCCCTAATGGCTGTTATAACCGACGAGTGTGTATAACAGTTCACTTGTATATGTAAACGTTTATGTGTTTATGTGTCTATTGAATCTATATAACCTAATGGGTTATATAAATTAAATAAACACATAAACACATAAACGTTTACATATACAAGTCAACTGTTACACACACTCGTTTATAAATACAATCCCACCATACAACACCATATCACTCTATTTAAAAAAAAAAAACTACAATTGGTTTATAGATCTAGTTTTGAATATTTGTTTTGATTTGACTTTCAGGTCGGTGAGAAATGTTCTAAATTTTTAAGTCATGACTTATTTTTAATGTTTCATTAAAATCACTTCGTATTCTTCCCTTTAGTAAAGTATTTGATGCTAAAAGGTTCCTTTCCTTCAATTTGTTTAGTTGAAAATCTATATTAACTTAACAAGAAGTGACTACGCATGTGCAGAAACGAAAGTACTAGGTAGAGAATTGTATTGCAAAACTGGAAATGATCGTCATCGACCATGTTAAATTGTCGATTAGTGCACTATCAAATGTACTTCGTTCCCGCGTTCCTGCCAAGAAATTGCAGAAGTCTACTAAAGAATAAATAAATAGCATAAAATAAAATGAAATGTGGCTTAAAGAAAACAAGACGAAAGAAGATAGATATGAGATACAGTAGTTAATTCTTTTTTTTTTTTGTCTTTTGGCCTTTGACCTAAGAAAAGGGAACTAGCCAAAGACAGAACTTTTCTGTCCAGACAATGTGATCCAATCATTAACTATGCAGCCATCTTTTTTATGTTTATTACTTGTGCTGTTTCAGCTAAAAGCAGACACGGTTAAAGACAAATCGAAACGTTTCTATATGTCTTGACCAAAAATAATACTCTCTCTTTTTCCCCTCCCTTCTTCTCTTTGGGCATCACTTTTTTTTTTGCTTATTCTTTTATCATATATATATATATATATATATATATATATATATATATATATATATATATATATATATTTATAAGAGAAAGAAAATTAAAACTGTAAGTTGACCTTTACAATCAAAATTTATTGTTCAACTGAATACCACAAATAACAATTTACAAAGTCCTTATTCCGCGGAGTTTCAAAGAATGCTATTCTTGTTATTCTTCTCATCAGAGGACATAAAGAAATCAGCAAATTATATTTGCAGCAATGCTAGAATTTGCTAGTTAAGGCATTAAGTGAAACTGCAATTCATTGTAGTTATTAATTGCCAAATAAAAAAAGTGAAAAAAAAAATGCTGGATATGTAAAAAAAAATATATAAAAACAAACGGCGCATAATATTTTAGCCTTCATGAAAATTTCTCATATATATATATATATATATATATATATATATATATATATATATATATATATGTAGTCTTCTATCATATATGTATATAAATTTATATATATATGTGTGTGTGTGTATGTAGTCTTCTATCATATATATATATATATATATATATATATATATATATATATATATATATATGTATACTAGCAATGGGTGCCCGGCATTACTCGGGGGTTTGGAAGTGTATGCTGAGCAAAAAAAAAACAAAAAAAAAACGGTAATTTATTTTTAACTTTGAACCTTATTATGACCCCTTAATATTTATTGTTTTGGGCTCAAATGAAGTTATTAAGTTAGATCCATGTCCAAGGAACCAATATCTAAAATGTCAAGTGTTTAGACCCAAAATTGTCGGAGGAGGTTGGTAGAGTTATCAAAGGTCAAAACGTTTAAATTTTACCCCTTAGCAGCGAAATTACTGGCCGAAACCCGATCACATCGATTTTCCCAAAGCTCAGTACGCTGTATATCAAATTTCGAGTCTGTAGACTAAAAATTGACAGAGTTACTGTGTGGGGAAATGTACACAGACACACACACACAGACACGTTCACTTAGATATATATATATATATATATATATATATATATATATATATATATATATATATATATATATATATATATATATATATAATACTTATTTGTGTGTTATATAAATTTGATATGTTGACAGATGTTGCGGACCAGGATATAATAATACTCTAACTCGCCACAAGAAAATAATGAAATAAATGGAATTGAAGGAAACAAAAACTCAATTGATGGATTAGATAAACGTCGTTTATTTACTGTTGAAAGAATGAATGTTTTAGATATAACATGTGTTCATGTCCGCGTGGGTGTAACCATCGTTTGTTGCGGGATTGGTATTATAGAAGGAAAAAGGAAATGTGTTTTCATCTCACGTTCGGGTCACTATCGTTTGTTCGCGCGTGGGAAAAGAAGTGGGTGATGTAGTGGAAAATGGGAATGATAGTCCAGCGTGTAGACACAGAAAAAAGATAGAGGGTTGACGTCAGTTAGCAGTCAGCTACACGAAGGTGTTCTCAGGGACCAGTAGTATATATATATAGAGAGAGAAAGAGTGTAAAGTGTGCATACTGTTCGTTAGCCTTTTGTCCCACATAGTAGCAAGTGGTGTGAGGTACGCACGGTCGGTCCGTAGACCGACCAGCTCGAAAGCTGGTCCTAAAAGGATTGGAAACAGCTTGTCTCTTCCTTTTATACTTGTTTCCGGTGGTCTTTTGCGCATGTGTGGATTTCCTTTGAAAGAGGAAGTGACGTCGTCCATGTGTGCGTGTGTGAGTAAATGTGTGTACGTTAGCGTGTGTGTATATACACGTGAATGTGAGTGTATGTACGCGAACGCGAATATATGTACGTGTGTGGACGTGAGCGCGTATGTTTGTGTGCGTATGTATATGGCAAGTAATATAGCTTGAAATGTGAACGTGTTTTTGTGTGAGACTAGGAAAAGGCTCGCGCACAGAACAGAATAAGTAATTAAGTTTCACAGAATGCCTCTTCGATTCTATCTGGAGTCACTATGGCCAATTATGAGTTACGTCTATCAAATAACTGAAATATATGGGAATTTTAAAGAAAATTCAATTTTAATAGATTTTTTTTTATTTTCATACAACAAAATTTCAAATCAACACATATTATCATCAGTAAAGCATTATTTATGGTTTTAAATAGTAAAATAATTGTTTGTTTTATCATTTTTTAAGATAAAAACAAATAATTTTTGATTCATTAAAGCTATTTGGTGTTTTTCAGCTGCTTGTAGAACAAGTTTTTTTTTTTCAAAGAAAACGCCGCAGTCCTAACATTTTTATTACTTGTACTCATATTGTGAATGTTAGTTTTTAAAATTTTTCTTTCAAGGCAAAAATTGTATACATTATTATATTTGATACCAAAAAGCAATATATCTCTACGTGAGCAATGCCAGATGAATATCGCTAACACACACACGCTCGTGCGCACATACATACACACACACACACACACACACACACACACACACACACACATACACACCACACACATACACACATCAGGAAATCGTGACAGGTATATCAGCCATGTCTTGCCTGAAGCATAAAAATTATAAAGAACAGGATCTAAATTAAAATAAGCAAATATGAATTGTCTGTGTTATTCAACGAAAGATATTTAAAAAAAAGAAAAGAAAAGAATAATGCCTACGTACACACACGTATACACACACACATATGTATATATATATATATATATATATATATATATATATATATGTGTGTGTGTGTGTGTGTGTGTGTGTGTGTGTTTGTGTGTGTGTGTGTGTGTGTGTGTGTGTGTGTGTGTGTGTGTAACTCCCATATAAAACCTCAAGTCTACTGTCTGATTCGTCCGTGACACTCAATTGCACCGACTGAGATTAGTAGTTGCTTCAAAAATTTGTGGATGGTTTTACACAAGCGTTCACCACTATAAAACAAATCTTCATGTGGAATTAGGGACAAACTTTTGCATTGTATCTTTGACTCTTCGTCTCTCTTTCGGTTATTATTTTTCTCTGCATCACTTTCTCTTTCATTTTATCTCTTTCATAAGCGCTATGTCTCTCTCTCCTTCTCCACTCTCTCGCACACGCACTCTCTCTCTTTCTTTTTCTCTTTCTCTCTATATTTCTCTCTGTTTCTCTCCATCTCTTTTTCTACCTCTTTCTCTCTCTCTCTTTCTCTACCCCTTTCCTATTCTCTCATATTTTCTCTTCATTTCTGTTCCACTCTATCAATCCTCTCTCTCTCTCTCTCTCTCTCTCTTTCTCTTTTCGCTCTCTTTCTCCAACCCTCTTTATCAGTCTCTTATACTCTTTCTTCGTCTCAGCCACATTTTATGACTCTCTATCCCTCCCCTCTCTCTCTTTCTCTCTCTCTCTCTCTGTCTCTCTCACACACCTCCCCCTCTTTCTCTCATCCCAATGACAGTCGAAATAATCGTTTATAATGGAGAAAGCATGGAGGCGCCGTATGCCATCATGGCGCGTCATTTTCTTTCCACTTTTCGCCAATTGCTTCTAACTTGGGGGTCAACAACGTTCAAACTGCAAAATACTTTCCGGGTTTTTTTTTTCTACCTTTATCTCCTTCCTCTTGTGGGTGTCATGCGCTTTCACGTATTATGAATAATTTTCGCTTTTCTCTTACGTTTCTGATCAGCTGTCACTTTTTTATTCAATGTAATTTATTTACATTTTCTCTTGATAGCGTATTGGATTTTTTTGTAAATCTTTTTTGTCATTTTCCTATTTGTTTGTTACTAATTTTATGTGTTCTGTTTTCTTCATATTTTTTTTCACCTGACAATTATTTACGTCGTATTTTTTTTAATTTTATTCTTTCGCTCTTCTTCTTCCTCTACTACTACTACTACTACTACTACTACTACTACTACTACTACTACTACTCCTTCTTCTTCTTCTTCTTTTCCAGAATCATTTCTTACTCGTAGAACCCGTGGAAAGTCCACAGCGGATTCTTTCATATGTAATATATTGATGTAGGTATTCTGTTGATGTTAAGCATAAATGGAAGCGCCCTGGTATCATTATAGCTGTATTTATCTAAGCAAGTAGGGATGCCCCCCCGTAGCAGATTCCGTATATATTATTATAGAGTAAATTTTTATCGATTCTTATATATTACTAGCTGTACCCTGCCACGCGTTGCAGTGGCTCAATTTGGTGTAATGGAAAAATTTAATAAAAAGAGAAAATGCATGTTTCTTATATTCTTCGTACAGCAATCCACTCCAAAAAGTGAAAAAGAAGGCGAAAATGAAAAAAAAAAAATGGTACTCTTGCAGAATTTGATCTGGATCCTCGGGAGTTTTTGTCAATCATTCATGGTTTGGACTCGACCAACAATCAGTGGATGAAGCCGAACGTAGAATGTTGAAACGCTAAATGTTTTTTTTTGTTGTTTTTTTTACAAAAATGTGGGTTAGTAATTAATATTTGGTTGATGGCGGGGGGGGGGGTACTATACACGGATTCGAAAAAGTTATCCAAAATCAAATAAATAAAAGCAAAGGTAAGGTAAGTTACGTTTCTTCCTAACTGGATAATTGTTTAGTGTTTTTATGTAATGTAAAATGTTTAATCGGCTCGAAAAACAGAAATGGTCGCGGACTCTGTTGAATACGTTAAGTTTGGGAAAGTAAGTTGAAAACTAAAAACTATACAAAACAGTGTCTGAAACTCACCAAATATATGTGACCATGACATAGGCTGGCATAATCGGTGGGTTTCTGACAGTATTTTGTATAGTTTTTTAGTTTTAACTCACTTTCTCTAACTTAAAGTAATCAACAGTGTCCGCCACCATTTGTAGCTTTCAAATACCCCGATAAACACTGTTTTTCAAGCCGACTAAACGTTATATTAAATGAAAAGGGTTTATATTACTAAACACAGATACAAAGAAGTTGTCAAAAAATAAATATATAACAAATAAATGTTATCAAAGGCAAGAAAAGTAAATGTTCTACTTAACTGGATAAGATTTTAGTGTTTTTATGTAATGTATAATCGGTTCAAAAACATTCAATGTTTATCGGTATATCTGAAAAATACAAATGGCGGCAGACTGTATCGAACACGTTAAGTTTGGGGAAATTTTGGGATGATGAGTTTAAACTAAAAACTATACAAAATACTGTTAGGAACTCACTCAATATATGTTACCATGACGTAGGCTGGCATATAATTGGTGGTTTTAAACTTTTGCTCGATACAGGTGACGACTTTTAAAAGTCCCTTTTAGTGATTGCCTGGTTTGAAGATACTTGTACAACTAAACGGCAAATCTGTTCCAAAAAATCATATATAACGAAATATTTTATTATAGATTTCGGTGTGCTAAAAACGAATCTGCAAACCCTTTCCGTAGCAAAAAGAAAGTTTTCATGATATTCATGAAATTACTTTTTCGAAAAGTGGGTGATCACTTTTCAATGTAAATTTAACTTATAATGAACATCCACTTTCTGGCCACCTGAGAGAGGGGCATTTTTCTGTGTGTTTCTTGGCTAAAAAGTTTTTGGTTTGATTTCTTTTACATGGTAATAACCCCTGAACTCTGGGACTATTTTCCATTTCACAGGCGTAGCCTTCGTTTACGCTATGCGTGAGCATAAACGAAAGCTGTTTAGCCAATAAACATGGGGAAAAATCCCCCCTCTCTCAGGTGGCTAGAAAGTGGGTGCCCATTTTAAGTTAAATTTACATGGTAAAGTGATCGCCACTTTTCGAAAAAGTAATTTCTTCATATCATAAAAGCTTTTTTTTTTTTTTGCGACGGAAACGGTTTGCAGATTTGTTTTTAGCACACCAAAATCTACAAAAAATTTTTTGTTATATACGAACATGAGACGCGCGCCCCTTAATGGAAAATTATATAAAAAATCCGAGGGAAAATAGTTTTCAATAAAAACAGCAAATGAATTCGATAGAAAAAAAAATAGATGCTATTTTTTTTTTTTTTCTGTGTGTTTCTTGGCTAAAAAGTGTTTTGTTTGATTTCTTTTGCATGGTAATAACTCTTGAACTCTGGGACTATTTTCCATTTCACAGACGTAGCCTTTGTTTATGCTATGCGTGAGCATAAACGAAAACTGTTAAATATGCACTCGCGTACCAAACTGCGTTGTCAAAAAACCTTTAAGCGAATAAACACGAAAATAAATGCCCCTTCCTCAGGTGGCCAGAAAGTGGGTGCTCATTTTAAGTTAAATTCACATGGAAAAGTGATCACTCACTTTTCGAAAAAAAATTTCTTCAGATCATGAAAACTATTTTGGCACTCCTTGGGCGTTGAGTTCCATGGCGACCCGCAGAATTATTTAATGGTCGTTCCCTTAGTCCTCCCCAGTCAAGGTTAATGCATGCGCACGTAACATTTTTTATTTATTTACTTACGTGGCGGAGTTTCTATACTGATAGGTTTTTGAAATTTTTTCACTGGATTATTATTGATTGAACACTAACCAGATTATGAAAAAAAATTGAAAAAAAAAATCATTTCAACATTTGAAAGGGGTTCTCACTTTTTAGTTACCACGTTCTGGTAAATCGGTCACTCATTTTTTTTTTCTTAATACGGAAGTGTCTTCGGGAGATTTAAAATGGTCGCATGTTGACGAAGCAATGTATCGGGAGGCGTACGGGATGGAAAATTATTGGTAAATTTTTAGATTAGGTCCACCTTCTCAATTTTCTTTTAAATGACGACTTGTAATGGTTTTCGACTATGCTGAATACGAAAATCGCATTGAAATTTTGCAGAAATAAGTAGTTATCAAGATATAAAAAGTTGTATTATGCATTGTAATCTTTGGCGGCCATCTTTTTACGTGCGTGTATTTGTTTATGGCGCGTGCGCACGTAAAAAGATGGCCGCCAAAGAATACAATGCATAATACAACTTTTTATATCTTGATTACTACTTATTTCCGCAAAATTTCAATGCGATTTCCGTGTTCAGCATACTCGGAAACTTATAAATGTCGTCATTTAAAGGAAAATTGTGGAGGTTGACCTAATCTAAAAAAATACCAAATTATTAAACATTTCTTCAGCATGTTAGTGAAATTTATAATACTTAAAAACATTTTAAAAAAAAAACAACAAAAGTTTTGAAAAAAAAACAAAAAAAACCTCACCTTTCATAAAAACAGATTAATTATTGGAAAGAAACACTAATTCACCTTTCATAAAAACAATTTTAAAAAAACACCCACAAACTGACTTTTAACTAAATAAGAAAAAAAAAAAAATTTTTTAATCTCGAAACTTTATTTTCATAAAAACAATAAAAAAAAGTCATGTTCAATCTATTTTTTTCTTTGAGAAACAAATATATTTCTGACTTACAAATGCGGTAGAGACTCATATTATTTTTACTTTCTATGGTTTTGATATACCGCGTTTTTATTGGTTACAAAATGGGTGACTGATTTATCAGAATGTTGTAACTAAAAAGTGAGCACCACTTTCAGATGTCGAAATAATGATTTCTTTTTTTCTTTTTTTTTTTTAATAATCTGTTTAATTAGTGTCCAATCAATAATAATCCAGTGAAAAAAATCCCAAAACCTATAAGTATAGAAATTAAGTATGGGAGTGATGGTTAATAACATGCAAACATTCCCTACTTTAAAAATAGAATTCCTGAAAATTCCAATTAAATTGGTAATGTAAAAATATGGTTCTATAGACTTTGAACGAACCAAGAATTAGATTTTTATATATATAGATAAAGATGTGATTTCAAAAATAAAAAAATATATCCATATGACTAGGGTACATCAGCTTGAATCGAAATCAAAAGAAAAACTTAAGAAGATATATATATATATATATACATATATATATATATATATATATATATATATATATATATATATATATATATATACTAGCGAAAGTACCCGTCATCGA
>NC_136500.1:17932135-17937135 GCF_053919585.1 Euprymna scolopes
TTCTTCTTTTTCTTGTACAGTTTAAAGGTCGATTAGCTCTCACTTGTATTTATACTGGCTTTAATATATGATATAACCGTTGGAGTCTTGGGTCTAGTAAATTCTCCGGTCTTATTCATCGTCACAAAACTAATTTTATTTGTTAACATTTATTTCAAGTGCGCGGTGGATCAATAAAATTGACTCTATTTCTGTTTGATGAAAACTGGTTTTCGTTTTTTTTTTTTTTTTTTTTTTTTTTTGCCTTTTTTTTTTTGCAGACCATCTACTAGTTGACCAGTTTTGTACCAATCCCAAGAGCGATCGTCGCCTTCTATTATGTCTATAAGTGACACAATATTCAACGTGCATAATAGGAACTGCACCATTGTGCAACTCATGCTCTTTACCGATCCAAGTTATGACAACAGAACCATTGCAAGCACTCTCAAAATCCAAATAGTCTCCAGCTATGGTTGTGGTCTTTGGTGCGTTTTAAATTGAGGGCCACATCATGCCACCTCACATCTTTGAAGTCGGCTTGAAAGTCAACACCAAAGTATATTTGAATGTGCTGAAGAGTGCAGTGGTCCACTGATGAAAGTCCAAAAAGACCCAGGCTTGGCCTTCAGAACGAGTGCTACAATTTTTAACCTTTCTCTCACTGGCCCCCTCACCTCCCCCAATTTGCACCCGCTCGACTACTTCGTTTAATCACACGTCGAGAGCATTATTTACATGACCTCCAACAACACAAAAGCCAGTCTGATTGCCGCTATCCGCCGTGTATTTGCCGAGTATTCACCGAGATTCCGTTTGCGCTTGTGGAAAAGGTATACTCCTAGTTCCAGTCCGAACCCTATCGAAACAGTGATCGAGGCTGAAGGCGGTTACATTGAATAAATGTCAGCTCTACTACATAATCATGTAACCTAAATTTATTTTTTCAGTAAAAGTTTTATAATAAAGCTGTAGTATTGTTTACTTTAGGGCGACAAATTTATCATTCCACCCTGTCTAAAATTAAACGTTGATATATTTCATGAAAGTCTATGTGCCATGTAAAGGCATGCTAAAACATATATCCTATTGCGTTATGGAAACCACTACAGACAAAGGCTTTATGGCCACTCGATGTAAAGAGATATAAAATATAACTTCAAGATCAAAACTCAGCGTGTAGGTGTTAAATAGATTCCTACTCAGAAAACAGCATTTTTTCTTCTTTATCAAAAACATCGGTCATGGAATATGAGGACTAAAGGACAGAATAATGAAAGCAATAGTTACGATGCTGCTGTAACATGTTTCATGTAGTATATGAGTTCAGTATTAATCAGCAGCAACACAAAGAATTAATCTTCTGAAAAAACACGTAAGAATACCTTTTTTATGGTTGTGGGTGAGACTCTCCTTCTTTTATTCACCGACCAATTTATATATTATTGCATGAAAACTTATTGAGACCGGGTAAAGTATTAGACAAGTTGATCTGTTCATATCGTTTACGTAACCGTGAGCGTTGGGTGTCTAAAAAAGCATTGATTACGACGGGGATTTCCTTCATGTCTGCTACATCACAGTTCTTCCACCCGTCAGACCTCGTTTTTCTAAATGCGTTTGCCTCATTAAGCGGAGGTAAACAATTCCGGTGTAGGATTCGTGATGCATTTTCAATTAAATTAAATACCAACTAAGAAAAGAAAGAGATTAATGATACAAATGATAGTTGCTTATATGCCTTCTTATCGGTCGAATAGTCAAATAGACAAAGCAGTCGGCAATGCCCCATTAGGAAGACAACATCGCACCAACGGTTCGCAACTCCTCTCTCTCTCCCTCTCTCTCTCTCTCTCTCTCTCTTTTGGACACAGACACTCCTTCCCTATCTGGTCTTCTCTTACTATCTCATTTTAATCCGCCCCATCTCTCTCTCTCTTTCTCTCTCTCTCTCTCATTTACTCAATCTTAGTCTCTCCCTTTCCATCTCTCTTAGTAAGTATGCCCCTTACATTCGATGCGTCCTTTTCTCTCTCTTTCTCTCTCTCTCTCTCTCTCTCTCATTCTTAACATCTCTCCTACTCATTCCCTTAACTTCTTCCGGTGTATTTCTAGTTCTCTCTCTCTCTCTCTCTCTCTCTCTTTCTCTCTCTCCAATTTCTTACCTAACTCCCCACCAACTCTCCTCCCATTCGCTAATTTTCTATCTTTCTCACTCACACACTTTCACTCAGTCTCTACCATACAATACAATAAATGTTTTCTACCCTCTCTCTCTTTCATTCTATCTTTCTCTCTCTTTCTTTTTCTTAACTTATCTACCGGTATCTTTTATTTTCTATTTCAATGTCCCATAAAGATTCGCGAGGTCGACAAGACGCACGTGAAGACGATCGGAGGTTACATCGACAGAAACGAAAGATAAGAACAAAATATTACAAAATAAGGGAGGTGATAATGATTCACTGGATAACGACAAAGACTGATGACCTAGGTGTCTTATGTTCGAATCCAGTTCGTTCCACAAAAACTGCTTTCATTTAGGATCACGGGGTCCTTTCCATAAGTACCCGATGTCTTTCGAGAATAAATTCTGACTAGTAAAATATCGGGGAACCCAGTGCTAACAATCGAATCTTTGGAGTTAAACAAGATGACGATGATTATAAATAAGTTCTTGTTAACAAGCATCTCTTGCTCGAAGACAATTCAAACATTTTCTTTACTACAGGATAAATATTTTTACAGGCTAAATATTTTTTATAGGTTAAATATTTTTCGCCTGTTAAGACAAGTTTCAATTAATCTGATTATCTATCTATATATCTATAAAAGTGAACGTGTCTATGTGTGTCTGTGTGTGTGTCTGTGTGTGTACATTTACCTACGCAATAACTCTGTTAATTTTAAGTCTACAGACTCGAAATTTGATATACAGGTTACTGAGATTTGTGAAAATGTTTGTGATCGGTTTTCGGCCAGAAATTTGGCTGTTAAGCGGTCAAAGTTCAATATTTTTACCTTTGAGAACTTTACCAAACTCCTCCGCCAATTTTGAGTCTAAACACTTGAAATTTTAGATATGGATCTAACTTAATAACTTGATTTGAGTCCAAATGTTAAGAGGTCATAATAGGGGTCAAAGTTAAAAAAATTGACTGCTTTTTTTCTTTTCTTTTCTTTTTGCTCAAAATACACCTCCAAATTCCCGAGCAACGCCGGGCTGAAATGCTAATTAGTAAAAAAAAAAGTGATTTTGAACCCTGAATGATATTCATATTTCCATTTGTGTCACTTTTATACAGAAACTCAGCAGAGTATCATTTTAATTTGGTCGTGCCACCCCCTTCGACCTCTATTCCATGTTTCAACGTCGCGCAATGCTCTACTCGTTTTGAACGCACCTGTTGAACTTACGCACGTCTCCATCTAAGTGAATGAATATGTAACGCCATTGTGTACAGGTACTGTCAGTGAGACAAGCTAATGAAGAAATATCGAAAGAATTTATTCAAATTTTTTTTACCAGAAATTTAAAGAAGTTTATAAAAACCACCCGGTATAAGGTAAAAAAAAAAATCGAGTTACCAGGGTGCACACCCGAAAACCTATAGAAAACAAGTGAAACATGCATGGTCTCCCGTGAGTGTACAGTAAACGAGGCATAAAAAATGACTAAGTTCAGCCCCAAAAGTCTCCAGGGGACGTCAAGTCCTAGTGAAAATGAACAAACGGTGCAGTTTTAGGCCTCAATGTAAATTTGAATTCTGCACCATGCAAAAAAAAAGAAAGAAATAAGTTCATCATTTGCACCCTCCATTTAGCCCTAAAAGTCCCCAAAACCTTAACATATTTAAATTTGAGTTCAACACCATGCAAAACTGCTAAATGGACATATACATAAAATTTGGGACAAATATGGTAAAATAGTTTTAAAAAATGCAGTGTTTTTATTAGCTGGGTCACACCCAAGACTTATCGCTTTAGTTGCAACTTTTCAGAAAGTTTTATAAAAATCCAACGTATCAATTATTTTTAATAAGCACAAAAGTGCCAATTTTAACCCGAAAGGCACCCCAAGGAGGCAACCGGAGTTTTCCCGGAGAATCCGTTCTGTTACTTTTTTTTTATTCATATCATGTTTAATGTTTGTGCAAAATTTCAAAAAGTTCCACGGCGTAGTTATTGAGAAAAATGCGGACAGACGACGGACGAACGGACAAGGGTGAATTTACCAGGTTTTTAAGGAAGGTTTTGTGTTGATCTATCGGGTCAAAATTACCAAATAAACACAACCCTTAAAAAATAACAGAAGCCCTCTCCACTCCCCCCCTAAAAAAGATAGCTTTAAAGTGGGTGTCCATTTACGTTTAATTAGTATAGAAAAGTGATGCCCCAGTTTTTTGAAACTATAATTTTTTCAAAAATTGTGCATTTTCAACTAATAATAACATCTCACTTGAGAGCTAATCGTTATAACTCAGGGTAAAGGAAAAAAGAAAATGAGAACAAGTGAAAGTATTAGCGTTAGCTTAAAAAAAAGGAAGGAGTGATAGTAGGAGAGAAAGAAAGAAATGGGGTGGACATCACAGGGAGAGGGGATGAGTGAGGGATAAAGAGAGAGTAATCCAGAAACGGAAGGAAGGGGAAAGAAAAGAGAGAGAGAGAAAGAAAGCGCGAAAGAGCAAGAGAATATAACTGCCTATAAACATATTTTTTATCAAAATCCATTATAACTCAACGATAATAAAAACAATACAACAAACGGGATTCCAGTGTTTTTAATTAGCATAGAATTGGAGAGAAACACTTGTTTAGTGGAGTGAAAGAAAAGCTTTCTTTAAACGAGGATTGTCTCTTCGAGCGTGCACGCATTCAAGCGGGCCTTTAACGCATGCGCAAAAGAGAGGCGCCATTGTTCCTTTAAACTGGTGAAGGACAAAAAGAACGCCCCTTTCTTCGTGCACCTGGGCAAAAAAAAAAAAAAAATCGAACATTTGACATCGAAAATGCAAAGCTCC
>NC_136500.1:17942135-17954635 GCF_053919585.1 Euprymna scolopes
AAATAAGACTAGAAACCCAAATACACAAACATAAAAAAGAAGCCAAAATGATCAACAGAAAGAAAGCAATGTGGAGAAAACGGAACATTGGAAATGTAACTGACAGGGAAAGGCTAAACAAGAAACATGAAGAACTGGACCAAAAAGCAAAAGAAGCGAGATTGAGACGATATAGATATAAATCTTAACAATACAAACAAAACAGAACATTTGAAACTAATGAAAGCCAATTCTACCAAAATGTGAACGGAGGAAAAACAAAAACAGAACAACCAAATCCGACAGAAACAAAACTCTACTGGAGTAAAATATGGGAAGAGCGACGAGATCACAATAGAAATGCCGAATGGCTGAAAGACATGAAAGAAGAGTTATAACAAATAGAAGAAGAAACAGCGAATGAAATCAGCAAGGAACCTCTTAAGAAAACCATAGAAATATGGCAAACTGGAAAGCACCAGGGCACGACGGGATACATGCATAATGGTTCAAAAAATTGACAACCTAACACGAAAGGTTAGCCCAAACCCTAAGAAGATGTATACAGGAAGCAAGTGTACCAGACTGGATGACAAAAGGTAGAATCACACTGTTACAGAAGAACACGGAGAAAGAAACCGTCCCTCACGTGCTTACCAACTATGTGGAAGATACTGACAGCGCAACTGAGGGAACAAATCTACCATTCCCTGAATAACCGTGGACTCATCCCCGAGGAGCAGAAAGGATGCCAAAAAGGAAAAGAGGAACACATGACCTGTTATATATTGATCAAAAGATCCTAAAAAAGGCAAAAAGGAGGAGAAATAATTTAGCCATGGCATTGATCGACTACAAAAAAGCGTACGACAGGATCCCCCAAGCATGGATAATAGAATGCCTAAAAATGTATAAAATACCATGCTGGATCACTAACGTAATAGAAAATTCAATGAAAACAAGGAGACTGGATTCGACAGCCGATGGACAACACATAACAGAAATTAACATATAAAGAGGCATCTTTCAAGGAGACTCACTATCACCACTACTGTTCATCATAGCCATGACGCCCTTGAATAGTATCCTGAGAAAGTGCCAAGCCGGATATAAGTTCTCCAATACAGAGGAAAAAATGAACCACATGATGTATACGGACGATCTAAAACTTTTTGCAAGGACCGAAAAGGATCTAGATACACTAATCAACATTACCAGAATCTTCAGCCAAGATATCCAAATGGTATTTGGAATGGAAAAGTGCGCACAACTAGTTATAAGAAAGGAAAAACTGGAAACGACAGAAGGCATTGAACTACCCAACCAAACAGAAATGAGGGCACTAGGGAGACAAGACGACTATAAATACTTGGGAATTCTGGAAGCGGGCACCATCAGAGCAACAGAAATGAAAGAGAAAATTGGAAAGGAACACCTCAGGAGAACAAGAAAACTCCTGGAAACGAAATTATCTAGCAGAAATCTAATCAAAGGTATAAATATATGGGCAGTATCACGTAAGATACTTTGGACCGTTTATAGGCTGGACAAAAGAAGAACTGAGACAACTCGACCAGAAAACCAGGAAACTCATGACTATGCATAATGCACTACACCCACAGGACGATATTGACAGACTCTACGTGAAAAGGAAAGACGGCGGGGAGAGGACTGATCTGTATAGAAGACTGTGTGAAGGATACGAAAAAAGAACTTGAAAAATAGAAAATGCAAAACACTGAAAGGATAATTATGGCAGCGAGAGACACCGAAAAGAAAAACAACAAAACAGAAAACAGAGAGACAAACGACAAAACGAGAAAAGAGAAATGGAAAGAGAAACAACTCCACGAAAGAATGACAAAAGATGAGAATAACGAAAACACCTGAACATGGATGCGAAAAGGACATATAAACCGAGAAACTGAATCTCTAATAACTGCAGCACAAGATAACTCGATAAGAACCAACCATATCAAAGCAAGGATCGATAAAACACGAGAAAACAGCAAATGCAGACTGTGGACAAAGAGACGAAACGATAAACCATATAGCAAGTGAATGCAGTAAACTGGCCCAAAAGGAATAAAAAAACAGGCATGACCAAGTGGGGAGGGCGGTGCACTGGGAATTATGCAAGCGACTGCATTTTGAGCGTACAGACAAATGGTACAGGCATAAACCAGCAACAGAACTCGAAAACAAGAACCACAAAATCCTATGGGACATAGACATACAGACGGACAAACCCATCCAAGCAAGAAGACCAGATGTCGTAATAATTAACAAGAAAGAAAAAACCTGTCAAATCGTAGACTTTGCTGTCCCAGCTGACCAAAGGGTGAGTATGAAAGAAAAAAGGATGAAACACAGAGCTAGCCAGAGAGTTAAAAGGGATTTGGATGATGAAGAAAATCAAAATAGTACCGATAATAGTAGGAGCACTAAGAACAATTTCGAAAAACTTCGAAAAAAGAATGTCAGAAATTGGAATCAGAGGAATAACTGCAAAAATACAACGCCTAACGATAAAAAAACGGCTGAAATATTAAGGAAACCCCTTGAATGTGAGGAATAACACAAGATAATATAACAATGAAGTGGCAACAATACTCCATCCTAAAACGTACTTGTTTTTTATATAGATAAAGAATTGCATCAACAGGTTGATATCTACTGGGCTGATAGAAGGATCCCACCATTTTTTCAGCGACCTTGGCAACGGATTTGATGCACGTATTCCATTTCAGATCAAGGGTAAAGGTCAAGCCCAGAAGCTTGTCAAAACATGGACACTTTCCCAGACGAGAGACATTCATTTCAATTGATACCAGATGGAGATCAGAATGTTGATGACGTCGAGATAAAAGCTTGGTTTTAGATGCATTAAAAGCAATCAATCACTTTTCCCCTAATTGTACCACATGCTCAAGTAACGCGAGAGAGAATCAGAGAAAACTTGGTCGTTTACGGTCTTTTATGTGCTGCCATAGATGGTAGTGTCATCATGATACATGTCTACGAATGATCTAAGGATGTGATTTGGAAAGTCATTGATGTAGATTAGGAAGAGAGTTGGACCCACAATTGGTCCCTAATGGACTCCAGCATTAGTACTATGAGCTTCTGATTTCTGCCCATTAACCACTACTTTTACGAACCTGTAAGAGAGAAATAATTTAATTATTAAAAAAATATTTCCAGCTATACCATAGCTGGAGATTTTGTGAAGTAGACCATTATTTCATACTCTATCCAAAGCCCTTATATATATATATATATATATATATATATATATATATATATATATATATATATATATATATATATATGTGGGGGGGTAGAAAAAATTAGAACCGAACAAGATTAATAATAATAATAATAATAATAATAATAATAATAATAATAATAATAATAATAATGATGAGAAGAATAATGAAATAATAATAATAATAATAATTAATAATAATAATGATAATTAATAATAATAATAATAATGATAAGAAGAAGAATTATTAATGATAACAATATTAATAATAACAATATTAATAATAACAACAACAATAATAATAATAATTAATAATAAGAAGAATTATTAATAATAACAATATTAATAATAACAATATTAATAACAACAATAATAATAATAATAATAATAACAATAACAGTAATATAATAATAATAACAACAATGATAATAATAATGATAATAAGAATAAGAATTATTAATAATAACAATATTAATAATAACAACAACAATAATAATAATAAAAATAATAATAATAACAATAATAATAATAATAATAATAATAATAGTACATGGAAAGGATATTAAATAAGTGAAAATGAAATTAGGTAAGTCTAGAATCGAACCCTGTAGGCAAAGTTATGAAATGGAATGTTAGAAATTAAGTCTATTGTTAATACTTTTTGAAATCTGAATAAAAAATATGTAAGTAAAAAAATGAACAATGCAAATTAAATTATATTGTTTAAAAATAGGTTAGTTTAGAATTGAGGATTCTTTGTTGTCAAAAGTGCGTTTTGGACAAACATATGCATAACCAAGTGAAATAGGTCACGTTTGGAAAACACACTTCTGGCATCATAGACAAAGGATATATCTCCATATTATGGGTAGGAATTTTAGTCAGTCAGTCAGTCAGTCAGTAAGCAAGTCAGTCAGAGGGAGAGTTGAGAATCAGTTAGTTGGCAGTCAGTGGCCAGTTAATCCCTTGGATGCTAAAGGGTAGAAGATTAACATGTAGATACAAGTGAATTCCTGACGCTTATCGACCGGCCGATCAGATAAATAAAGCAATCATCATTATGTTTTGTAAATGTTGTCTCGTGTTGTCATTCAGTTACAACAGAAAAGGTAATGTGTTTATCGTCTTGTAATGAACATTGTAAACCCTTCCAAGTGTTATGTATCTCATATCCTCTATCACAAGAAATGTCTCCCCTTCTCCAAGATGTGTTAAAAGAACTGCAATATATATATATATATAAATGTCGTCTCTCCCTCTCATCACTATCGTTATGCCTGTACATGAGTCTGTTATATATATGTGCCCCAATAATAACTCTGCGGCATCTCCTTAATATGTACCCCATATGCAATAATAATAATAATAATAATAATAATAATAATAATAATAATAATAATAATAACATAAGGGCTAAATAAGTCTTAAAATGAAGGACTATGTCTGGGCAGGAACTGCTCGCCCCACCCTTGACAGAGCATCAATTTATGATGTCCCGGTTAAAAATTTTACAAAGCGCACTCGACTTATTACAACCACTAATTACAATTTCCCTCACACTCTTGAGTATTTGATTATTTTATTTTGATTTTTGAATTATTTTATTTTATTATTTAATTATAGTAGTTTATTATTTAATTATTTTATTTTATTATTTAATTATTTTATTATAATATTTAATTATTTTATTTTATCATTTAATATGTTACATTTATTATTTAATTATTTTATTTTATTAACTAATTATTTAGTTTGGGTTATTTAATTATTTTATTTTATTATTTAATTATTATTATTAATTATATATTTTCTGATTTTATTATTTTGTTTTATTATTTCATTACTTTATTTTAATTATCTTTTTGTATTTTATTATTTGATTTTAATTACTTTTTTATTGTTTAATTATTTTGTTTACCTTTTATAATTATTGTTTATTATATTATTATTTTTTTAATAGATTTTCACCCCAAACAAGGAACATTGCTATTTTGATGTAGGGGCTACTATCAGGGACATAAGCTACAGGGGTGTTATGTGGGGAGTTGGGCAGCTACATGTCGGTTCACATTACGCTTGAACTTCTGCATGTCAGTACAGTTGGGGAAGCAGGAAACCGAAAGGAATTCCAAAGTCTAGCGATTATGGAGAAGAAACTACTGCAGTAGAAAGCTCTCTTACATCTAAGGATCTCTACTGTGAAGGGGTGGGATTTACCTGCTTGTCGGGTTTGTCGGGGGTATTTACGTCGAGGAGGTACATGTGCTTGCAGTTCTTCGGAGCATTCACCGTTAAAGTACTTGTAGAACAGGCAGAAGGGATGTTACATTTCATCAATGGGACAGAGCCTGAAGTTTAGATGACAATTCAGGACCTATCAGGTTGGCGACTCTCTTTTGAACCTTGTCTAGGAGCGAGAGACTAGTAGCAGATGCACCAATCCTAATATGACAACAATATTCCATACATGGGCGAATGGTGGCCGTATAGAAGTACAGGATACTTTCGATCATTAGTAGCTTTCTAGCACGGCAGAGAGAACCTACCTTCTTTGCAGCGGTCCTGGCAATGCTCTCAATATAATTGTTCCAACTCATGTTTCCTGTGAACGTTTAGGCGGAGGAGTTAAAAATGATAATTTCAGATAAAGAGTCTTTGGCCATTGCTATTGGTGGCAGAGAAGGTTTCTTGTAATTATTGAAGGAAACAAGTTTAGTCTTGGCAACATTGAATGTGACTTGAATGTGAATTTTTCCAGCATTCTTAGTCTTTTCCTGACAATATATGGCGAACAGCGTTCATCAATTGTTCTGTGTCTGTTGGAATCTCTGACTTACTTAGTTGTTTCAAATAAAATTTAGTAAAACCTTTAATGTTCCTTTCCACTGCACTGAGAGTATTGATACTCAACGGTTGACTGAAACAGTCTCACATCTTTCATATTAGAAATTCTTCCGCATTCCATTTTAAAATAATTATTTGTCCTGTATCTATTCCAATATAACTGATTGATTAATTGCTGGTATTGAAAGCTTGTACCCGGCAAGAAATTTCAACAGAAACCAGTCAACCATAGTACATCCCTGATTGTGCCACCGTCAGAGATCACAGAAATAACAATTTCAATTGATCTCAATGAAGCAGATGCTTTAAAACCAAAAACACCTTTAACTGACTTTTTCAAATAATTTAATCAAGGTTCAGTGGGTTACCTTAATGAGTTATATTTTTTCATAGTATGTGTAAAAATATTCACTATATTGTATTAGTGAAAATTAAATAAAATACTCACTTTTATTTTATGTTATTATTTTATAGTTTTTATATTTAATTATTTTTCTATTACTTGATAAATTTCTTTATTATTTAAATAATTTATTTTATTATTTACTTTATAAATTTTATTATTTAATTTTTTAATTTGATATCTAATTAATTTTTTTATTTAATTATTTAATTTTATTATTTAATTATTTCATTTAATTATTTTATTTTCTTTCATTTTTAATTATTTTTATTATATAATTATTTATTGATTTATTATTTTATTTTATTTTTTTTATGGTTTTGTTTTATTGAATTGTTTTATTTTGATTATTTAATTATTTTATTTTATTATTTATATATTTTGTTTAGTATTTTTTACTTTACTTTATTATTTAATAATGGTGTTTTATTATTTAATTGTTTTATTATATTATTTAATTAATTTCTTTTATTATTTAATTAATTTCTTTTATTATTTAATTATTTTATTTCATTTTCTGATTATTTTATTTTATTCTTGTATCATTATTTTTTTTATTATTAATTAATATTTTTTGATTATTTTATTAGTGTAATTTATTATTTAATAATTTTCTTCATTATTTTAATATTTTCTATTATTATTTATTTTGTTATTTTGCTGATTAATTTTACTTTATTTTTTTGTATAATTATTTACTTATCTCATTTTATTATTTACCTATTTTTTAAAATATTTTTCGTTTTTTATTATTTTATTTTATTATTTTTTTTAGTTTTTAATGTATTTATTCATTATTTAAATTTTTCTTGCTTAATTATTTTTTATTATGTAATTAATTTATTTATCATTAAAATAGTTTGTTTTATTTTTTATAATTTTATTAATGTATTTTGTTATTTAATTATTTTCGTTCACTATTTTATTTTTATTTTGATTATGAATTACTTTTTTATTATTTAATTAATTTATTTTATTATTTAAATATTTAATTTCATTATTTTTTATTGTTTTTTTATTAATTTATTATTTTACGTTGATTATTTAATCAAAATTATTTTTACGTAATTTTCGGAGACTTTCGTTATAACTCATCCCTTATCATAAAATTCGTAATTTGTGTGTGTTTTTTTTTTCACTTTAGTTGCGATGTTCACTTTATGAAAGTTTGATCTGCGGGCAAGTTCTTTACTTCAGCTTGTAGAACTCTTGTGTAAAAATGTAAAAAATAATTAGGATTTTTTTAATGGAAATGTATGGAAATGGTCTGTTGGATTTTCCTTTTGTTCAGAAAAATGATTTTTATAAATTAGGTTTTGGAGTACCAGTTTCACTAAAAAAGCTAACCAGCTGAACATTATTAAAGGCGTTAACTTGTATGGGTATGCCGCGTCTTCTTTTACATCTACAGCCGGCCCTCGTTTTCAATTTTTTCTTACGCCTGCGCATTGCATTCGAGACAAATTTCTCTTTTTGAAAAAAAAGTTAGGTTTCAGTTAATAAAATTGATAAATCACTACAATAGTACATTTGTAACGGACCTCTCTCTCCTTTTCTTCCTCCGATTATGTCAGAAATGCCCAAATTTCATGCTTCTAAAAATAATACTAACTATTAATGATAGAGTTGAAAGGATTTTCGAACTTGAATTTTTTACAAAAAAATTCTGCACTGATTCAAACTTTGGAAATAAATGTCCCGTTAACCCGGTTTTATTAGAATTTTTTACTTTACTTTATTATTTAATAATATTGTTTTATTATTTAATGGTTTGATTTTTATGATTTAATTAATTTCTTTTATTATTTAATTAATTTCTTTTATTATTTAATTATTTTATTTCATTTTCTGATGATTTTATTTTATTCTTGTATTATTATTTTTTTCATTATTAATTAATATTTTTTATTATTTTATTATTGTATTTTATTTTTTGATAATACTCTTCATTATTTTAATATTTTCTATTATTATTTATTTTGTTATTCTGCTGATTAATTTTACTTTATTTTTTGTCTAATTATAAACTTATTTAATTTAATTGTTTACTTATTTTTAAAATATTTTTTTTAATTTTATTTTATTATTATTTATTAGTTTTTAATGTAATTATTTATTATTTAAATTTTTCTTGCTTAATTATTTTTTATTATGTAATTAATTAATTTTATCATTTGAATAGTTTGTTTTATTTTTTATAATTTTATTAATGTATTTTGTTATTTAATTATTTTCGTCCATTATTTTATTTTTTTTATTATTTAATTAATTTATTTTATTATTTAAATATTTAATTTCATTATTTTATTATCATTTTTTTATTAATTAATTATTTTATTTTGATTATTTAATGAAAATTATTTTTACGTAATTTTCGGAGACTTTCGTTATAACTCTATCCTTATAATAAAATTCGTAATTTGTGCGTTTTTTCTCACTTCAGCTGCGATGTTCACTTTACGAACATGAGTCTCTAAAGTTTGCACTGCCCCTTTGTCAATTTATTTACTGTTTAATTTTAGCCCGTGTAGCCTTAAACATTCAGCAAATAGGACCCCATATTCGAAAAAATTAGATACAATTGCTTTAAAATAACAATGTTCAACGTCCGATCTTCTTGGCGGCTGTATTGATGTTTCAGTTGGATCATGTACATTAAAACAAAATGTATTACATTTTCACCCCAAACAAGGCACATTGCCACTTTGGTGTAGGGGGCATCTATCAGGGGCAACAGCTACTAGGGTTCTATATAGGGATTTGGGCAGAAAGATGTCAGTTCACGTTATACTTGAACTTCTGCACGTCAGTACAGTTGGGGAAGCAGGGACCTGGAATGGAATTCCAAAGTGTAGCGGTTCTGGGGAAGAAACTACTGGAGTAGAAAGATCTTTTACATCTACTGTGTGGGGGTGGGATTTAGCTGCCTGTCGGGTTTATCGAGAGTGTTTACGTCGTGGGGGCACAAGTGCTTGCAATTCGCCAGAGCATTCCCCATGAAAATACTTGTAGAACAGGCAGAGGGATGCAATATTTCGTCGATGGGACAGAGGCTGAAGCTTAGATGCCAGTTCAGGACCTATCAGATTGGCGAATCTCTTTTGAACCTTGTCTAGGAGCGATAGACTAGTAGCATCAGCACCAGCCCAAATGTGACAACAATACTCCATACATGGGCGAATGGTGGCCTTATAGAGGTACAGGATACTTTCGGGTGTTATATCACGTGATTAGCATACATCACATGATTAGCAATATTTCGTAAAGCTAAAACGAAAGCATTTAAAACCCTGTTATGTTTTATAAATAAAACGGAAAATATATCTGTGTGTGTGGAAATATTTATCGCTAAACTACTTGTCACATAATACTGAAATTAATTGAAAATAGTAATCATACATCAAGGATCTTTTATAATAAATAAAATCTGTCGGAAATATGTAGGTAAGTTAAAATGTAAAATGTTCATTTCAACTTGCCGAGATATGAGTTCCCTTCAACAGGATCCATTTTTTTTTTTTTTTTTTGTACAGGCATTTAAAATTGTCGTAAACTCTTGAGGATTATTGCTATACATCTTATAAAATGACTGGCCCATTTTTATGATTTCAGGTTTAAATGAATAGCTACAGCAGGAATTGGAATGCCCTCTACTAAAGACAGATTGTCACCGCTAGTGAATTTTAAAAATGTAATCTGGACGTGTGTATACCCAAGAAGAACGATATGCGATGAAATTCTGCGTGAAACTTGGTAAAAATGCCACAGAAACGTGCGGAATGATTAAAATTGCTTTTAGACCATTTTGCATGAAGAGCATCAGTTTTTAAGTGGCATAAGGGATTCAATGAAGGCAGGGAATCTGTGAGGGATGATGATAGGTGTGGAAGGATTAAGGAAGTCAGAACACTAGAGTTGAGTAGTTCATGAATAAGGACCGTCGTGTATCTATGGAGAGAATAAGTGGAGAATTTGATGTCAGTGTAAGAACTGTACATATAATTATTCACGAGGAACTGAACATATAATTATTCACGAGGAACTGACCATACGGAAGATTTACACGAAGTTTGTCATAGAGTTGCTCATAGAAGATCAGACTATTTGACCATAATGGGCATCAAAACAGTTCCTCATCCTCCCTATAGTCCAGACCTTGCTCCCTGTGACTTTTTGGTTATTCTCTAAGCTCAAGGAAAACCTTATAAGCTGTCGTTATAAGACGATTGGGGAGATGAAAGAGGCTGTGACGAGGGTAATTGACATGCTCCCGGAAGAGGCCTTCCAGAAGTTGTTGGAACGGCACAACAAGTGCACTGCAGCTGGAGGAGATCACTTCGAAGGAGTCTAGAGCTTTATATGTGTTATATAAATAATTGTGCACATACGAAAACGTCTAGAGCTTTATATGTGTTATATAAATAATTGTGCACATACGAAAACGTCTAGAGCTTTATATGTGTTATATAAATAATTGTGCACATACGAAAACGTCTAGAGCTTTATATGTGTTATATAAATAATTGTGCACATACGAAAACGTCTAGAGCTTTATATGTGTTATATAAATAATTGTGCACATACGAAAACGTCTAGAGCTTTATATGTGTTATATAAATAATTGTGCACATACGAAAACGTCTGGAAACTTATTGGCGGTACCTCGTATTTCTATTATTTTTTCGCATATACAAATTAGTTTATAGCTTGAAGTGGCTTAATTTTGAATAGATCTTATTTGTCTGTCCATAGCGGAAACGCTAAGGCACACGGTTCGAGAGTTAAATGGTTTGGGTTCGATACAACTTAATGGCACCCAAATCATTTTTTTTTTTTAATCAGTACTATATATTACACACAAAATAATATTTTATAGAGACTTGGCTCTGGATTAATAAATACGAAATCTCCTTGAATTAAAATATATTTACCGTATTTTACGACCCCGCTAGTATTAAATGAAAAATTGAGATTATTTTGTATTGAATTTTCTGACTTTCGATGGAATTCTGCTTTGTAATACAGAGTGGAATAATAAAATTGCCGCCCTAGATAAAACAACATGATTCCATTTCCGTTCGCTTTTTGTTGCAAACCATCTACTAGTTGGCCAGTTGTGTGCCAATCACAAGAGCGATATTTGCCTTCTATTATGTTTGAAAGTGACACAATGTTCAACGAGCATAATCGGAGATGCAGCGCTGTACAACTCATGCTCGCTACCAATCCAAGTTATGACAACAGGATCATTGCAAACACTCTTAAAATGCAAACCCGGACGGGTCAACGTTTGAGGACACAGCTCAACGAAGTTTTCAACTATAGTCATGGCCTTTTGTAGGGTTTAAATTGAGGGTCACATCATGCCACCTCACATCTTCGAAGTCGGCTTGAAAGTCAACACCAAAGTGTGCTTGGATGTGCAATTACGTGGCAGACACTGGGTGTGTGAACAGGACTCGTCGCCGGTCCACAAGTCAAAAGAGACCCAGGCTTACTTTCAGAACGAGTGCTATGACTTTGTACCGTTCTCTCACTGGCCCCTTCTCCTCCCCCAACCCGCCGGACTATTTCGTTTAGTCACACGTCGAAAATATCACCAACATAATCTCCAACAATACTAAAGCCAGACTGATCGCCGCCATCCACCGAGGATCCGCGAAGCTCTCGCCAGTGCTTGTGGAAAAGACATGCTCCCAGTTCCGGGCCCATATCGAGGCGATCATTGAGGCTTAAGGCGGCTACATTGAATATATGTCAGCTTACCTGAGTTGATTATTTTCAATAAAAATTTTAAAATGAAGTTGTAGTGTTGTTTTTGAGGCGACAAATTTATCGTTCCACCCTGTATGTGTTTTGTTTGGTTTTTACTTCGATGCGGTTTCATCAAGGGCATTTTCAAGACATTTATATATCTAAAATGTTGCAATAGTTTTAAGTCATTTACAATTCTGATAAAATATACAGAAGCACAAAGATTATTTTCGAAACATTTGCGACAATAAA
>NC_136500.1:17959635-17969635 GCF_053919585.1 Euprymna scolopes
CATTTTCGTTAAAACTTGAATTGCTTAAGTTTCCTGATATTTTCCAATATTTAAATGGAGGTATAACGGGCAAAATTATTTTGCCCTTAGAATCACGTGACCTCTGATTTGGTTTAGTTGTTTTTATTTACAACATATCAACCCTTTTTTTATTATTATTATTTGACGCTGAATCCATTAATTTTCAGACTTCAGTTTGCAAAAACACAGTCAGCAACCAAAAGATGGAAATGACAAGTATTACTATTATCAGAGTGAAACAAATAATGGATAGGAATAATGGTAAGGAATCGTGAGGCAGGCGGATCATTCCAAATCGGGATCAAATGTAGACACCTTTGTGTAGCTTAATTGCGATGAATATATTTCATAACTTACGACCTAGTTCTACTCATATATTTAGCACTGTTAACGTATATACAGATACTTTAGTATATCATCTTAAAATATTATATGTGTATACATGAAAAATATTTATATATAAAATATTAAATACAATCATGATGACTAAACTCTATAGAAACGAGTGTGTTTCACTCCCAAGGACAATCATTAGACTATTAGCATTGATATACTACGGTCATTTTTACGGTTAAGCAATACCCGCTTCAGCTTTCAATCCATCGCAAATATCGATTATATATTTATATATGTGTGCATGTTTGTGTTGTTTGCGTTTGTGTGTTTATATATATATATATATATATATATATATATATATATGTATGTGTGTGTGTACATATATATGTGCATATATATATATGTACATATATATATGTACATATATATACATGTACATATATATATATATGTACATATATATATATATGTACATGTATATATATGTACATATATATATGTACATATATATATATATGTATATATATATACATATACATATATAAATATATGTATATATGCATATACATATATATATACATATACATATATATATATAACTACTTCATTTACTCACATAAAATTAACATACGAAAGTATAGATTTATGCGTAACTTATGCGCATAAGCCTGACGAATCCTAGAGTGGATGAAACGCCGAATATTCAGTGTAGCTTAATCGCCATATATATTTTATAAATTACTATATATATATATATATATATATATATATATATATATATATATATATATATATATATATTGAGAAAAACATGGAATGGAGAGAGCTGCATGTACTTCCAAAATTGTTAATTCAACCGATCTGATTTTTTTTTTCATCTTAATACTTCAGAATCCGATTTTTTTATGTGACAAAAAGCAACTGCCGAAAGAAAAGCGATGTTTCGACTCTCATAAATTCGTGTTTGCGCCCGTCTAACCTCTGTGGTTTTACCCATTCGTCGCAACTCGAATAATAAAGACGACCATTATATTTTCATACACAAATATTACACGCCTTCTTTTTTTTAGTGTACAGCAAAAAACAGAATGCAATACGTCTAACATGTTTTAAAGAATGGTGTAGCACTGTAATCTGTAATCAAAGTGTTGTTGTTGTTGTTGTTGCCCAACGTTTGAATATCAACAGTATGCACCGCATTAATATATATTTCTTCTTCCCTTTGCCATTATATGTCGTTATATGTGTAAGTTTTAAAAAATCAAGCCCCCCCACTTCTGTACGAGAAATAAGGTATCTGTCTTAAGGGCTAAGATCCAAGTGTAGTATCTGTTCTAATGCTACACTCGGGTTAATTCGTCTTTAAGCAATGTAGGAGAAACCCTTCTATACTAAGGCAATTTTTATTTTTCCAACTGCCAGAGTGACCCTTTTTGGGGAGCTGGTTTTCCCTTATATTACAAACGGCCTCGTGTCACATTTTGCTTTTGTAGGAAAGAAAAGAAAATATAAAATGAGGACATCATATAAAAGATTAAATTAATTTTAAAATAATTAGTTGAAAAAATGGGCGATTATTACATTCTAACGTTATCGAAAAAATAAAAAAGTAAATATAAGAATTGGGGAGAGGTAGGCCCAACTGCTTGATCTGTTAGTATAGAGTGTATACATATATGCATAACAAGTGTATTTTGCCGTCTGAAGAGTAACTATTTTGGAATATTTTAAATTATATAATATTTATAATTGTCCAAATAGTTATTGTACAATTGTAACGCATGCGAAAATACACAATAACATGTTCTCATTTTATATTTTATTGTCTTGATTTTTGTTTAAATATGATATACATGCTGGATTATGAAAACTGATAATGAGAAAGCTTAAATAATTAAATCAATTTTATATTCAATATATATATATATATATATATATATATATATATATATATACTTAAGTATAAGTGGTAAAAGCAGGGTAAAAAGTTTTACATAAGTAAAACTGAATATTTTTTACAACCTCAAAATATTAACTCAGACCATTACAATTGTTTCCGCAGACACAGGAATTTTTTGTTTGTTTCTTCAGAAGGCTTTATTTTTTACTTTTACCATCTGAAGAAACAGACAGGGAATTCCTCTGTCTGTAGAAACAATTGTAATGGTCTGAGTTAATATTTTGAGGCTGTAAAACACATACACACACATTATTATACCTAGTCAATTTAAAATTCCTTTCGTTAATTGTACACCTCTGAAATCAAAAGGCGAAATCTTTTAGACTCCCTGGAATAAGAAAAAAAAAATTATTAGTTTGTATTTCTTGTGTACGATAAATAAACGTTGTAAATCATTATTTGCAAAAATTTTAACTCCTTTCATATGCTGAAATATATATATGCAAAGATATATACAAATATATGCATATGCATGTATATATATATATATATATATATATATATATATATATATATATATATATATATATATATATACTCGGGTTTTTTTTATATTCATAAGTAATGGACTAATGATCTATAATTGTTAGATAGTGCTCAATAAAAAGAGCTGATAATACTTGTTTATTGTTATATAAACATGCTCACATCCCGCTGCTACAAATAGCCACTTGTTTCAATCAAACAACAGATATCATCAGGCAGCGACTTGACTATTCAAAAGTTCAGTGAATAACCTTATTCACTGAACTTTTGAATAGTCAAGTCACTGCCTGATGATATCTGTTGTTTGATTGAAACAAGTGGCTATTTGTAGCAGCGGGATGTGAGTATGTTTATATAAAAATAAACAAGTATATATATATATATATATATATATATATATTCATGTATATATATACATATATTCATGCATATATATATATATATATATATATATATAAAGAGACAAACCTCTCCCAAACCGCATAGATCTTTAACGTGTCAAACTCCATATGACATGCATACAACAACCGCGGTAGTCCACACGTTAGCGCCACACCCTTAACTGCTTGTCTCACCTCTTCTCCTTTTAGTTCTTATCCCTCTGTTTTTCTCCCCTACATCCGCCTTCAGAGTTTTACCCATCTTACGCCCTTCTTTTCCATCCTTTCTCTCTCTTTCCCCCCTCCTCTTATTCCTATCCGTGTCTAGTTGAATATCTTAAAATCCCCCTCGCCCTTACCTTTTAATGTTTCTTAAATCTTAAAACTAAACTGTTGTCGAATTCGAATTGAAATTCGATTTCCTCTTTTTTTTTTTTTTTGCTTCCTCGAATATCATTTTTCTAATCAAAATAAACATTTCTGTAAAATCTGTTGAAGTTACTGGATTGTTGATACAATTCCGTAACCGAAAACATGTGTAACTAAACAGATAAAACGGAAAGTTACTGGATTGTTGATACAATTCCGTAACCGAAACATGTGTAACTAAACAGATAAAACGGAAATAAAAAAATATATATTTGCTCTGGAATAGTATTGAGCACTTTCTTCGGGTTTTTACTAATTACCATTTTTGCTCCCTCTGTCTCTCTCTCTCTCTCTCTCTTTATATATATATATATATATATATATATATATATATATATATATATATATATATATATAGCATCACAATAATTAACAATTCATCCCTCTTGTTTAGACTTGGTTATCAACACCCTCTGTATCTTCTATCGATAGGTGTATTTGCCGGTAACACAACGCTGTATGACGAATCATTAGAAAACGATTTCCAGTCTACAGAATAATGGGTCGGTAAATAAATGTTACTAAGAAAGACTAAACTGCGTTCCTTAACATTTACAAGAAGTCTTCCCAACCACCAATATCCATCCTACCTGAGAGTTCTTCCTTTACACAACCTCAGCTTAACATTCACAGTAATATACATGAACTGGAATAAATACAATAATAACATTGCGAAGCCTGCTGCAAATAACTAGGTTCTCACTGTTGTGCTACAAAATTACTCACACATGAGAGTAATCTGTATCTCTACAAAGCTACCATTCACCAATACATGAAGTATTGTTGGCACATCTCGGCTATTGCGTCTGCCGCTAGTCTCTTCATTTTGAACAGGTTTCAAGAAACAGTCTCCAATCTAATAGTTCCCGAACTGTCAACTAAGCTCCAACCACTGTCCCATCGCTGCAATGTTGCATCTCTATGCCCTTTTAAAAGTATTTCAATGTAATCTTCTCTGAGGAACTCATTGCATATGTCCAACAAACTCGTTTAGCAACAAAATCCCACTCCTTTAGTGTAGAGGTCCCGAAATGACGGAAAACCTTCTACTATAGTAGTTTATTTCCTCGGACAGCTGGACCTTGGAATTTCCTTTTTTGGCCTGCCTCCCTGACTCTACTGATATGCAGAAGTTGAAATGTAATGCAAACAAACATCTTGCTCATTTCCCCTAAACGTGATCCTAAAGCCCCTTACGTCTAAAGGATGATATACATTGTTTGGGGGTGAATGTGAGTTAAAAATTTATATTCATATATATATATATATATAGTAAGTTATAAAATGTATATAGCGATTAAGCTACACTGAATATTCGGCGTTTCATCCACTCTAGGATTCTTCAGGCTTATGCGCGAATTCTGTGGTTTTTTGTCGTTTTTATATGCGCATCTTCTATTGAGATTTATGATAATATAATATAAATTTATGTGAGTAAATGAAGTAGTTATTTATATATATGTACATATATATATATGAATATATATATGTAAGTACATATAATTTATATATATATATATATATAAACATTGTTGCAAATAAAATTATAATTATTAAAAATAATAATTAATTATAACTTTTATTTATTTTCCTCATTATCTTTCGTTTGTTAAAATTTATCAGACAGGTGAAACCTCCCCATATCCTATAGATACAGTGATGTTTAGTTAAATAAAATAATTAATATTAACTGTTGTATGAACTACGATTGAGAATTTTGAGGGTTTTTTTTAATACTTACATTCTCTCTCTCTCTATCTCTTTTTCCATCTCTTTATCTCGCTTTCTCTCTCTCTCTCTCTCTCTCTCTCTCTATATATATATATATATATATATATATATGTGTGTGTGTATGTGTGTGTGTGTGTGTGTGTGTGTGTTCACTAGCAAGGATTAAGGACTGTTTCACACTCCCATGTCATCGAAATCAGTGAAATCGCCTATTTTTCAATCAAATCGATTGATTGTGATCGATCTCTATTTGGGGGCCCATCACGATGCACCAGGTAGAAAGCTTCACATTCCTCCCTGAACTTACTTAGTCTACGATGCATTGCACTGTAGAGAACCTACTGTTAATTTGATAATATTATTTTTATATACAATGACATTTTATAATATTTTTTTATATACAATGACTTGAATTAAAGATTAAAATTCAAAAGTCAAGTATTCATGCTTCAATTGTAATCTAAACATAAACATTTATTTCAAACGCAACCCTGTCATATAAAAAAAAAATCTACCATTAATTTTATACGCCGGAAACATTTGCTTGTGCGGTGATAAATATTCTCAAATGCACTTATGATGTTAGACTGTATAAAAGTGTAAACTTTAGTCAAAATCACAATGTTCCATCTTTAATGCTTGATCTTTTGATTATCGATTTTTGATAATTATCGGAGGCATTCCGATACAACACCTATCTTAGAACACTTCCAGAAACGTAATGGACATTTGTGTGCAATTTTGAAGAAAATCAGCCTACCCGTTTTGGAGTCGATACAGAAAGGAACTCACAGACACACAGATAAAGTTTTATATATATATATATATATATATATATATATATATATATATATATATATATATATATATATAATTAGAATTACTTTTTGTCTCGGCAGCCGTGTCAAACGCATATCTTATTTTTCTTTTATTAATATTCTTGGGATTTTTTCCTCTTTTCCTTGTACATATTTGTGAATTATTCCATAGATTTCGGCCTTTTGGATTATTTTGGACCATCTTCCAATTACGTGATTTCCTTGGATTTTACTTGTGCGAATGGAAATTTAATTAACTTTCTTGGATTTACATTTTTGAGTTTTACCGTCATTGGATAATTTACCTTTCACCAGACTATTCATTCACGTGAAATCACCTTTTTCTTCGCCATATTCCCTCTGCTTCACTTTTTGTTATCAAGTAAGATCTTTGACTTACTTGCAGTTTCATCAAATACTTTCGTATGCAAAATCCGATCCCGCATTTTGCTAATTCCTACCATCTCGTGAGAAGGAAAGTATTTCTTCGAAACTTCGCGGATTAAGGACTATCCACTTATTTAGTGTTTCCTTTTCAGATTAAATATGTTTTTAATTAACTCTTTTTCAAAGTTTTTTTTAACATGTTTTATTAACTATTTGCTCTTATATATATATATATATATATATATATATATATATATATATATATATATATATATATATTAAGGATGCTCTGCAAAACAACGTGGAACAACTTGAAATGGGTGTAGATAATTGGAAACAACTTTCTATGGCTATGGGAATCATAAAATAAATATGTAACGTTTTAAAGGATCATCGTGTAGATCATGCTCTTTCAACGTTTGGTTTAAGTAAGTTAGATGGAAGTTTAGAGAATACTATCAGTTCCGCCCGGCTTTGCCCGGGCCCTATGTACTGTTCATAACATTGTGTGCATATGTATATATTAAAAATTGTGAATATGTACGGCAATGCTTTTCTATATAAAAGGCTTCTTTAACTACCATAGAGAAAAAGTTTGGTAGAGACCGCAAAGGTCGAATTTTTACAAACTTTTGCCCCAATTTGGACCTCTTAACATTTATTGTTTGGGGCTCAAATTCAATTAAAATGTATGACCCATGTCCAAGTAACCGCCATCTTAAATTTGAAGTGTTTAGACCCAAAATTGGCGAAGGAGTTTGGTAGAGTCTGCAAAGGTCAACTCTGTCAACTTTTACCTCTTAGCAGCCAAATTTTCGCCCCAAAACTGATTAAAAAGCTTGCTGCATGTCTGAATACTTTTTATGTAAAATTTCAAATGTTTAGACCCAAATTTGGCTTAATAGTTTGCTACAAACCGCAAAGGAAAAATCTTTTGAACTTTGACCCGTTGGAAGCCAAATTTTCAGCAGAAAACGATTAAAAAGATTGCCCTATGTCCGAGTACACTTTATGTAACATATTAAATGTTTAGATCAAAAATTGGCTGAGTAATTTTGTAGAGACCGCAGAGGTTAATTTTTTAAAAACTTTGACCCCAATTATAACCCCTTACCATTTATTGTTTTGGGCTCAAAACAAATTATAAAGTTAGATCCATGCCTAACTAACCTACATCAAAGTTTCAAATGATTAGACCCAAAGTTGGCGGAGGAGTTTGGTAAATGTCTCAAATGTCGAATCGTTTAACTTCGACCCCTTAACAGCCAAATTTCTGGTCGAAAATCGATTAAAACGATTTTCCCAAATCTCAATACACCTTATGTCAAATCTCGAGTCTGTTGACCGAAAATTGTCAGAGTTATTTGGTAGGGATATGTACACGGACAGACACACACACACATTTTCACTTTTATAGATATACTAGCATTTCAGCGCGGCGTTGCCCGGCTGTTTGGAGGTGTATGTTGAGCAAAAAAAAAAAGCGATAATTTTTTTTAACTTTGACCCTTATTATGACCCCTTAACATTTATTGTTTTGGGCTCAAATCAAGTTATTAAGGTAGATTCATGTCCAAGGAACCTATATCTAAAATTTCAAGTGTTTATACCCGTAATTGACGGAGAAGTTTGGTAGAGTTCTCAAAGGTCAAATCGTTGAACTTTGACCCCTTAACAGCCAAATTTCTGGCCGAAAACAAATTACAAAGACTTTCTCAGATCTCAGTACCCTGTATATCAAACTTCGAGTCTGTAGACTGAAAATTGACAGAGTTATTGCGCAGGAAAATGTATACGCAGACACACACACCGACACACAGACACGTTCACTTTTATAGATATACTAGCAGTTCCCCCCGGCTTTGTTCGGGCCCTATGTACTGTTTATAACGTTATGTACATATGTATATATTAAAAAGTGTGAATATGTAAAGTAATGTCTTTCTGTATAATAGTCTTCCTTAACTAACATAGAGAAAAAAAAAAGAAAAGCATTTTCACTTTTATAAATATACTAGCATTTTAGCCCGGTGTTTGGAGGTGTATGTTGAGCAAAAAAAAAAAATAAAATAAATAAATAAAATGTAAATTTTTTTAACAAGGAACCTATATCTAAAATTTCAAGTGTTTATACCCAAAATTGTCGGATGAGTTTGGTAGAGTTCTCAAAGGTCAAATCGTTGAACTTTGACCCCTTAACAACCAAATTCCTGATCGAAAACGGATTAGAAAGATTTTCCCAAAACTCAGTACCCTGCATATTAAATTTTGAGTTTGTAGACTTATAATTGACAGAGTTATTGCCTTGGAAAATGCACACACACACACACACACACACACACACACGCACACACACAACACACACACACATGTTCACTTTTATAGATATATAGACATGAACCGAGGTGCATTGTATGTGACAGTACATGTGATGGGTTTCTTCTGTAAATGATGGATTTCTAAATTATCTTAAAGTATACAACCAATGACAGAATCGATAGTTTTATAAGCAGGCTATACAGCACGAAATTCAGTGCTAAGTTGTTATATTTGCGGCCCAAACTGAACATCTAAAATGGCTTGACTAGATATTTGCTGATTCATCTCGACGAACCAAGTGCAAAAGAGTTTCAAACAACCGCACTTAAAGAGACTGTCAGCATCTTAAAAAGACCTCTCGGTTGGAATATATGAGAGCGCGGATGACTGCTTGACATCTGGTAGATTGCTCCATCCTCAGCTTGACCAAAATAATAAAAAAAGTATCAACATGCGAGTCGCCTTGCCAGAAGAAAAGTTTGTGTCACATGTGTGAAAGTTCATGTAAGACTGCAGCTGGGTTAAAGAGCCACCCGCATGCACAGGCAAACCTCTGTCAAACAGAAGTGATATATATATATAAATATATATATATATGCATATATATATACACATATATATATATACATATATATATATATATATATATATATATATATATATATATATATATTGAAGGAGCGCAAGTTCATTAGGAAATTATTTTGTAACTCAATTAATTTCTTTTAATCACTGCATTAGTTTGCCTCCAAGGATTTACTTTATTATAATATGATTACAGGGATCATCAGTTGTTTACCATGAAACACTGTTTCGGGATTTTAAATATACATATACATATGTATATATATATATATATATATATATATATATGTATATATATATATGTGTATATATATATGTGTGTATATATATATGTATATATATATATGTATTTATGTGTGTGTGTGTGTGTGTGAGATGCTAAATGTGTTCATAGATCACTGTTTTAACTGCATTCCTAATGATGTGGGAAATAAATCCAAGCACACCCCATTTACGTTATAAATGCGTCTTTCAAGCGCGATGGTCGCTGAAGACTTGTGGGGACGGGAAGTGTCCATAGCTGCTCTGAATTCCGCCGGTGGTCA
>NC_136500.1:17974635-18064635 GCF_053919585.1 Euprymna scolopes
ATATTCGGCGTTTCATCCCCTACATATATGTATGTACAGATATGTATATTTATATATAAAAAAGGATACTAGAAAGCTGATTGGCTAACTAAAATTCTCAACAGAAGAGGACCATATAAAAACGAGAAACAACCTCAGAATTCGCGCATAAGCCTGCGAATCCTAGAATGGATGAAACGCCGAATATTCAGTGTAGCTTAATCGCCATATATATTTTATAAATTACTAACTAGCTCTACCTACGTATTGAGCACTTTTGAAGTAAGTACTTAAAGTTTACGCATAAATCTATACTTTCGTATATTAATTTTATGTGAGTAAATGAAGTAGTTATATATATATATATATATATATATATATATATATATATATATATATATATATAGTGTGTGTCGGTATGTGTGTGTATGTAAATGCGTGTATACTTTTTATTTTAAGCTATTTCGAATGCAGGGAAAAAAGATCGTTATGGATCCATTGAAGAATCTATTATTCATCAGGATTGCGAACAAATATGATAATTGTAATGGCAGTTTTCTGTTTTCCTTTTTTTGTTGTTATAAAGAGCTTAAGATTATCAAAAGTATTGTCTACTGTTTTTGCTCATAACAAATTGGAAGCTAGCGTTTTTTGTACGTCATTACTAATAGATTGCCGTACAAGGTGAACGTCTGCCCTCTATCTGGTTTGTTTTTTTGTTTTTTTTTCAAAAGTGTCACTCTTTATTATATGCATTGCCTTCCCAATAACTGAGTAACTTTATCTACCTCAACTGATATGGTAATCCTCCAGAATATCAGATTGGTGGGGTAATAGGTGTTACACCTCACGCAAGGTGATCTGGAACTGTGCGAGTGTTAGATGGTGCTTATATCCATTAGATGGTGCTTATATCCATTAGATGGTGCTTATATCCATTAGATGGTGCTTATGTACAGCATGTAAGTGTCTATTGTAAATGTTGTAATACGAAATTAAGCATGAATAGTCATTAATTTCAGAATAAGCTTAAAAATAATTGATTTATCTCATCGAAGTGTGTTTAGAAATATAATGAAGAGGAGTTATTTTTAGATGGGAAGAACCGTAAATAAATCATGCATTTGAAGTACGCTCTCTTCCCCAACTATCCTCCTCCTCCTCCTCTTCTTCTTCTTCTTCTCATTCTTTCTTCCACTTCTCTTTCACCCTTCTCCCTTAACTATTTACAGCATTTCATTATAACATGCGGAATAATGTTGTATTATCTGGGCTGGTAAATCTCTGTCCCATTTAAGGGTTCTTGATAAGGTGCGGAAAAGTTCCTCTAATTTGATCGACCCCACCATTTATTCTTCTCTACACCCTCTCACTTAAAGATGTGGTGTTACTAGTCTCAGTCTTTTTTAGAAAAACTATTATAGCATTTTTTTTTCTGTCAGAATTCTCTGATTTATTACATGTTTACTTTGCTCCAACTCGTTTGACTTTTCGGCCTAGTGATTGTCATTAATTCGGCTCTGTGATATTTCATCGTAATATAACTTCGTAATCCAGTAGCTTCTTTCCAAGAATTGTAAGCTTATGTAACTCTATCTTCTTGCTGACTATTTTTGATTTTGATTTTCTCAAAACTATGATCATATTATGTATTTGTGATAATGATCTTTCATTTTTACTATCTCTTTAAATCAGGTAACTTCACGCCTCATATGGGACAGTTCCCATAAAAATAAAAGTAAATTATGACTTTACAAATTCAGAATGCATTGTAATGTTATCATACGTCACTCTATCTTTCCTCTGTTTTCTCTACCCCTCCTCCCCATGTCCTCTTCAACATCTTTCTTTTTCCTTTATTCTCATCACTGCAAATAAATGATACGCCTGAAGTAGGTCGGAGGGAATATCGGCCAAAATCCCATTGTTAATATCTCTTAATCCAATGAATTCAGGCCTAATATCAATCAACATTAACTTGCGTTTATTATATTCACATGCTTCTAAAATCTCGATGATATGGTTCAGTGCCTTCGACGATGTGTCTCTGCATCGTTGCTCGGTTATTTTTACCGAACGACAACCGAATCGAAAACTACAAACATTGAACGAAAAGAAAAGAAAAAAAACAAGAGAACAACAATTGTGATTAAAGAAGGCGAGGATCAATGGCATATCTTTCCATTTTCGAACCGGGCGATTCTCGCGAGATCAACGCCCGTTTCTGAAATCTAATTAGCATACGAGAGTCTCACTTCCTCTCGTTTTTTCGCCGGTCTCGTTTCTTGTCGCGCGAAAGATTTTTGTCGATGGCGCCATCTCGCGGCGAGTGTAATTCAGCCTCACTTTCCTATCTAAATTATCGATATCAAGTTTATTACGGAAGTTTGCTCGGCGAAGATAACGCGTTGATTTGGAAAGGAAATTTGACGGCGAAAAAAAGAAAATGGCGCACAAAAGAAAAGGGCGAGGAAAAAAGAAAAAAAATAGCAGGAAAAGTGTAACTGTATTTTTTCTTTCTTATTTTCTCTTTACCAGCATGTGAAACTTTAATCTCAAAGCTTAATGTCCTTGTCTTGTCAGCCATGTAACGCACGCACGCGTATTAAACCTAATAAACCTATATTTCGTTCACACAGTTTTAAGAATCTCGGCTATCGATGAAATAATAAGCTAGGCCAGACTACAAGTGTTTGATAGTCTGGACTAGCTAGTCAAGAAAAAAGAAAATTCGAAACTAATACTGGATCTTGTCCTTTTTTTTCTTACATGTTGCTTCTTGTTGTTACGGGAGCTAGTTCAGGATAAGTACCATACATTTTTACAAAGATGGCCAAATGCGCGAAACTTGGCTTTAAAATGACCAATGTGACACGACTGAACAAGAATATAAGAGTGACCTCCCTTTTAATTTAACCTCGTTTTCGAATATCATTGTAATAATATTTTAACCATCGTTGTAATAGTACGAGAAAGAAATAGTAATTTCGATGTGCAGCGGTTCTTCACCAAAGAAAGAAGTCAGCAGAACGTTACAAAAACAATGGAACACTCAAAAGAAAGGGAGTAGAAAAAGAAAGCATTGTCTGCTAATAGGTGTCGGATGAAAGACTAAGTAAAAAATTGTCTCTTTCAATATGGTTTTATTATTTGTATAGAACTATGTAGCACAATATTACTTTCTGTGTATTTATTAGTACTTATTAATTTATCTCATTAAGGTCAGTTCTATATTTAAAATAAAGTGGGCGCTATTTGCATGGAAATTTTAATTAACTCATATCTGCTGAGCATTATTTTTTCTATGCTTTGCAGCTCAACATCAGCTTTATCAAAACACATTTGTTGATTAACTATATATGACTCATTTTGTGAAATTTCCATTAATTCACAAATGTTTCACACTCCCATATTTTTATTGTCATCGAAATCGGTTAAATCGCTCATTTTTCAATCAAATCGATTAAATCGATTAATTATCTGCTGTAGTTGGGGACCGACAGCGGTGCACCGGAAAAAAGATTTATAGTCACTTTATCCACGATACATTTTAGCTTACATTGCACTGTGGAGAGCTTAATGTTGCTTTCATAAAATTATTTTATATAATGATTTAAATTAAAGTTTAAAATTTAAAAATAAAGTATCATGGTTCAATTATGCTCCAAACAGAAACATTCATTTCGACCGCGCCTCTGTCATATCAAAGAATCTACAGTCGATTTTGTATACCGGGCCCTTCTGCTTATGTGGCAAATCCACTTGTGATGTTAGGCTGTGTAAAGTGTTAACTTTAGTCAAAATCGCCTGTTCATCGAATTATTTTGATTATCGATTATCGATACTTATCGAAGACACTCCGACACAAATACTATCTAGGAACACTGCCAGTCACAAAAAGTACATTTGTTTGAAATTAAAAAAAAAAAAATATTGCTTTTCTATTGTTCTATTATTCTTATGAACTGAATCCAAGGCATGCGTTTTGTATTGCGGTCTTACTTGCTCTTCTATTTATGTTACATCTGCAAGGTTAACAAGACTTTCATAACACATTGTAAATTATCGAACTGTCATTGATCTCCACTATTTGATCGAATATCTTTTCTCTCCCTCTTTCCCATTAAGATAAACTTTCTTACATCGTCTACCATAGTGGTTTGGCGTAGTTTTGTTTGAAGTGGTTAAATGTAATTTGGTTTAGTTTAGTTTAGTTTGTTTTGATGCCATGTGATTTGGTTTGGTTTCGTTTCGTTTAATGTACTCTAATTTTCTGTGGTTTCGTTTGGTGTAGTTTGATTTGTTCCGTCTGTTTTAAAGCATTTTTAAGGTCTGCTTACGTTATTTAATGCTGAAGTCCATTATCTATAAAAAGGATTCATTGTAAGCGTGTATTTTAATACAATTCAGTGTTTATTTTATCCACAGCTAGGTTAAACTTTTTTTCTTTTTTTTTTTTACAAGGTGGTCACCACTTATCAAGGCCCGGAAGCCACTCATGGATAAGGGTTATTGTAAGTACAGTACGTTAGTGTGGATATTTTAGAGTGTCTACTTAAGGGGGCGGTTCATCAGGAATTTGTTAACGTTGGACTTGAAGACATCCAAGTTGTAGTCAGGAGGGAAGCAGGCAGACGGAACAGAATTCTACAGGCGTACAGTTCTGGGGTTTAATACTTTCCCTAGCAATATTAAAACATAAATGATCACAATAGTTCCACGAGGATCTGAACCCAGCCTAAAATATTCAATAGACTAGGAACAATCAAAAACCTTCCACAGATGTGTAGTGGCTTATCAACTCGGATTTACCAATCGATAACTGGAACCGAATCTAAGACAAAGTCAAGCTAGCTTAGAAAGATACCCAATATTGCTAAAGAGTACCTATAAAATTGTCTTGAGTAGGGCCTGTTGACATTTCTAAGCAAGAGCGCCTCAGACAACCAACAATTAATACATCCCACTCATACTGAATGCGGAATATGATGACGTAATTCTTCGCCACCAACGAAAGGAGGGGTAACGCTTGGGAGAATGGCCTATAAACACCTAACAGTAACTGGACATCGATCACACTGTTATCTTAACCAAAAAACTAGATTAATAGAGTACTTCTAAAACTGTAATTCACTGAGTACCACGTAGAGTTCTGACCTTGTAGAAAACTTATTTTACTAGATTCGTATTATTATTTTTATACGAATGAGTTCACCGCTTATCAAGGCCTAATGGTCACGAGGATAATTCTTGATGCGTTTGTTATTTGGACGATGAATAACACCTTGAGAGAATTGGAAACAATAGGTGAAATAATCAGAATCGGGTCATGCATGATAAGAGTTTGTGAGCATTAAACTTGAAAACAGTCATATCGTAGCTAGCCGAGAAGACGTTCTGTGGTATTCTCTTTCACAGATGGGAAGTTCTTGGAAACAAACTTTGTTCATGGAAGTCCCGTTTAGTTGAGCATACACACAAGAAGAAAGGGTAATTCTTTTCGATTGTTTTAGCGAGATGAGTTATCGTTATGAAGGTTTTACGGTGTCGAGACCAGATATTGGAGCTCAGTCGAGCAATTAACATGCCAATAATTATCACCCAGTAGATTTCGGAAAGGTTGTTCGGAGGAGGGGGAACCCCTCCATTTGCGATAACAGTTCATCTTAGGGCGTATCTGACTCTTACACAGGTAGAAAATTGCGTTACGAATACGGCGATTTCTGCTATGACATGACCATTTTTCCAGCTATTTGAACAACAAAGTCAATACAGCTCTTTCATTTCAGTTCTGGAGTGAAAGTCAGTTCTAAGAGCTTATCAAAGTAGAGGGCGTTGTCAAGGAGGGGACCATTCATTTTAATTTGGCAAAAAAAATCGAGTGTTGGTGGTGAAAAGAGGGTAGCTTGGTTTAAGAGGTTTTATTTGACACCGAGTAATAATTGGATAACTAACACCTAAATCTGGAGCAGGTTTTGTTTAAGCAACCGTTTTCTTGGAGCACCTATTTGCTTGATCTTGGTTCAGGTTTAGATCCTGATGTTACTAAATCAGGCTGTCTGAAGATAGTGGCTCCCTGACCAAAACTGCACCATGTTACTATTTTTTTTCCTTTTGCAAAACTCAATCATGTTCTACAAGATCAAAAATAAAAAATAACAATTTTCTTTAAAAAAAAAAGCAACGACCAAATGAAACACTAAGAATAAACATTCGAAGGTAGAAAGATTTTGAAGAAAAGAAATGGGGTATTTTTTACGACGTACTGCGGCGTAGTATAAACACCCCAACCATCCCATGTTCAGAACGGCTTTCGAGGTTGGGGGTGCTTATTCCGAAAGCCGTTCTTAACATTGGGAGGTTGGGATGCTTGTAATACGCTGGGGCACGCCGTAAAAATTTACCAAAAATGGTTTTACCAAAATGACCGGATTCGGCATTAAATGACCTGAAAAGCGTTGATATACGGGAAAACGAAACAACCAAACAAAGCACCATAAATAAATAATTGAAGATATCAAGAACTTGAAGCGTAAAAACGTTCCCCCCCCCCAAATTACCAGATTCGGCATTAAATAACTTGAAAAGGGTTGATTCGCCGTGAAACAAAGCAGCCAAACAACGAAACCAAGTTTAAATGTAGAAATGCCAATCTCTCTCTCTCTCTCTCTCTCTCTCTCTCTCTCTCTCTCTCTCTCTCTCTCTCTCTCTCTCTCTCTCTCTCTACGCAATAACTCTGTCATTTTTAAGTCTACGTACAGGTTACTGAGATTTGGGAAAATCTTTGTAATCCGTTTTCGGCCAGAAATTTGGCTCTTAAGGGGTCAAAGTTCTACGATTTGACCTTTGAGAACTCTACCAAACTCCTACGCCAATTTTGAGTATAAACAATTGAAATTTTAGATGTAGGTTTCTTGACATCGATCTAACTTAATAACTTGATTTGAGGCCAAAACAATAAATGTTTAGGGGTCATAATAGGGGTCAATATTAAAAAAAATGACCGCTTTTTTTTTTTTTTTTTTTGCTCAACATACACCTCCAAACACCCGGGCAACGCCAGGCTGAAATGCCAATAGCATAATGATTTCAAAAATGCGCTGAAAAGCCTGATTATTTTGGTGTTTCGGTTTAAGTGATAACATTTGTAATGTATAATTTTTTCCCCCATTTTTTTCTTTTAACATGGCGTTTTTTCCTTTCTCTCTTTTCTTTGGATTTTTTTTCTTATTGAAGGAATTTTAATCAATCGACCATTAATTTATGCAAATTAAAAACAGTTTGACTCGTATGAATATGCAAATGAGTTTGTGCATCTTCGTAGTCGATAGGAGAAACCGAATCGATGTCGTGTGAGTCGAACAGAAACCGTAATTACGCACCAGATTTTTATTTGGCGACGCCTTTCTGAACGAGGCAAATAGTTTTGAAAAGAAAATTGAGAAATGACGGGGGAAAAAAAGCTTAGCGTGTTCAATCGGCCACCCGCAGACATACTGGTGCCTTTTCAAGACGGGTACGCCTCTCAATGAGATAACGTAGTTTCTCCTTTGAACAAATTAGCAGATAATTTTCTGATATGTCGAAGCAACTTGCTGATATTTATCCGTGCCTTCCCTAATGTAATTATCGTTTTACCAGAAAAGAGAAAAGACGCGTATCAGGCAGGAGGGATCCGTGGCGACAGTGGGGATTTGGTGAGAGTTGCTTCTAGGATCTTGATTATAGCATCCAAGCTTTAAACTGTTGCAGAATGGCATAACTTGATTAAGCATTGTTCAAATCAGTCAGTCGAGGATATATCCTCGACAATTAGTCTGATAGCATGGACCATTTTTAAGTAGGCTGGGGTCTTGCATCTGTCGGGCTGAGGATTCAATCTATTCCATCCGAAGTGGTCCACAAGTGTGTGTTATCCGAGGCTTAATTTTCTTTCTTCGATAAAGGGGTTAATTTATTAGTAATCGCTTAAAGCGTCCTTACAGGCGAATGCTGAGGGGGTGCTCAGCAACTTTATAGGATACAGTACATTTATAGTGCGCTAGATTTGAAAAGACTCACTTGGCCTTATGTCTAACATGCTGAAGATAAGGTAAATGACACTGTTCTTGTGTCAACGATTAAAGTTAAATCATAACGATATTAAAACTACGAGGATTGTTCAAAAAGTAAACATTCATTTTTTTTTAACTTAAAAAGTTTAAGAGCTACGAAGACGGGAGTTGTACCATTAAAATAAGCGCCATTTTGTGCACCAGAATTTTAGTTTTATATAGTCACCACTATTCTCAATACACTTTTGCCAGCGATATATATATATATATATATATATATATATATATATATAAGAAAGTCCGCACTTGTAATTGTTTCAAAAACTGTGAATTTAAACTAAATTTAATGTAACTGTTTGAACAGACTATACCTTATTTAATTTGCCTTTTATTCCTCTGTAATTTTACCAGCTCAGATTTGACTTTTAATTGAAATATTCTAGTGTTCACGTCAATTTAAAAAAAATAACTTCAAATTGAGGAGGCAAAAAGAAAGTCCGCAGAAACAAATTTGCTTAAAACCAGCTTAAATTATCGCCCCTAAATCAGTTTAAATATCCACCAACAGGCAACAAAGCATCTCTAATCGTAATTGTTGTTGTTCCAGGTTATACAACGTAACATTTAGTCCACATGTCACGACTTTCTCTTAATGATCATCAGGAGCTCATTAATCTCCACCTTTCTGGTTTATCCAATCGAGAAATCGGCCGCAGATTGAAATGTGACGAAAAAACGGTACAAAAGACTGCAAAAAGCACCAAAACACCGGCAGTGTTCGTGATGCCCCTAAATCTGTTAAAGTTACTTCTAATGAGGAAGACAATGTTATCAAATCCGCAGCAGAAGAAACAGACTTGAAACGGCTCCTCAAATCCAACAACAGTGTAATCTTGTTTTAAAAAAAGTGCTCTCTTTCTACTGTCAAGAACAGATTAAAGGAATTTAATTTGCGAGGATATGTTGCAAGATGCTTGTCAATGATTTCTGTAAAGAACAGAAAGCGCCATCATGACTCTTCATATTGGTCAAAAGTGCTTTTTAGCGACGAAAGCAAGTTCAATAGGCTAGGAAGTGATGGTAGACAGTACGTCCCTCGGAGGAAAGACGAAGAATTGTACAAATTAGTTTCAACTTAAAAAATATCCTCTTATGAACACGAATTATTTTTCCTCTCTGGAAAGCAGTTGTCTTACACACGAAACATCAAATACCCTTCGAAGTTGGTAAGTCTTTGGTTTTGTCTTTATTTTGTAAGAGAACCAATGCTACGCCTAGTTGGCGCAGCTAGTAACTCATATAATTATTTCTTACTTGAAATGATCGAGAGAAAAAATAAAGCCATGCAATTATTTGTCTAAATTTGATGACGTAATAGAGGTGACATATGATCCAACCCTCTCAAAAATATAAAGAAAAAGGGCCAATTTATGATGTTGATGTAGATTGTCCTGTGGCGCTTAACACCGGAACACAACCGACACAATATCTTGATCAAAAGCGTTAAAAATATTGCACGTGTAATCGTTATTAAGCTCATTCAGTGGATTCGTTATGTCCAATCAGAACAGCAATTAGCGATGAAGCGGCTCCTTTTCTTGGCCACCCCTGCGCAATTTACAGCCGGCGATTCCTTATATCATTCTGATTTATGATTCCCGATCACGCAAATAACGACGATTGACAGAGAATTTGATTTTGGTTATTTTTTAATGGAGTCTTCAAGTGGGCACCATCAAGGTGGGGAGTAGTAAAGTGTAGGTGGCACGAAGTAACATTGAAAGAAAGAAAAACGATAAAAAAAGATTAAAAAATTAGTCATATATTTGGAGCTTTAAATCAAATAGGCAGCCATGTTTATTTTGACGCACAATTTTTTGTTCAAAATTATATTAGCATCGTTGCATTCTGAAAAAGTTATTTTAACGCATATTTTGAGAAAAATATAAAATAGTTGATAATTAATAATAAACTTAAATAGATGCAAATGAATAGACAATTTTTAATCATATAATACAGATCGTTGTCGTCAACCTATGACCGGTATTGGTTACGACCAATTGGTAGGACACGATTTGTCGATCCATATAAAAATTGCCGTAAGAACATTACACTGCGTAATATCTATTTATTATATATATATATATATATACATAAGGCAAAATGTGTGTATGTGTGTTTGTTTGTGTGTGTACGTGTGCTTGTTTGTCTCGCTAAAACTTTCGACAGACGCGATGAACACTGACAAAATTGGTATTGTTAGAAAGATCAGCGTCTCGGATGACAAATATCGAAAAAAATTCAGTGCTGCTCAACTGAGCCGCTTTTTACAAGGTAGGGTCAATTTTTTGCGTCGACATTTTTGCAAAGTCACCATATGCCTTAATCACCGTACGTTTTAAACACATTATATCGAAGGCCCGCTGCTATTTTCATGTATTTTTTTTAGGAACTTTGCTTGCTCAATACCCTTACTATATTACCTCTCCACACCCGATCAACTCTGGGCACCTATAGTATATATATATATATATATATATATATATATATATATATATTGCTTACAAAATTTTGCTTTCGGTTTCGCCTCTGGCTGATGACACTCAATTCCACATTTTTACGACCGAGCAGCGACGCCTCCTACCCCGTTTGGTACTTGTGCACTTTTGCCGCCGCGCTATTTTTAAATAGTTTTTGTCAGGTTAAATTCAAGCTTCACAATATCATTTTTTATTAAACTGTTAAGTAGAAGCACAGAATAGTTTCAAACCCCCTCCCCTATATTAAGAATGACTTTCCAAATAATTACGTTATTATTTAAGCACGGTGGCAAAAGTAGAAACGTACCCTCTTTTTTTTAATTAAAGGAAGATTTTACGATCTAGCAATCTACTGCTCCCCCGTCGCCATTTTTATTGTTATGATCGGGCAACGCCGAGCGGCCACCGCTGATCTCTCTATATATAAAAAGCGAAATGTGTGTGCGTGTGTGTGTGTGAATGTTATGTCTCGCAAAACTTTCGAGAGACGCGACGAACACTAACAAAATCAGTATTGTTAGAAAGATCGGTTTCTCAGACGACAAATACCGAAAAATTGGTCAGAAAGATTAATTCTGTGTTGTTAATTGAGCCATTTTTTACAAGGTGGTGTTAGTTTTTGCGTCGAAATTTTTTAAAATCATCGTGCGTCTTAATCATCGTACGTTTACAACACGTTATTTCTAAGGTCTGTTACGTCACTTGCGTTGGCCAAATCGGTAAACGCGTTTGCTTCTTTTTTTTCACCTTCTTTTCCTCTTCCACATTACAGGTTCGAGACTGACTACCTGGAAATTCACTCTTGTCCGTTCGTCTGTTCATCTGTTCGCCTGTACGTCTGTCCGCACTTTTCTTTTTCTTTTTTCTGTCCGTTATGTTCTCACTAACTACGCCTTGGAATTTTTTTTTTAATTTTGCACAGACATTAAACATGATATGAGTAAAAAAGAAACAGAATGGATTTTCCGGGAAAACTCCGGTTGTCCCCCCAAGGGTCCCTTCTGGGTTAAAATGGCTAAAATTGACACTTTTGTGCTTATTAAAAAAATGGATGCCTTGGATTTTTATAAAACTTTCTGAAAAGTTGTAACTAACTGATTTCTATATGATTTTGTTTGTCTATACTTCGCGATGACTCTTAGGTGTGCTCTAAGGCCTCTTTTAAGGCTAATAAAAGCACTCCATTTTGGAGACTATTTTACCGTACATGTCCAAAAATTTTCTGTATGTCTATTTAGCAGTTTTGCATGGTGTTGAACTCAAAGGCTTTGGGGACTGTTGAGGTTAAATGGGGAGGGGGCAAATGATGGAATTAGTCATTTCTTTTTTTGCATGGTGCAAAACTCAAATTAGTCCTCGCGCGAAAGAGCAGGATACAAAATATTTTAAATAATAATAATAATAATAATAATAATAATAATAATAATAATAATAATAATAATAATAATAATAACAAAGACTTTTGCTGGCGAGGACTACTATTGACCGTAACCAGTTATACACTCCTTTTGAAAATTTCATCTCTATTTTTCTCGTTATGTACTGAATATTTGTTAATGAAACTTATATGAAATTTGTTCCTTATTAAATTTTAAAGATTTTCTATTTTTACATATGTTGAGACCTAAAACTGCACCGTTTGTTCATTTTCACCAGATTTGACGCCTCTTGGGGGACTTTTGGGGCTAAATGGGGGGAGTCATTTTTATGCACTCACAGGGAACCATGCATGCTTCACTTTTTTTTTTAATGTGAGGGGAATCACTTCGGACAAAGCATAAAGCCACTTTATGTAAGGAGCTAAAAAGAAATACTTGAAGGTAAGAAAACACTACTTCAAGGTAAGAAATGTTAATATAAAGTGTTAGAAAGATATATTCTGACCCAGAAAATAACCATTTTCCCCCCATTTGTCAGAAACATCGCTCATAGAATATAAGGAAGAGGATAAAATAAGGAAAGTGAGTGTTGCGAGGCTGCCGAAAGCGAACTGCCTTAGTTCTAATATTTCTCTGTCTTGTTGTATAACACGTATGGATTGGTCTCAATTAGACCAGAGGATTACCAGGCCAACATTGACTCGACAAATCTTTCCGCTTTCTTTTCGGACAATATTGTAAATAAATGATCGAGGTGAAAAAGGGCGAGGATTTAACACGCCACAGACAATTAGAATAATGCCGCATGACAATAAAGTATGGCGACCGTTAATTGATAATACACGAAACGTCTTCGCATATTACATCGAAGTGTGATGAAGAGCGATTATCATTGATTGGAATCGATTAGTAAATCAGCATTTCATTGCAGATGTTCAGAATATATTTCACGATTATTCTTTTCAATTTTTTTTTATGATTCTGCGTTGGTTTTATTAAGAATATATATATATATACAAGAATTAAGATAATCTTCACAATTTTACTAGATTTATACGACAATTTAAGGCACGACAATTGCTCCTGTTCATTCTCTGTCCGTGTGATATTTAAGCACGACAAATCAAGGTACGACAAATAGTATATTTTAATTTACGAAAATTTCGTATTTATTATTACAGAGTCAATTACTTCATATTATATTGTACCCAATCATTATTTCAAAAATAATATATATATATATATATATATATATATATATATATAATTTGAGTGTCATCAGCTAGAAACGAAATCGAAACGAAAGCATCGTTTCATGATCGAAACTGTGTCTACAATTTACGTAAAAACTGGTTTATTTATAGTTGGTCCGTGGAAAGGAGTGTGAATTTTGTTAAATACGGGCTGGTTTCCATGACAACAATGTTTCGATTGACAAGATGCAAGCCAGGGCGGTAGGTCAGTCCTACAGTTTTATATTTAATTAGCAGATATACCCGGTGTTGCCCGGTATGAAAGGGAACGTTAAACTCCTTTTAAAAAATTAAGTAAAAAAAAAAGAAAGAAACCAATACATGTACATGTGAGTATTGTTTTATTTTTTTTTCCTAAATAGTTCACTTCTTGTGAAGCTGAGCTGAGATTGAAACAAAACCTAAAGACATTGAATCAAGTGCGACAACCATTAGGCCAGCTTGACACGTTCTTCAGAAAGCGTTTTACACCCTACTTGTTCTTGCGACTACGCATACGTAGTCGTGAAACAGTTAACAAACGGATAAAAATCTGATGATTCCCACGTACTAATTTTTCAATTTTGACTCCTTAGCAGCCCTTTTTTTCGAATGGAAACCAATTAAAACGTTTTCCCCATGTCTGAATACTCTATGTACCAAATTTCAAGTCTGCAGATCAAAAATTCATTGAGTTTATGGGTTGAGAGTTGTCATCACACACCCACACATTCTCACTTTTATAGATATATAGACTAGCAGGTCACCTGGCGTTGCCCGGTCGTAAAATACGCACAAATATATTTTAATTCATACAGAAACCGAGACATGTCCATACGAGTATTATGTTATTTTTTAAACAGTTCTTGTAAGTAAAAAAAAAAATACTCGAGATGAGGTCGAAACCAAAACCTAAAGACAGTGAGTCAAGTAAAATAACCATCAAGTCAGCTTCAAGTTTTCCACATGTCTGAATACCCTATATACCAAATTTCAAGTAAAAACTCGTCAAGTATATGGTTTGAGAGTTGTCCTCACACTCACACATTCTCAATTTTATAGATATATACGTACACTAGCAAAGTGGGAGGGGGTAAAATACGCTTAAATATGATATTTTAATTTTTTCAAATTTCATATATATTATTATAGAGTCGTGATTTCAAAAGTAAAAAAAAATAATCATTTACATGCCATCAGGCATCGAAACTAGCATGCAAAGCTGGTGACGTTACTACTGTACCGACGTGACACGCATATGAACTGATTAAAAATTTAAAATTAAAAATAAACTAAGATGGATGTAAAACTTGTATAACGATTTTTTTTCTTCAATTTTAACCCATCTTTGACCCCTTAACAGCTATTTTAGCCAGCAAAAGGCCCCAAAAAGAACGGCCCATAAAAAAAAAAAAATAATAATAATAATTTGACGCTCCTAGCGCCGCTCTGCGACTTTTAGTTTCGGATGAGATAGAGTTTTAAAATATGGAGACAGACAGACAGACAGATATACAGCGTTTTATATATTAGATTAGCATTAATATATTGCAATGTTTCATGGAATAAAATTAGTTTAAATTGCTCTACAAAAATTAAGCGTAACTGAAATTTTTCGCTCCCGAAACGCTATCGAGTGTTAGTTGCTAAACCACAAACGTATAAAAGGTTTTAAATTTAAAGTAAACAATAATTACGGGTGCTTGTTCGGAACTCTCCTGCCCATGTAAAACACACACACACACACACACACACACACACACACACACAAAAAAAAAAAAAAAAAAAAAAAAAAAAAAAAAACATCGGTATGATGTTTGAACCCATAACGGAAATAAAATAGCACACACCAAAAACATCGTAAATTAATTATGTACTTTTATTTTTATAAAGAAATTTATTTTGAAGCGAATTTGAGAGGGTTTTTTTTTTCAATTCGCCCTACTCATGTTAAGAATTTTTTTTTTTTAATATTCGCACGTTTGAAATATTTTGAGTTATCTCCCTTGTTCCTCCAAACTGTTTTCAAGATGGTGTCGCCAGATGATCACTCGTAGTTTAACCGGCAAAATTGACTATCTTATATAAATTAAAAGTTTACGTGATTTTTTTTTTTTACGATATTTTCTTGATGTCACGGATAGACACATCATGCAGATTTTTTTTTTTCTATAGGGGTGGGAAGCTAGACAAGCACCTAATTAAGTATACTTTTTCCTTTTAATTTTTATCCTAAATAAATACGCACAATGATTAAATACATACACGCAATAAATAAATAAACTTAAAAATAATGCATTTTTAAAAAAAAACGCGAGATAAATAAACGCTAATAAATTTAACTTCTTCTTTTTAACACTCAAAAATAAGCAAAATAAACCCGTAAATAAATACATAGTTGAATTAAATTCATGCAATTAAATAATCGCATTTTTTTTTTTTTTTCAGTTTTCTTATTTTGTTCTAACTGGGGATGCCAAACATTCATTCGCTATATCATAGATTTTAACCGAGAGATCTTTTAAAAATTATAACCGTCCCTTTAAGTGCAATTGTTTGAATCTCTCTTGCACTTGGTTCACCGGGTATATTTGCCAGATAGTTTTTGAAATTCTTTTTTCTTTCTTTGTAGTGTGTGCATGTGTGCGTGTGTGTTTCATGAGTCCGGTTACTCCTATAACTACTGGAATTATGGAAATCTTCCCTAGATTCCAGTTTCTTTTCATGCCGTACATAAGACCGTAGTGTTTCGTTATCTTTTTCCTAACATCATTGGCGACAATAACTCCTACTAAGGTCGTCTGACGTGTGTGTGTCAATTTCGCTACTAAATTTATCAAAAGGCTCAACGAATTAATTCTTACGCGAATAGATAAATATACGCCATAAATAGACAAGGTTGAATTCTACGCATTCGTTTGAAGCACGCAATAAACAAGCTTCAAGTTTTGCTTTTAAATTTCTAAAAACGAACACTAAACAAATACGTGTGATAAATTCCGACACCTTTTTACAAACTAATTTTGCTGTAATTTGAAGTTTATTTATGAAAAACAATCACCTTTTTTATATCCGGATTATAGTCTAAATTTTTTACCACGAATTTACCGAAAAAGAACGTTTATTTGATAAATATTAAATCCTGCTGAATTAAATAAATACTTCAATACTTACAATTTTATTATTCAAATAATTAAATGTTTATTATTTAAGCATAATTAAATATTTCTAATTTATTATTATTAATATGGTTGTTATTTTTATTGTAATTGTTATTATTTTTGTTGTTATGGTTATTATTATTATTATTATTATTATTATTATTATTATTATTATTATTATTATTATCATCATTAATTATGGATTGATTGATTTTTTATAATTTAACATTGTTTTTGATATAAATAAAATATACTTAACCAGGTTACCTGCGTAATGTAATTAAAAAATATTTATGGTTATAGGGATTTATCTGCAATATATATATATATAATGTAGTAATTTCTGTTTATTTTTTTACATATTCACGGAATACTTATAAGGTATTGCAGATAAATCCCTATAACCATAAATATTTTTTAATTACATTACGTAGGTAACCTGGTTAAGTATATTTCATTTTTATAATATATATATATATATGTATATAATTTTTTTAAAATAATATGTATATACCGCTCCCTATGTGGGGGTACCAAATTCGTTAAAGGGAAAGTTATTCCCAACTCGCATTTAGGTAAAAATGCACTTTCGTAAATAATTGAATTCATTCAAAACATATCGATAAAACGAAAACAAACAGCATATATATATATATATATATATATATATATATATATATATATATATATATATATATATATATATATATATATATATAATTCAATTTCTTTCTTTCCTTATTTTTTTAAAGTAGACATATTTCAACTTTAAAAAAAAACAGAAAGAAATTGAATTGTATTTTTCCTCCTTATTTTAATAAAACATTTCGCATTTTCTACGGGTTCTAAAAACAGTTTTATTTGTTTATTCAATGCTTTTAATATATATATATATATATATATATATATATATATATATATATATATATTATGTAAGTATGTATGTATGTATGTAAGAATATCTATGTATTATGTATGTAAGAACATGTATGTATGTACGTATGTACGTATGTAAGAATATGTATGTATGTATGTATGTATGTAAGATATGTATGTATGTATGTATGTAAGAATATGTATGTATGTATGCATGTAAGAATATTCTGTATGTATGTATGTATGTAAGAATATGTATGTATGTATGTAAGAATATTCTGTATGTATGTATGTATGTAAGAATATTATGTATGTATGTATGTATGTATGTAAGAATATTCTGTATGTATGTATGTAAGAATATGTATGTATGTATGTACGTATGTATGTAAGAATATGTATGTATGTATGTATGTATGTATGTATGTAAGAATATTCTGTATGTATGTATGTATGTAAGAATATTATGTATGTATGTATGTATGTATGTAAGAATATTCTGTATGTATGTATGTAAGAATATGTATGTATGTATGTACGTATGTATGTAAGAATATGTATGTAAGAATATTCTGTATGTATGTATGTAAGAATATGTATGTATGTATGTATGTATGTATTTATGTAAGAATATTCTATATTGTCTATAATATTTTGTTAATATCTTTTCTCTGTAGAAAAGAAGGCATTCTTGGAAACTCCGCGGAATAAGTAATCATTCGTAACGAGTTATGTCAGTATTTGGTTAATATATTTTAGAAAGCGAAGCTCAATTTTTAGATTTGATTTCTTTTTATTTTAATAATATTTTGTATCCAAACATTTATATTGCAAAACAGTACACCGATTATGTCCTACGAACACAGATTTGGAATGGCGCATCAGCAACCGTACACAAACTTTGTTTGAAGTAAGGTATATATATATATATATATATATATATATATATATATATATATATAAATGTGTGTGTGTGTGTGTGTGTGTGTGTGTGTGTGTGTGTGTGTGTGCAAATAGAGCAGAGGGTCTTAGATTCGAGCCTTGTTTTCAGTTTGGGAAAAATTAGGTCACGTGGTACTCGGTCGACTGTGTCACAGCAAATAACGTAGCCTCCTCTGTTTGATTCGCGCGGGCTTTTAACCCACCCACAGCCCATAAAAGTTTTAACCCCTCCTCCCAATTTTTCGTGCCATTATTTTTATTTACAACTTTTGGGGCGATCCTCGGGACTCCAAAGGAGAGAACAGTATCCTTACGCACAAAAAAATGTATAAAAGATAAATGCTACCAACGGCAAGATGAGTTACTCTTCTCCCTACCTCGATAACGTTTTAGTGAGCTTAGGTGTCTATGGTACCGCAATATTTTAAAAATAAGTTAAATTCAATTTTTACGATAGATTTGTTTATTAAATTGTTAGGTGAAAGTACATAATAGTTATCCGCCATGTTATAAATGAGTATTTAAATAATAACGTTCTTATTTCAGCACGGTCCGTATTCTGCATAAATATCCATATTATGTTTGTTTTCGATTTCTCGGCTTTTAACTACATTGTATACGTGATTGCCATACGATATTTTTTTTACACGGTGGTCACCACTTATCAAGGCCCGGAAGCCACTCAGGGATAAGGGTTAATGCAAGTACAGTACGTTAGTGTGGAGATTTGATGAAGTGTTTACTTAAGGGGGCGGTTCATTAGGAATTTGTTAACGTTGGACTTGAAGACATCCAAGTTGTAGTCAGGTGGGAAACAGGCAGACGGAACACAGGCGTGCAGTTCTAAGAAAGAAGCTTTGTTCATGGAATCCATTGTATTGTATTGAATAAGTTTTGAAAAATTCAGGCGCTTCTTCGTTATAAGAACAAAATCCGAAAGTATTGAATATTCAAATATAGACTTTTCATTATCCACCTACTTTAAGTTTGGCGCCTCTTGGGGGACTGTTGGGACTAAAGGGGGGGGGGGCGGTTGTAAATTTCAACTCAAAGCAATGTTATTTACTGAATTATCATGTCGCAATTAGTTAAATATTACTGCATTATTAAATAAAATATATACCTTGATGTTTCTATGATTGTGATAACACCATTAATTGTAACAAGACACCAGTTACTTCCCCTGACTTCATACTGCTTATCTCTCTCTCTCTCTCTCTTTCTGTCTCTCTCTCTCTCTCTCTATATATATATATATATATATATATATATAAAAGTGAAAGTGTCTGTCTGTCTGTCTGTTTGTGTCTGTGTGTCTGTCTATGTACATTTCCCTGCGCAATAACTCTGTCAATTTTCAGTTTACAGACTCGAAATTTGATATACAGGGTACTGAGATTTGATAAAATCTTTGTAATCCGTTTTCGGCCAGAAATTTGGCTGTTAAGGGTCAAAGTTCAACGATTTGACCTTTCAGAACTCTACCAAACTCCTCCGCCAATTTTGGGTCTAAAGACTTGAAATTTTAGATATAGGTTTCTTGGACATGGATCAAACTTAATAACTTGATTTAAGCCCAAAACAATAAATGTTAAGGGGGCATAATAGGAGTCAAATTTAAAAAAAAAAAAATTAACCTCTGTGTTCTCTACCGAATTACTCAGACACCTTCTGGTTTAAACATTTGAAATTTGACATAAAGGGTATTCAGAGGTAGGGCAAGCTTTTTAATCGGTTTGGGTCGAATATTTCAGCTACCAATATATAAATGTATGTATGGATGTTTGCATATCTGCCTAAAATTTTCGACAGAAGCGACGGATTTTCACAAGATTAATATCGTTTTGAAGCTCGACCCTTAAGACGACAAATACTGAAAAATTGGCTAAAAACATTAATTTCTTCATTCTCAACTGGGCACTTTTCTACAGGGAGGGGTCGCTTTTTTCGCCGTTATTTTCGAAAGTCATCCCATCTTTTCGATTGTCTAGCCTTAATTTAAACCTACGTTACTTCCAGTTTGACGGTGGCTGTAACACCAAAGACGTCGCGTTTTCCCCGTTCTTTTCCTTCTTCGCGGTACGAGTTCGAGCCTGCCTTCCTACTACCACTTTTTTTTTTTTTTTTTTTTTTGCTCAGCACACACCTCTAAACACTCGGGCAACGCCAGACACCCATGCTAGTTTATGTATAAATTTGATTTTTTTTTTCGAAAACTATTTCCATTAATAATTAATTTTATATCTTATCGTTTTCTGTGATTTTTGGATATGTTACTAAAATCGACATAATAATTAAATATGTACAATTGGTTTTATTTAATTATCAATATTTCGGTTTTCGAATTTTTGTTTTCAAAGATCGTCAAAATTCATTAAATTATAAATTATTAGATTATAATGTTTTTGTTTTTGCTTTTTTTTGTTTGTTTTTGTAATCGTTCTCGGGGATGCATGTAGAGTTGTATCTTATATTGAAATAAAAAAAAGAAACTATGAAACAATTGAAAAACTTCAAAACGATGCAAGTTGGTAGAAAATTAAATTTTATTGCCTTTGGTAAAAGTTAATTGTTATACATTTTGTTTGTTTGTCTTTTCGGTTAGTCGGCTCCTAATTACATTGTATGATTAGTTTAGTTGGAATAATGCCTGATATAACATATCCTTTCTGTTGTAATCTATCGAATAAATGTTGAAATATTCATTAAAAATAAATTATTGTAATAGTTTTTTTGTTTTTTTTTAATTGGGCGGGGGGGGGCGATAATAAAATCAGCATCCATTTTGGAAGAAGGCACGAGCTTCTAACGCCGACAATGTGTTGAAATGTTGAAATAGTAACAAAGTGCGTTCGTTTGTATCTGTGAGTGACGGTTCCGGTTCAGACGAGGCACTTCCCCTGCCATAGGCTAGACACGTTTCGCAGACGCACTTCATACGACTACCAACCAGCGAACGGTCGAATCAGCAGACGGCGATGCAGAAGGGGATGAAAAGTTACTTTTCGCACAAATCGTTCTGGAGGGAAATTAACTGTAGTCTGAAATAAATACGCCCTGATTTTTCAAAGAAAAAAAGAATTCAGTTCTTAAGAACCGATGCACATCTGTGTGTGTATATATATTCTAAATTTTACAGAAGGTCAGGAAAACATCAATACCGTCGATTTTAAATCGGATATAAACAGACCAGTTTATAGAAAAAAAAAAAATATGGGATTCTCTTCAGCCTCTGTTTATATCTATTTTAGAGGTTGAAGAGAATCCGATATTTTTCGACAGCGAACTGGTCCATTTATATCGGATTTGAAACTGACGATACAGATATTTTTCTGACCTTCTGTAAAATTTTAAAAATAAATATTATGCTTTTATAGTAAATTTTATTGCTTATAATATATTTAATAGAGGCTGAAGGAAGTTCGACATAAGCGACCAGAGATTAGTCCCCTTTGTTTTGAATTTGAAACCGACGGTACCGATGTTTTTTTTTGTTTTTGTTTTGTAACGGAAATTTTGAAGTGAGTTTATAAAAAATTTGGATAAAAGGGGAAATATTAAGAAGTTTGTCAAATTTAAAAAAAAAATTATATCGAGATTTAAACGTAAGCCAAAACTCTTCCCTTCACCACCAATAACGTTTTATATCTTAGACGATTTTAGAACCGGAATCAGAATCGGTGATTGCATCGGAATCGAGAAAATTTTTTAGAATCGTTCAATCACTAATATATATAGACACACACATAAACAAATACGCGCGTGCACGTGTGTGTGTGTGTGTGTGTGTGTGTGTGTGTGTGTGTGTGTGTGTGTATGTGTGTGTGTGTGTGTGTGTGTGTGATGAAAATTATGGAAATAAGATTCCGACGTGATGAGGAGATGAAAAAAGAACAAACAAAAATTATATATTCATCAACGTTTCGTCTTGATTCCAAGATTTCCTCCGGATAATTAATTTGAATTTATACTGGTATTTTATTTTTTTTCAAATCAATCATCCCACGAAAGTCGTAGAATAATGAGAAAACATTGATGAACAAATAATTTTGGAATCTTGCTTTCTTCCTCTTCAATTTCTCCATATATATATGTATGTATGTATCTATATATATATATATATATATATATATATATATATATAAGCACATGTATAATATATATACACACAAACACACACACACACGCGCGCACACACACACACACACATATATATATATATGTATATATATATATATATATATATATATATATATATGTATATATGAGGGTAAACAGTTACATATGGTCGCTACAAAACCCCATCTGTTTCAGTCAATGAGACTTCCTCAGGCGACCCTGAACCTATCGACTCCACAAAGAAAAAGGGAAAAAGGGGTGCTCTTTAAAACAAACACACACACACACACACACACATATATATATATATATACATATATTATATATTACATATATATCATATATATATTTTTTTTATTTATATATTTTTTATATATATTGTATATTATGTATATATTATATATATTATCTATGTATATTATAAATATATTTTATATATTATATATATTATATAAATTACATATATATTATATATTATATATTATATATATTATACATATTATATATATTATACATATTATATACATATTATACATAGTATATGCGTATATATATTATATTTACTATATATACATCATTATACATATTATATATTATATATATTGTATATATATCACATACCTGTATATGTTTATTTTATTATTAGTATATATATATATATATATATATATATATATATATATATATATATATATATATAAGAACAAAGAATTAATACAATTTGTGAAAAAAACACTTTAGCAAGAGTTAAAAAACATATTTAATTTTCAAAAAGGAAAAACGAAAGAAACAGATTATCGTAAATCCGCGGAGTTTCGAAAGAAATGCTTTCCTTCTCTTCAGAGGAAAACACAGAATCAGATTTTGCTTACAAATATTTAATGAAACTGCAAGTGAGCAATAAAGCATACTTCCTAAAAGTTAAAAACTGTGAAACAGAAGGAATGTAGAATTATGTTTGTGTATATATATATATATATATATATATATATATATATATATATATATATATATATATATATATAGTTTTTCGGTGCGAAGATATCCCAAAATTGAAAATAATTGAATTTTAACAAGATCTAATATGATTAAAACGGTCCGTACATCGTAGCAAGATATGACTGTATTTACATTAAAATAATATATACATATATATATATATATATGTATATATAGTCTTCGATATATATATATGTATATGTATATATATACATATATATATATATGTATATATATATACATATATATATATACGTGTGTATATATATATATATATATATATAGTCTTCGAAATTTTTTATAAAAAACACACTTAAATTTTATATTTTTGTTGTCATTCGTTAGAAAACTATATCGTCAGTAAGTCATTTAATCACCTGCAATAGCTACTGCATCAATTTGCTCTCTCAAATTCACGATAGTCCTAATGTTAATTTAAGGGATCATCAGTTGTTTACCATGAAACGCTTTTTCGGGGATTTAAAAACGAAACAGCATTTTAAATTATGGCTCCCCAACAGTGGTGATCAAATATCACCTGCCTTAACAAGAATAAAAAATGTTCCAAATATTGGATCTAGTTACCTACTCCTGATTAATTTGACTAACCTATATTTATGTTATAAATTATGTCTTCCTTACCTGTGAGATTTGTCCCTGTCTTTAAATTCAAAATGGATATATATTTTTTAATTTATCAGCTTACTTGAAATGTTTAAAACTAAAATTATTAATGAAAAACTGTTTTTTTGCTCTTTTAAATAAGGAATATTTTTTAATTTTTAATCCATTTAGTATTACACAAGTGAACTCCAGAAAAACGCGCAAAGTTAAATTAAAGGTTTCATTTAATTATTCATTTACAAATGAAAATATAAAAGGTATTCTTTATTTACAAATTAGACACAAGGCCATGAAAAATAAGTTAGGAGTGTATAGATGGTTGTCGTTGGTTATTATATGGCTATCCTGATCTTAACAAAGATGCATTTTGACAATGGCGATATACGTATTAAGAGACGCCTTCATTTTGACACATTCGTTTAAGCTCTTTCCCTTTCACGCTTTTATACTTTGTCCATCGCTTTAACTTGGATAGACACCAAAGTACTACATTCTCTGTATGGACAACACTAATTTCAATTTCGTCAATAGTTTAAAATCAATTTCATTTACAAAAGACATTTACAATGTTATTACGGAAGGGCAACAGGTCCCTATTTATTTTCCTCTCCACGAGGGAAGAGTTAGACATAAGGTCGCCTCTTAATGTGGGAAAATCTAGCTCCTCAAAACGGGTCATTCTAGACGAAGATAAAAATAAAAAATACCTCAACATAGAAGGGTTTCTCCGTTACTGTCCGAGAACTGCAAAGATGGGTGTAACATTGGAACAGATACTACACTTTGCATTATTTATTTGTTTTGAAATAAAGTATATATACAATGTCAGGTACAAGGTCGTAAATTCTACACTTTGCTTCTATCTCAAACGAGCTCTTTTATGATGTCCGTCATAGGTGATATTAAAGATGTGACACGCGTTCGCAACTGAAAAGCCACTGGACATGAAAACAAACACTCCGGCCTGAATAGCCATATCAGTATTTCCGGGTAGGGACGCTGTAACGTTACCCAACGCGTTGTAACCTCAATCGCAAAGTAGACAAAGTTTAGAAAAGAAATTTATCTCGCTTTTTTTCCCCCGCTTTAACGACATTTATTTCTTCATTCTCCCGTTATTCGTGACTTTTCGGGACGTCCGTGACATCACTCTCACATCTAACGTGATCTCGAATGTCATCCATGTCTCTAACAGGATCGTTCTCTTTCTGGCGTGCTCTTTCTAATTTTATAGTATTTTTCTTCTCCGGTGACGTCATTTTGCATGCATTTGCATATGCGCGTCTGCACTCTGTTACAGCGTCCCGAGCGATTAGCAATAAACTAAGCTCTTCTTGAATAGATAAGATAAAGCATAGAAGAGTGGTCTATCTAGAAATGCTCAGAACTTTTCCCCAGTACAACAGACGCAAAATCATCACATATTAAAAATTACTCATCTACTGTACCATGTAGGTTTCACCCAGGAAAGATATGACACAAAGTCAGTATACGGGTATTGGTAGTTGTTTGAAAATATGACGGACGTTTCAAAGATTATGTTTCCTATTTTTTAATTCCGCCCGAATGGATCAGAAGGGATTGCAAATTTCATTGTTATGATGACTGAACTTATGCATTCATCTTTCGCTTACATATATTATCATCATATCGTATCAATCCAGAATTTCTATTGTTAGCATTGGTTTCCCCGATATTTTTTCTAGAAAGACAATAGGTATATATAGATACGAGAAAGCTGCCAATCTCCTAAGGGAAAGTGTTTGTTTGTGTGTGTGTGTGTGTGTGTGTGTGTGTGTGTGTGTGTGTGTGTGTGTGTGTGTGTGTGTGTGTGTGTGTGGAACGAATTGGAACATCCAGGTCGTCAGTCCGTGTCGTTAATCACTAGACTACCGTCACCTGTCGTTGCGGGTGTGAAACATCTAAGAAAACAACGCCTGCTATGAACGTCTGTTAAAAACAGAAATGTGTCATTAAATTCCTAACAAAAGTGCATTGAGGCTGGTGGTGACTATAGAAAATGAATTCTCGAGCTCGACAAGTCGTTCGTTTTAATGGTACCGCACGCATCTTTGCAGCTCTTGGACGTTTTGAATTTTAAAAAAAAAGCAAAAAAAAAAAAAAATAGGAGGCTTTACTTTTGAATCGATCCTCGTAAAATTCGAGTTGTGAACAATTTCACCGGTAATTCTCAACTGAGTTTGAGGCAATAAAACACGCAGTTTTAAACTGAAATTAACGTTATTAACAATACGGACACACTGAGTATTCAAAAAAAAATAATTAAACTCTATAAAGCTTGTTTATTGGTCCCATAACAAAGGAGAGAGATCGATCGACAGTGAGATAAAGAGAGAGATCGAGAGAGAGAGAGAGAGAGAGAGAGAGAGAGAGGGAGAGAGAAAGAGAGAGAGAAAGAGAGAGAGAAAGAGGATGTGTGTGAGAGATAGAAAGATAGATCGATCGATAGAGAGATTAAGAGAGTAAGAGAGAGAGAGAGAAAGAGAGAGAGAGAAACAAACAGAAAGAAAGGAAAAGAGTAATAGAATATATAGTTTAAGCAATAGAGTGAACATTTAAATCTTCCTGTTTATATTATTGTATTCAACTAACAACTTCAGACTAAAACTGCCAAGTCTGAATCAAAATTTATTATGGGATTTTCATTATTGGAAACGTTTCAAATTTAAGCTTACATTATCTCAAGATTATATCAAAATTTAGGAAATCGTATTTCATTTGTATTTCATGACTATGCATCATATTTCATTCAAATATAAAATTGTTTAATTTTCACATGAAAGCCAGTTCCCCAAAATTATTTGAAACCTGAAATTTGGGGAACATTCATTAATTGATGAATTAGTTTCGGTTAAAATTTCACAAAAATCGAAAATATCTGAATGTTACAGCATATATTCTGACTGTTCCTTTGCAAAAATTAAATCAACTAAATATAACCTCGATTAACTAACCTTGCGCTTGTTAACAAAAGTTAATAATGATCTGTTGATGAGTTTAAAATTGAAAACTGCTCATGCAAAATATGAACGTATAGATTTACCTAAATTGATATAAGTAACTGTGTGTGTTTGTGAGAGAAGTGGAATGTGTGTGCATGTGTGTGTGTGAGTGTGAGTGTGATAGAGAGAGAAGGAGACAGAGAGAGAGAGAAGGGGGGGCATTGAAGTGGTGATTGATAGCTGCCCATAACTGACTCAAGATCCTGATCTGTATCCCCTCGTGTCGGAGATGTCAACCAGTTCACCGTATATGACGAGAATTTATTCCGATTGTGTTTCGTAGTGAAATGAGGGAGGGTGGGTGGGACAGGTGAAGGAAATCAGCTGGACAAAGAGACACGCTTCGATCTGTCGACCACGACACATACACATGCAAAAAAAAAAAGAAACAACTACACCCCCTACCCGCTCACAAGCAACCTTTCACACCCGGGGCCACTGGGTACTTTGAAAGACCGTAAATGACCCAAAGTATACGGTTCACGCAATCTTGCATCCGTCGCTGAATAATCGGTTTATATATGAAACGTTGGGTGGCACACTTATAGGTTATGCATTTTTTTTTCAAAATGGCGGACAACTGTTGAAATGTGGACACGTGTGCCGTTGTAATCCACGCGATCACATACCGTTTCGAATTGCAAACTTCATAACAGTCTCGCTTTTTTTCTTTTTTTTTTTTCATAGGACGGTGTTCAGTATTCAGTACAGAACATTCGTAGATGAAATTTTACAAAGTCTAAATATGTATAATTCTGTTGCAGAATGGTGATAAAAATAAATGACGACATTCAATGCTACTAACACAAAACTTCTGGTCTTTAACGAATACAAGAAACGATAAATATTCAATTAATGTTATAATCCCGACAATTGATGGTTATGAAATAACCATCAATTGTCGGGATTATAACATTAATTGAATATTTATCGTTCAAACAACTTGGCTTAACATCCAATATGTGTATTCATCATGGTTTTTGTTATTTATATATGTATAATCTGAAGAAAATTTGAGTAAAAAATGTAAAAATACATACATGAAGTTTAAATTCCCGAAAAACAAAACAAAAAAATAAATTTAAACTAGCAGACTTAGCACTTGCATAAGCTGACCTCTAAAAAGTCTACAATTACAAAAGAGAATTTGACTATATAAGGATGGTAAAAAAAAAAAAAACTTGATTGTAATTGTTAAATAGAAAACGAGGATCAACAGCTGCCTACCATGTAGCTGTTTATAAGATTTTAAAAAGGGCAGCTGTTAAATACATGGCTCTCCAGTAGATATATATATATATATATATATATATATATATATAATTTATATATAATTTATATATATATATATATATATATATATAAATTATATATACACAAACACTATATACACAAACACTATAAATTATATATACACAAACACTAGTTTATATATATATATATATATATAAACTAGTGTTTGTGTATATATAATTAATGCATATATATATATATAATGTATATAAATAATGTATATGGAAATATGTATAATGTATATATACAATATATATATATAATAAATATATATATAGATATAGATATAGCGTATGTATATATGATGTATATATATATGAAGTATATATAAAATGTATATATAATGCATATATAATGAGCATTATTATAATGTATATTTATAATGTATATATAATGCATATGTATATATAATGCATATATTTAAAGTGTATGAATATATAATGCATATTTATGCATACATATGATGTATGTACGTGTAATGTATATATATATATATATATATATATATATATAATGTGCGTGTGTGTAATGGATATATATATATGTATGTATAAAATTATATATATATATAATTTTATACATACATATATATATGAATATATATATACATACATACATACATACATATGTACACATATATGTACATCGATACCTCCGTTCAGTCTCGAAAGACAAAGTATACCCTATATAGGGGCAGCTGCGCATGTAATTGTGAAGGAGGGGTTGCGCAATATCCAACCACATCTTTCCTGAATCGGCACCGTTTTGAGTCCAGTGGCAAAGAGATAAATGCATGCATACATACATACCTACATACATACACACACACACATACACACACTCACACACATATATATTTATATACAAAGAGAGAGAGAGAGAGAGAGATAGAGAGAGAGAGACATACACACACGCTCACACACAGATGAAATATTAAAATGATTGAGAATATCAGTTACAAATTTACAAAATTTATTAAGTCACTAAGTGTGCAAGCATTATATATTTCTTCTGATGAGTTAAGGGCAAAATAGATTCACTGATTGATATAATAATTAAGTGATTGATTTTGCGCTACAAAACAAATACTGTCAAGAATTGTAAATGTCAACTGGATTCAAGGAATAAATTATAAGATGATCAACATCATGTTTTTTGAAATATACTTTTTGTCATTTATTCACTATATTGCGCTGTAATTACATTGAGCTTCTTAAATGAGGATACGTATATATCATAAGAAAATATATTTCCACAGAATTATATATATATGAATATATATATATATATATATATAAATATATATATATATATATATATATGCGTGTGTATAATGTCTGTAAATAAATGTGTGCACTAAACGGTGTGCATATTTCTATTTGTTTATGTAAATTGTGTATGTGTATACATTAATGTACACATACATACATTAATGTACACATGATTAAATCCTGAACTAAATAACGGTAGTTTAGAATTTTGTAATATATCTGCTACGCAGGAGAGTGAGTAGTGTGGACTATATTTAGCTTAATTTAATCTCATGAAAAAGGTGGAGGGGTAAAAAAGATGGAAGATCTTCGTGAACATTCAGATAACTCCAATTGTCGTGACATTTGAACAATGTATATCAAAAATATCAGTTTCTTTTCGAATATTTTAAGGGTTTTTAGGGAGCATTATATCAGCACAAACTTCCATTTGAAAATTAAAATATTTAAATCATACATCTTTATTACAGTATTAATTTATATATTAATTATTAAATTTAATCCACAGTCATTAGTCACTATTTTAAGTAAGATTTCTTGAACTTCAATTTTGTTCTTACGACTCCTTACGCCTAAGACATTTTTTAGAATCATTATCATAACGTGGATTTTTATCAATATTTAAATAATGATTTATAAGGATGTTAACGAGAAGGTTTCGTTACATTATATCTTGATTTCATATTTTAAGGGGACGTAATCGCGTGCAGAATTATTCTGTGTGGAGGATAAATTTTACCGGATCTGGACGTGTAGTTTTCTGGTATATATATATATATATAAATATATATATATATATATATATATATATATATATATATATATATATATATATATATTTCATGTCCTAATTGAATGTGTGTGTGTGTATATATATATATATATATATATATATATATATATATATATATATATAGTATGTGTGTGTATTAACCTTCAGCTGTTCTTAGATTTTATAGTCTTTTTTTTTTTCTCCTGTTTCTCTAAATATTTCCCACCATTGTTATAGGTTCCTTCGAGGTGTTTTTGTCCATCCTTCACCTGCGCCTTCTGGCGGTTTTGAATCCCACAATTGTTAACTCAACACCTTTGGAATAAGTATATAACCTTGTGGATGCGATATCATCATCGTTAGTAGCAGTAGTAGTAGTAGTAGTAGTAGTAGTAGTAGTTATTTGTTGTTGTTGCGGTTGTTGTTACACAGAATTCTCACAGCCTATAGTGATCTGGGGATTTCGCTAATAAATATCGGCAGCATTTTTACGGAATCTGAGTGACGGTGTCGTCCGATAACCCCAGTAGTCCTCATGTTTTAATAGGGAATAAAAAAGAAAAGGGGTAAATAAATAAATAAATAAAGATTAAGGCATTTTACTCATTGTCAACATTCTTTATATATATATATATATATATATATATATATGCACACGCGGTCGGTTTCAGATCACCGAAGTTAAGCAACGTTTAGCCTGGCCAGTGTTAGACGGATGACCATTTGGTAAGACTAGACGCTGTATGTATGGCGTCGAGTCGTAGAAATTCCCAGGTTGGTATCTGAGGAGCATTAATTCACTGGAAGAGATGTACCCTCACAGTCTTCATTCATGCATCCAGAAGAAAGAAACTCTGGTGTAAAAACCTGCGATCTACTGTATACTCTGTCCTTTGGCAGTCATCTGCATCGGCAAAGGTTAGCAGTAATACCTGAAAAAACGTGGTTGGTTTTACACAAATCGTTCACCACTATACACAAATCCTTTGTGTGGATTTCCGAGCAACTTACTGTTGTGGCGAAAGCTCATACGTCGAAATCGACGGGAGAGTCCATAATTACATATATACATGTATATATATATATATATATATATATATATATATATATATATATATATATATATGTGGGGGGGCGTGTGTGTGTGTGCGTGCGTGCGCGTGTGATAGTGAAGAAGACAGTGGTTAATTAAGAACGACATGGTCTGACGACTAGATGTTCCAAGTTCGAATCCTGTTCGTTCCATAAAAAATACATTTATTTATGATTTTAGTGATTTTCCTGATTCTTCCCGTAAGTACCCGATCTCTACCTAGAAAAGAATTCCAACAAGAAAGATATCGGGGAAAACCAACGCCAATGATAGAATTAATTCATACGAAATTCGTGAATGAATACGTGATCGTCTTTGAGTACACAATTACTCTGGAATGGATCGCGATTGGTAACCACACAAGCTTACGGCACAATCCGCATACATCTTACCGTTTCTCTTGTTTTATGAATGTTTAAGGCTTTTTTTACAATGGAATCACCGCTTATCAAGACCCAGAGGCCATTCGAGGATAATGATTAATGGGTGTGCATTAGTCAATGTGATTATAGCGTAGTAAACATAAGTAGGGGGAATTTTGTGAATTACTTAGGGGGACGGTTCATCAAGAACTTGTTTACATTGGACTTGAAGGCAATCAGATTGTAGTCAGCTGGAAAGCAAGCAATCGGAAAAGAGTTCCGCAGGTGTACAGTTCTAAGAAAGAAGCTTTGTTTATGGAATCTACATTTCGGCACAGATAAAGTGTGTGGGGAATTATTAATAGTGGTTTTGGCTTAAACGAGTGTTTTTCGTGAAAGTTTGGCGAGGGGAGGACCATAGATTGGAGCTTAGCTGAGCACTTGCCATGAAAATAACAATAAAGCAGATACAAACTCGCAACGTCTCTTTTGTGAAATAGAGGTTGCAGGGAAGAGAAAATGACATCCTCCACTAAGCTACGAAGTCTATTTTGAACTCTGTGAAGGCAGGATAAGCTGCTTCTAGCAGCCCCTATCCAGATGTGGCAGCAGTACTCCATCATTTTCTATAATGCTGCAATTATATGAAGTGTATTCGATCTAAGTCAGGGGACGGCACGCTTTTGGAGCGTGAAGACCAAAAAGCTATGCTTATTATAGGGTTACATTATAATGTAGGACATAAGGTTACTTTATATGTAAATAGTTTTTCTGCGCATTTGAAGAAAACAAGTATTTAATTTATGTATTAATACCGTATTACTTTTAACGTACGTATGTGTGTCACGGTTTCTAGGTTATAAATTATTCGCTCAGGAGATCCTATTGATTAAAAAGGAGAGTAAAAGGTGGTAACATACTACGTACATTGAAGTATTAGTATATGGATCGGCTAATATTATATGGATCGGCTAATATTATATGGATCGGCTAATATTATGTTAGTAGTACGTTATTACTTTCTATCTTTTTTAATAAATAGGATCTCCCAATCACCAAAGACACAATGTATAAAAAAAAAGAAAACATTTTTTTTTAAATGATGTCGCTTTTGGGTTTTCTACTTTGGATCCAAGGGCACTATCTGTTCTGTTTGAAGATGGTATAATAATATCGTGGGGTTTGCATTGGCGCCGGGCGTCCATAAAATAGTAATATGTCACAGACTCATATAAGGATATTGGAGATAAACCCTAACTAGATATATTTTGACACTACATTAGCCAGATTACTTAGATAAATCCTTTTACAGTTTTAACAAAATGACTACAGTAATATCGTGAGGTCTCCATTCATACTGAACGTCCACAGAATGCTCTCCAACAATATATCTTATATGAAAAATGTCACTGTGGAATTTTCACAGATCCCGCTAGTGTAATATGATTATATTTAAACGATAGCACTCATTTTATTATAGGAATATTAAGCAAAATTAATACTGAATAAGGTGACGGGTTAAAGAAAGTTCACTCAAGGTGCCAGAGTCAATCTAGAGTCATTTATTTTGCAATAATCTTTGGATACGTATAATTCCGTAAGTGCCCATCATCCAGCTATGCGTAAAATAGCAACTTGTGTTCAATTACATTTTTTTTAAGTTTGGACCATGCTCCATATTCTCCTAACCTAGCTCTGTCAAATTATCACTTATTTCGAAGATTACTCGCCAAAAGATTGGACAGAAAGCTAGGCGGGACGTACACTTGTATGCTACGAACAGTGTTAAATATATCTTGCCAAGATCATCCCACGAAACAGCAACTTTATGGTAACGTATCTTCCCTATATATTACTATAAGGGAGCGACGTCTACGATTTGCAGGTCACTGCCAGAGGGTTACGCAAGACCTTGTGAGAAATGTATTGCTGTGGACTCCACGACAAAGCAAGGAGCCCAATCAGATAGAAAGATAAAACTATTAAAATGATCTTAGGTTAACACAACTAGATACGATTTAACATGAATCAGATTAAAATTTTACATCAAAACCTAAAAATTCTTATAAGCCGGATATTTATAAGCTCGTTCACAGATGAAATTAAGTTATACATCAATATGAGGAGGCAGCCCATATACTAAAATAAGAAAAATTACTAAGTAGACCAAGCCTAGAAATTAGTAGCATTTGGGAGCCTCTAATTGTAGAAACAAAAACAACATTGTACGCCCTCAAAGTTTCAGTAATGGAAGGAAGATAATTCCCTGGCGATCTTTATCAGAGTTGCCTTCCCTTTGTCAACCAATTTTTCACAAATATGAAACAGTAATCATAAAATACAGACTAACTCAAAGACTACGAAAATATCTACGGAGACAGTAACTTCTGTCTTCCCCCCCCCCAAACAATAACCAACATTCTTTAGGATGGTCGAAGAGCTAATCCGACCGAAACGTTGCACAAAAAAAACGCCCAAAATGAGAACAATAGTCCGATCAATACAAGTAGTTTTCAAGATGAAATTTTGAATCAGCAAAAACTTTTGTCCCGATTTAATAATACCTCGAGCGGAATTCTTCTTCTTCTTCTTCTTCTTCTTCTTCTTCTAATTATTATTATTATTATTATTATTATTATTATTATTATTATTATTATTATTATTCTCTATTTTTCTTTTTTTTTTTTTTTTTTTTTTTTTTGCAACAAAACTTGTCTATATATTTTGTTTTACGTTCGGAATGCGCATTTCCTCGAGCTGTTGTCATCTTATTTTTGCTCTTATTTCTGTGCTTTTATTCATATTCAATTAGTTTCGCTCGTCGTATAGTGAAACCGGATAAATATGTAAGACATTTACAAAAAGCTTATACGACGAATACGGCATCACCGCTTCCTATTATTTCTTTAGCGTCTATCAATATTCATTCAAAATTTAAAAGAAAGCGAAACCAAAAGCCAATCAAATAGAAATATATAGCAAAACAATTGTTATAAAATATACGAACTTGTATTATTTTCAATAATAAGTAAAACATTTTTTCGTCAGAGTTTTCATCGCGCATGCGTATGATCACAGTTGCGCGTTTAGCTAAAGAGTATAAATTATTTGAATATTTTCCCCCAATCTCACGTACGTATTAATTCGCGCATAATTTATTGAAAAGCGGGGAAAATAGATAGAAATGCGTTTATTTGCAATTGTAATAGAGGCCGTCGGAGGAAATATTTCATTCATATCTTCTCTGTAAAACATAAGATACTTTCTTTTTATTTCTCTGTAATTAAATCTGTTTCGGAAGAGCGAAGTTTTGAATAGATTCGTTCGCTGCGACGCCATTTGTTGGAGACGCTCATCAAAATGGCGCTTAGATTCAACAATAGTTGTGCGCCTTAAAATAAACTATAAAATAATGAGTGTAACTATTTTATTTCGAAATCGGACTATTGGCATAACTCAGTTCTTAAACATGCTTAATTTCTTTGTTTTTAAATTAAATTTTATTCGCCCCAATACAAGGGCTACCGTGAATTATGGGATCAGATACGTAGTGACATCCTAAGTGGCGATTTATGTAGGAAAATGATTGTTTAGCTTAAAAATGTGTGTCTCTTCATACAGTCGCAAAAACAGGAAGCAGGGAGGGAATTTCAAAGACAAGCGGTTTGAGAAAAGAAACTACTAGTGGAGACAGCTTTATGGCATCTGGACATTTGTACAGTGAAGGGGTGTCATTTTGATGCTCGACTGGTTGGTCAGAGATTTACGTTAATGAGGGTTGGCACAAGTGCAGGAAGTTCCATAAAAGTACTTGTAAAACAAGCACAGGGATGCAAGTCTGCAGTGATGGGACAGGTGTTGGAGCTTGGTAGACAGTGCTAAACCTATTAGGTTAGAGATTCTTTTTTTAACCTTGTCCAAGAGGGAGAGACTAGTAATTTAGCAAAAGTATTTCGTGCATGGACGAGTGGTGGTTTTGAAAAGATAGCGGTTGGTAAAAAAATGTTTTCTATCCCAATAGAGGGAGCCCATCTATGTATTTGCTGCAGTGTATGTTATCTGTGAATGTTAAATCGATGTGTTTCAATGTCGGAATCTCAGGAAAGGTGCTATCCATTTCTTAAAGAACTTATAAATGCCTCGCTTTATAACTTGATTCACTTTGTTAAAGAACTTATAAATGCCTCTGTTTATAACTTGATTACATTTATTAAAGAACTTATAAATGCCTCGCTTTTAAAAATCTTTTTTCTTTTTTTTAGGTTTTACAGCGAAATTTGAATCCAATTCATGTTTAATTTCCTCTCGTGATGTTGAGCAAAAACAATCTAAATGGTTTTGTAGGGAGTTCGATCAGGGGAATACGCAGGAGTGGACATTTCCCACCTAAATTCTCCGAGGAGATCTTTGGTTAGTAATGGTTTGTCAGAACGAGCATTATCATGATGGAAGATGACGGTCCTTTCTATCGACTAAAGAATGTCGTTTACGCGTTTACAGGGGGTGAGAATATTGCAGAAAAATATAAATGATACGTCAATAATCTTTAAAAACGATATAACTTAATCAATGCGATATGTTTAATAACAATATGCATAAAATAAATTACAATGGTTTCAAATGAACCTTCTACACACCAACAAAATCTTTTGCACTGACCTGCTATTACATATTCTTATGTGTAGCGTGATCAGATAATGACAATCTTATAACTAACAATTTAAAATGCCTCCCCACGGGACAGAGTTAGACACCAGAGTCGTTTTTTTTTTTTTAAGTTGAGAAAAGGAACAAAAATTAAAAATTGTCTAAGCCGCGAAGGATTTCTCCCCCACTGAGAGAGAACAATAAATTGAAGTGCAGCATCTGACGAACAGATACTGCACTTTGATATATTAAATCCTTTATTCAAGCTAAAATCACAATGTAAGTTCAAACTGAACAAAAATCTTAGGCACAAGGCCAACTCAAAAAGGGGGTCGTTAGTCATCCTTTTCACTTCAGAACTAAACAAAAGTTTCTCTTCGCTATTATCTTCTTTCACTATAATACCGCATTCACCCTTTCGTACTTGGGGACGTCCTACTTAGAGCCGAATAGTTTAAAACATTTTTTTACGTGTAACAACAAAAAAGATAATAATAATAATAATAATAATAATAATAATAATAATAATAATAATAATGGTACAATAGTTCATTTGTATCGATACGGGGGAAGAAAAAATACAAAAATGGTTAGTAGGACCCTCCTAACCTCGAAAGGCTCAAATGTTATAGCGAGTTTGCAAGGCAATGAGTCATATAAAATATGAACGTGTTTTATTGAAATAGTTAAAACCTACAACAACGAAATTCAAAGTTCACGAAATTAGCATCGTTGAAACTTCATCAAACAATACAGGAAAAGAAAGAAGACCAAAAAAGTACGAAAAAAAATGGCAAAGTTATTAAAGCCCATCCAATAAAAATAGAGATTTACAACTGATTGGATTCAGCAGATGAAAAAACGAAAGAAAAAAAAAAGCGTCAAATTTGACGTTTATGTTCGTTTCGCTGTGACAAAATAAAAATGGCTACCGACCAAACCCATTCGTTTTTTATAGGTATTCATAACGAAACCTTTTATTGTCGGCGAATATTTTTATGAGACGAAACTCACGAACAATTGGCGAAACATTTAATCTATTCGGTTTTCAATTAATTACGTATTACATCAAAATCGGTGAACCTGGGTATTTTTTTTTCGAAATCCTTTTGAAGCAATACATTTTTGCTTATAGTGGAACGTGTGCCCCCAATTTAGTTAAAGTTGTAATGATATTTCAGATGTTGCACTCTCTGGCTTTCTAAAAGCCGGACTTCCCCTTGATGTACGAATATACGCTAAATCATAATGGAACATAGAAGTTAGTACACACACATACACACACATTTTATATATAGAATTGAAAAGATTTATTAGGTTATCATCTAATGTAGAAACATACTTATGTAAATTAGTCAAAAGAAAGAGAGTATCACACTTTCTCTAAATATTTATAGATACCATAATAAATGGTAGCGAGTTGTTGACGCGACATGGAGAAAGAGGCGTAAAGAAATACATTAGTAGTTGAGAGAAAGAAAGATAGAGAGAGACAGAAAGAGAGAGATAGAGAGAGAAAGAGAGAGAGAGACATATTTTAAGCAAATCTCTCCAGACAAGGCATGAAGCCACTTGATATAAGAGCTAACAAGAACGAAAGAAGAATAACTTGTTCGGTTGATTATAAATTACCGCTAATCAAGACAAATAAAACAGAATTATTTCAAAGACTAGCAGGACCGTGGAAATTCAACGCAATGAGAAATATATTTCATCAACGAATATGTTTTGATAAAACTGAATTTTATTATTATTATTATTATTATTATTATTATTATTATTATCATTATTATTATTATTATTATTACTATTATTATTATTATTATTATTATTATTATTATTATTATTATTATTATTATTCGTTTACTTTTTATTTATATGTTGCATATCTTTTTCTATTTATAAATTAGCGAAATAGCGAATATTGGAGGTGGAATTTTCCACTAAAGCCATGAATCTAGCAACTATTCTGTTTTTAAATCTCCCAAACAGCTACATGGTAAACAGCTGATGAGTATTTTTCCTTTTTAAAATTTAAGGTGTTATATATATATATTTTACTGTAATTGAATTCCCTTTTGTAAATGCGAATTTACTAGCGGAAAGTCAGCAAGTGCGTTAAGTTGAACTTAATATCCTTACGAATTAAAACTCTATTTTATGTTATTATATTGCTTTATAGAAAACTCGGAGCTTCTTTAAGCTATGTATGTATAGTATTTCAAAGATGATTGAAGAGAAACTATAAAGTACACGATCGTAGTACGAGAGCTAATATATTAGGTTGGCAACTAAGTTTTTGCCGTTTTTAAATCTACATTGTTTTTTTTTTTAAATAAAACAACTAACAGCTATTTAATTGATGATGTATTTGTATTCATCAAACTTTCCCGATTTTGAACAAGATTCTCAATATTTTTTCGGTAGAAATCATTGGATTTTGATTCGAAAAATGAATTATAACAAATACATTTTCAAAACGCAATATATATTAAAAAGAAAAGACTGTAAGAACTTAGTTCTTAATACATTATTTTATTGAAGAACCCCATGAGCCGATGATTGTTTCCTCGGCACCAAATCCAACAGAATCTAATCCATCGATGAGATGGCCCTTGTAGTTCTAGTACATCCACCATCTCAGTCTTTGCCTTCTCACCCTTTGAAATGAAGTTAGTTTATTGCTAATCGCCTGGAATGCCCCTATCCGAGAATGCCAACGGAACTACACGAACATTTTTTTGCAGACCACTTTGCTTTTCCTCTACGCCGTTGGATTTTCAACCCCATTTTCGACCCTTGTGTCACATCATCTCGCTGTGGGAGAGAGATAATATTAAATTTTCTGATAGGTATACTAGAGTTTCATCGTTATAGAGATATAGCTCAGTGGTACAGCATTCGACTCCATATCGAATGATCCCCTGTTCAGCCCGGTGTATATCTTACCATTTTTTTTTTTAATTAATAAGTTACATTACGATAATGACTTAAATTTACGATAAAAGAAGAAACACTATTTAAAATCGCCGCAAATCATTTCTTCGTTTGCATATCTTAGAACTAAACATTGATCAGAAGTGACTAATATTTAAAAGTTATTCGTGTCAAACCAAGAGGCAGGAATAGGTTCATATAGATATTCGCGGACGCACCTCAAATGTTATTTCAAAGTTAATCAAAACAGACAGAAATAGTATCTTAAAACCTACCTAGACGCAACAAATAATAGAATAGATATTTGAACAAACATTTTAAAGATTAGAGATTAGAAGACAGAGCCAGAGAAGACGAAATATCTCAGCCGGAATAAAGAAGTTCAAAATCAGCTATACAATGTAGACTATCACCATTTAAAACTAATATAATACACTGAATATTATCATATGTAATCTCGCATTCCATAAATTAAACATGAGAATTAATAACGGTAGCTTAAAAGACGCCGAAGGGAATCAAACACTAGACCAGACTGAGCGTCGATAAATAAACGCGATTCTTTGTTCGTGAAGGAATAGGAAAAAGAGAAGGGGGAGAGATACAAAACAGAGTTTTGTTTTCATTTCTGATCCTCCTCTTTTAAAGCGCTGGCGATTAAGTCGCGACACAGTTTTGCCCGTTCATTTCTGTTAGACTCTGTGTAAAGACCGGAAGTTGATCACATGCGCCATATTTGATTCATTTTATATCTTGATGCGCATATACTGAACTCTAATCCTCGACGTCTGCTACAGAGTCGTCGTCGATGTTCCGTTTGGTCAGTCGCCACTTGGCACACGTTAGACGTATTTAAATAGATCTAACAAAAGAAGGAGAAAACGGAGGGTCCCGACGGGGTTGTGTATGGGTCAAAGGATATTGGATGGCGGATGGGGGAGATCTGTGCCTATCTTTTTATGATTTGAAATAAAAATGTTTTAAAGCATTCTTATTATTTCTTTTTTTTTTTCTTCCCGTGATGTCAGGCATATATTATGATACGGGTTGCTTAGGACCAACAGCTACACACACACACACACACACACGTGCGCGCGCACACACACACACACGTGTATACACATGCACAGAAATGCATATATAAGACACACGCACTCATCCCAACACGAGGAAACGTACACATCCACAAACACATACGTACACTCTCACAATAATACACTCGTATGCATAGGTAACCCACAACACATAGACACGCACAACTCATGCACAAACGGGCTTATGTACGCACGCACACATACATGATCCATACGCATGCACATAGGCAACATCTCTTCACGCACATGCATGAACCTTTCCACATACATGATCCACGCACTACAAAAACTCTAACGCACTACAAAAACTCTAACGCACAACAAAAACTCTAATGCACAACAAAGACACTAACGCACTATAAAAACTCTAACGCACAACAAAAACACTAACGCACAACAAAAACACTAACGCACAACAAAAACACTAACGGACAACAAAGACTCTAACGCACTACAAAGACAAGTAACAAAAAACTTAAAAAGAAAACCTTACTTTTTTATTTGAAACCCTACGCACATTCCCGCGGTAAAAAATCTCCGATCTCTTATTGTAAAACATTCACGGCAAGAACTCAACTCCCTTCCACCACTGAAATGAACTCTCCCTTTCTTTCCCTGTATATCTTACAACAATTACAAGGTTTATTTGAACGCACATTATTTAAAACTTACGCAAAAAAAAATAAATAAAATAAAATATTTATATATTCTTCAATTAAGAATACGAGTTATTTCCCTTGTTTAGTTTTATTTGAGCGGACATAATTGAAAAAGAGTTTTCTATTTTACCGTAGGCACAGACGAGACAATATAATATACATAAAAACATTGCAGTGATGGCTGTTATCAAAGTATCAACAATATAAGGCAACAATAAAAAAAAATATTAGATAGCACAAATCAAAGTTTGCTTTGCCAGCTTAAATGCTATTTGAGTACAACTTTGAAAATCTGACAGGACAACTTTTTAAGTTAGATATAAAATTAACAATGAGAATAAAACCCAAAAGAATGGTACTTATTTAAAATATTTTAAGTATAAACTTATAAATTAAGAAATATGAAACATCCGATATATGTATGAGTTACAACTAACCCCACGGGGCCCAACATTAAACTAGGTTTCTGTCCGACCAACTGTATAAGTTTAAGCAAGCCCATTCCACTGCAGATATCCTAATTGTAATCTCTGAACGTGTATACCATACATTGGATAAAGCAGAGGAGGCTAGGATAGTAGCCTGAGATATATCTAAGGCCTTTGACAGAGTATGGCACGATGGTCTTTCTGTGAAAATTAAATCCTATGGTATTACTGGACGAATCTTATAATATATTTAATTAAATCCTTCTTAAATAAGAGAAGAATCCAAGTTGTCGTCGAGGGTCGTATGTCTAAACAATATGATATAAATGCAGAGGTTGATCCTTGAACCTTTATTATTCCTGATATTCATAAATGACCTCTGTGATAAAATTGTCTGGGATGGGTATATTTTCTGATGATACCACGCTCTATAACAGATATGAGGGGGGAACCGAATGAACATGTATTCAAGGCAATGTCAGAAACGCTAGAAGAAGACATCCGGTCTGTGGTGGAATGAGGGCAAAAATTGATGATCACATTCAATGCTGCCCAGATTAAGCTTCTTTCCTTTAATAACTCCAAGAGACCTACTCAACCACTAATAACCACTAATACATTACCTGAAACTCTTCGGCTTAATATTCAGGGGAACATGAGTTGGAACAAATATATTGAAGGAATTGCTAAGGTTGCTGCAAAGAAAGTGGGCTCTCTCTACCTTGCTAAAAAGTTACTTACGCCCAATAGTATCTTGTACCTCTACAACGCCACCATTCGCCCATGTATGGCATATTGTTGTCACATTTGGGCTGGTGCATCTTCTACTAGTTTCTCCCTCTTACATAGGGTTCAAAAGAGTCACCAACCTAATAGGTCCTGTACTATCCAATCGACTTCAGCCGCTGTCCAATCGACAAAATGTTGCATCCCTCTGCCTGATTTACAAGTATTTTAATGGTGGATACTTCAATGAACTACAAGTCCTTGTGCCACTTCGACGGAAATACGCCCAACGAACCCGACAACGAGCAAAATCTCACCCTTACACAGCAGAGATCTCTAGATGCAAGAAAGCCTTCTATTCCAATAGTTTCTTCCCTAGAATTGCTAGACTTTGGAATTCCTTCCTGGTTCCTGCTTCCCTGACTTTGGCTGTTAAGGGGTTAAAGTTCAATGTTTTGACCTTTCAGAACTCTACCAAACTCCTCCGAAAATTTTGGGTCTAAACACTTGAAATTTTAGATGTAGGTTCCTTGGACGTGGATCTACCTTAATAACGTGATTTGAGCCAAAAATAATAAATGTTAAGGTGTCATAATAGGGGTCAAAGTTTAAAAAAATTTGACCTCTGCGGTCTCTACCAAATTACTCAGACAATTTCTGGTCTAAACATTTGAAATTTGACATAAAGGATATTCAGAGATATGGCAAGCTTTTTAATCGGTTTGGGTCGAAAATTTGAGCTACAAATATATAAATCTATGTATGTATGTTTGCATGTCTGCCTAAAACTTTCGACAGCGGCGACAGATTTTCACAAAATCAGTATCGTTTTGAAGTTCGACCTTTCAGACGAAAAATATCGAAAAATTGGCTAAAAACATTAATTCCTTCACCCTCAACTGGGCACTTTTCTACAGGGAGGGGTCGCTTTTTTCGCTGATATTTTCGAAAGTCTTTTCGATTGTCTAGCCTTAATTAAAACCTTCGTCACCCCCGGTTTGACGATGGTCGTAACAGCAAAGACGTCACGCTTTTCCCCGTTCTTTTCCTTCTTCACGGTACGGGTTCGAGCCTGCCTTCCTACTGTTTTTTTTTCTTTGCTCAACATACACCTCCAAACACCCGGGCAACGCCGGGCTAAAATGACAGTATATCTATAAGTTCGAATGTGCGTATGAGTGTGAGGAAACTTCTCAACTTATATAAACGAACCTACAGATTTGAAATTTGGTATATAGGATATTCAGACATGTGGACAACTTTTTAATCCATTTTTATCCGGAAACAAATGGCTGCTAAGGGGTCAAAACTGAAAAATTGGTGCGTGGGTGTGATTGGATTGGTACCTCTTTGTACACTGTTTCACGTATGTGCATGCAATGAAACATGACAACTTCGTTAGGTTAAGAATACTAGATTGGAAACACTTCGTAAATACGTGTCAAGTTGGTCTAATGGTTATCGTACTTCACTCACTGTCTTTAGGTTTTGGTTTCGATTTCAGCTCGAGTATTTTTCTTTTATTTTACTTACAAAAAGTTCAGAAAAAAACATAATACTCGCATGCACGTGTCTCAGTTTATTTCCCTCTTTTTTATTTCATTGTTTTTTTATGGAATTTGATGTTATGTTTAATGCCGGGCAACGTTGGGTACATCTGCTAGAACAGTAATTAAATTACGCTGAAAAATAAATTTTTAGTGATAAGACAAACCTATCAAGATCAAAAAACTTATACCCGATTAAAACGAGCAAAAAATTAGATTAAGAACATAGAGCGTCACGTAAGATAGACACTTGATTGCATTTTCAAGTCAATAATGTTTACAGAACAAGGCATATGGGAGAAACCGCTTTGGGCTATTCTATTTCGAAGCTAAATGTTTTTCGTCAGAAGTGGAGAAAAGCCGGCATTATACAAATATAAGATAAAAAGGAAACACTGAGTTGAAAATCATTCAGATTAGAAATGGAACAAAATAGTGTGTGGGGGGTATGTTGGAAAGATGAGGGAAAAGAGCAAGAAAGTTTTTTAATAAAATTTAAAAGTTGAGAAAATTTGTAACTTTTAGCAGAATTTGAACAATATTTTCTGAAATCTTTAAAAAAATTTACAGCAACTCTTTTTTAAATATATATATATATATATATATATATATATATATAGCTGCAAACACTATCAATAATCCCTCCACGCACACTTTTTATCTGTGCCTAAACCTAAACGTAGATTTCATGAACAAAGCTTATTTCTTAGAAGTGCATGCCTGTCATCCGTTTTCCTGCTGACTACAATCTGATTGTCTTCAAGTCCAACGTAAACAAGTTCTTGATGAGCTGTTCCACTTAAGTTAACAAATTTACCGAATTTCCATTACTAACGATTATTATATTATCCAATTGCTACTGTACACTCTTGACCCTTATCCTCGAGTGGTCTATGGGCCTTGATAAATGATGATTCCTATGTACAAATATATATATATATATAATTGTATGTATGTATATATATATATATATATATATATATGGCAATTAAGCTTAAGGTGTAAAATAGGTCAGATCACTATATAACTACGCTTCCCGTTAAAAAAGCACACACAAAGGAAGGGTTGAACCTAAGATCAACAGGGCATTTGTCCTGTAAGTGCCTGGCCATTGGCTGATTAGGAAGGGAGCGGTGGAAACTAGGAAGCTGATTGGCTAACTAAAAACGCAATAGAATGTGCGTGTATAAAAAACGCTAGATAACCACAAATCTTCGCATAAGCCTGACGAATCCTAGCATGGATGAAACGCGGAATATTCTTCTTAGCCTAATTGCCATATATATTTTTATAACTTACTACGTAGCTCTACCTATGTATTGAGCACTGTTGAAGTAAATACTTAAAGTTTCCGCATAAAAGTATACTTCCGTATATCAATTTATGTGATTAAATGAAGTAGTCATATATATATATATATATATATATATATATATATATATATATATATATATATACACACACACACGAATTCAAAAAAATTGTTGCCAATATTACAAATTGAATAATTCTGTGAACTTGAAGTGAGTATGAATTAAAAGCGAAATATTCGAAATAAAGCATTGATATAAGAAATTGAATTTAAATTGGGTAAATTAGAAATTGCAATTTATTATTTGACAAGGAATATAAGTTAAAAACTAAAAAAAAAAAAATCCTTAATCTATGAAGTTTCAAGGAATGGATCTTATCCTCAAAGCAAAGTAGTTATCAAAATAATATTCACACGTAAGCTATAATTTTGCTGGTTGTCACATAAACATGATCGTCGAGCATCGACTTCGTTTGAAATGTCCTTTTAACTAATACATTTGTGCATTTTCTTTACTAATAGGATTTCTCTCATAATTTGTACTTTTCAGTTTATGTGACAGTTATATTTTGTTGTTCAATACAATATTGTCAGTTTCGTAGACATTATATACGGGTGAGATGTCTCATATGTTAATTGATGTCCTTGAATCCATATATGTTATTGTCTGTATCTCTGTATACGTAGCTATTGCGTGTTTCACCGTTTCTCAGTATGTGTGTATGTGTGTGTGTGTGTGTGTGTGTGTGTGCGCCCCCCCATCTATGTGATATCAATTCCGGTAGACGTTTCGCTCTCAAATAGCGTCGTTAACTGGTACGAGTGCAAAAATGCGATAACTAATGTTCCCGGTGCGTGTCGGCTATTCACAATTCACACCAGACACCGTGTCTTGGCGCGTAATTAGAAAGTGCTTACAGCCTTTGCCCAATGCCGACGATAGAAAGAGCGCGCAGAGATACTTTGCGACCTTTTTATCACTCGCTCCTCCCTTCTCCTTATATATTGTAAGACGCCCCCCACCTCGAAATGCCGGCGAAACAAGTTAGAATGGCGTTTTAATTCCACCTTTCATCTTCTTTCGCCGAGAGATTAGACGAAATATTAAATTAAATGTAACCTGTCGAAGGAAAATAGAATTAGCAAATAGTTTTTATGTGTCAATTCGTTATTTTATGCGTTTGTTCACGGATATTTTGATGTCTTTGTAAGTAAACTTTCTTCTTCTTCTTCTTCTTCTTCTTCTTATTATTATTATTATTATTATTATTATTATTATTATTATTATTATTATTATTATTATTGCTAATTATGTTATTATTATTGTTTTGTTGTTATTCTTATTCGTGTCGTTGATATTATAATTGTTGTTATGATTATTGTTGCTCTTATTATTATTGATATTATTATTATTATAATTATTATTATTATTATTATTATTATTATTGTTGTTGTTGTTTTTGTTGTTTTTGTTGTCGTCGATGTTATTATTATTATTATTATTATTATTATTATTATCATTATTATTATTATTATTGGGTCCACATATGTATGCAAGAGGATTTATCGGTCTCTCTGTCGCGCTTAATTTTTAAATAGCGTGTTCAATTCAATTCAAATCAATTTATTTGATAAAGCAACTAAAACAAACATGTTTTAGTTGCTTTCAGTAGAAAATGATCCAAAAAATTGACACAGAAGAGAACACAGTAGTCCAGCACTTGTCTAAATGCATCTTTAATTGCTGCGTTGTTGGCGCATTTATTATATCTCTTGCAAATCTATTCCAAGATCAATTGATCCTGATTGAGAAAGCGATATCCGTATGGTTTCATTGAACTCGGCGGTGAAATAGTTTCTTGCAGTGTCCAGTGCAGAAGTGAATAATAGGCGCCGAGGTGAACTATAATAATTGATCGTAGACCAAGATGGTGGGTTCCCTTTATCGAGCTAAAAGACTACTCAAACCTAAGAGTATCCTATACCCTTATAAGGCCACCATTCGCCCATGCATCGAGTATTGTCGCCACATCTAGTCTGGTGGATGTACCACAAGCCTCTCTTTCTTGGATAGGCTGAAAAAGAGAGTTTCTAATTTAGTAGGTCCTACTAAGTACCAACGCCTGTCCCATCGCCGCAGTTGCATCTTTGTGCCTGTTTTACTGATATTTTAGTGGAATGCGCTATGATAAACTCGTTGCATTTGTGGCCCGTCGACGTACATATCCCCGACAAACACGCTTAGTAACAAAATCTCACCCCTCCATTGTTGAGGTCCATAAATGACAGGAAGCTTTCTACTTTAATAGTTTCTTCCTTCAAACAGCTAGACTTTGGAATTCCCTTTCATCTGCCTGTTTCCTTTACTGTACTGATATGCAGAAGTTTGAATGTAACATAAGCCAACATCTTGTTAATCTTTTGTAAGCATAGTCCAAAATAGTGGCCCCTTACGCCAAAGTGGTGCTATGTCTTGTTAGGACTGAACGTGAATAAAAAGAAAGAAAAAAAGATGAGATCACCGCGTAATCGACCACTCTCAAAGAAGAAAAGGTTAAGTTTCTTGAATTGGCTTTCATAAGACAGATACGATGGATCCTGCATAATTCGAGTAGACAATCTTCTAACTCTATCCAAACGCCGGATATGACATATTAGAAGTGGAGAAGTTGCCCAGACATGATACCCTAAACAGTAATCTGACGTGGAAGACACAAAATGAAAGAAATATTTCAGAAGTGAGTTAGAAGAAAGAATTTCCAATGAAAAGTAAAATGTTTCTTGTTTGTATTTACTAAGTGCTTGTTTTTATGATAAGGCCATAGTTTATCAAGAGAATCGCAAGGACTAATTGGACGGGAATAATTGCCAACCGAAGGACGAAGAACACTATGGAAGTAGTAATATTAATCACTAGCAGGAACTGCGTTTTGATTGCTTACGTAGCAGTTTATGACAAGAATTTGTTGGATTTAAAAACGGCAAAGTTGCAATCAACAGGAAAGCAGTCCCACAGTACTGCTGCCTCATCTGTGGACGTCCCTTTTAAAGCACTCTTTCTTGTCGTGACAAATTACAAAATCAACTTTGAAATCTTTCGAACAATTTTTTCAGCCCCTTTCTCGCAGAAGAGATAGTGCTAATCTTTCTTTATCCCCGGTTATTTCCATGAAAATTACTCGACTAGGCGTCAATCCCTAATTCTTCCTCGTAAAACACTCATAGCAAGAACTCGTCTTTTTACCGCAGCTGTAAAGAACTTCCTTTTTTCTTTCGTGTACATAATATCAAACCGAATCTCAATTAGTAGTTTCTTCCTAAGAACTTCCGATCTGCGGAGCATATTACCACGAGTCGTCTTCCCTACGACTACAACATGGTCATTTTTAAATCCAATATCAGTAAACACAAATGATTAACCGTCCTTATGAATAATACAGTTTTATTCAGTCTATTAATCGGTTTAAATCCTCTCATGATATTCTTAATCATATCGGTTGCTATTATATCCACGGACATAAGATCCAAATTAAGTAAAATTTCCTGAATTAAAAATTTAAAATTTAAAGTCCACGGGAGACAACTGCAATTTTTTTGAAAAGTGAAATAAGATAAAAAAAACAAAAACAACTTTTAGTGATCAAAAGGAGGTGACTTATAATTATTTTAGGGATGAATTGTTTATTTATTGTGATGTTATATATATATATATATATATATATATATATATATATATATATATATATATATATAAGACACTGATAGAATTTAGATGAAATAATGAAGTAATACTTTCAAGGTGATCCTAGCCAAAAAAGGAAAAGCTCAATATTTAAGAATAGAGCAATATATAAGTTTCGTGGTTAAATTTTAAATTCTGAAAAAACAACTATTTTCAATAATTGTGTTGAAAAGCAAAATTAGCGTCCATTCGCAGCTGAACATTTTGCTAACTGCATTTCATGTCTTCTGATGATATGAGCCATTGTTGAAAATCCATGGATTAGGGAAATTAAAATAACCCCTTCTATATATTCCTTTTGTCAAACAATAAATTCTTAAATCGAATATATGTCTCGCTATGGTGTTTTTTTCAGAATTTAAAATTTAACCACGAAACTTATATATATATATATATATATATATATATATATATATATATATATATATATATATATATATAGTTTTACATCACCTTTACATCACATTATCATGAAAAACAATTTTCATGGTAAACAACTGATGATACCTAAAATAATATTAGGGCGAGCGTTAATTCTTGGAAGCAAATAAATACACCTGTTGCTAGGTACGGGCAAAGTGAATGCCGATGCTCAAAATGTATAAACATTTTGAGCATTCCCTTTACTTAAAAAATCACAAAAAATCAGAAAATTAACCAATTATAATGACATTTTCAGTATTTATCAAATGATGATCGCGCAATATAATGGACTAATTTTTTTTTTTTTAAATCCGAGTGGAAATGTATTATTTTGTTTAAATAAAAAATACCTTTACTAAAGTTATGATTTTCAGTAGTAAATAAAAAACGCAAGAATTTATTTTTGCTTTTTTTTTTATATAAATAAAGCATCGTAATTTGTAACAATAAAAATAAAATAATTTTTATAAGGACATTACAAAAAAGCCCATAAATCCGTATTAATGAATTCTATATAACTCGAAGAAAAATGAATTTCTCGAACTACCGATATTACCATTAAATTAAGTATTGCTTATTTAATATTTTCATACAAAAAAATTATAATTGAAAAAAAATATTTCTACTTTTTTTTTAAAATGATGGGTTTCGCATAATTTTTATATGCAAGATTTTAATAATTTCTTTTGCTCGCAAGAATGTGAAACTTTCGGCGTAACCTTTTTTTTTATATAATATTGAACAATAATCAAGAAAAAAATCATTTAAAAATAGGAACATAGAAAAATAATTAAATTATAAAATGCAAAAATTAATACAGACGTTCAGAATAGGAATGTACGGATGCACGTCTGGGAAAAAAGAAAACTATCACACCCCTTCGTCCCTTTTAATTACATGACGTCATTTTCACAGTCTTTCGACGGCCTGAAATTTTGGATCTTCGTAATTTTCGTGTTTACAAAATTTTAGTTTGTTGCGTTTTGCGATCGTCAGAATCACTCGATTTTGGGCTAATTAATGTATGGCTTGTACAAACAAGGTGTTTTTTTAATTCAATATCTTAGGACTTTACTTTACTAATTATCTTTGAAATAGACCCAGAAAAGTAATATTTATCTTTTAAATGAGTTTTTACAATGAATTTATTTAACTGAATTTGGTAGCTCGCCGTGAAAACATTTTCATAACATTTTTTTTACGTGTACAAATATTTTTTTTTTCCTTTTGGAATTTAAGTTTAGTCCTTAATCTTTCAAATACAATCAAAAAGTAGTCGTAAACCTATAAAATATTATGATGAATCATCTTTCAAAACTAGGTTCCCCATTTTTGTCTGTCCATTTTTGACCGTACCTACCTGTTGCAATAGATTAATTGACTTTCGAACAAAATAGTTTTCTAACAAGTAAAGTTAAGAAAAATATACGGCCATTAAACTACACACATTTCCCCGTGGTTCATCCTCGTCGCGATTCGTTTCATGGGAATGAAAGGCGAAAAATTCTGGGTTTTTTTTTAAATAAATATTTTTAAAAAATTATATGTTATGGTTAGTGGAAGAGAACCTCAGCCAAAGAATCAATTATTAAGAAAATTAAAATATAAGAGTGTAATATTTATTTATTATAAAAGATCAGAACAGTATCCGTGCCGTTGGTATATATATATATATATATATATATATATATATATATATATATATATATATATATATATATATATATATATATATATATATGCATATAGATAGATAGATAGATAGATAGATATAGTTATCCACGGATAGACTGCTTCGCTGTATCACAGCTTTTCAGTGCGGCTAGTTAGCAACCATGAGATTGAAACTCGACTGCCTAGGCGATACTCAATACTTCTAAATATTACGCTATTTGGCTGCTGCTACGATGAGTATGTGAAATTATAATGATTAAACACTATCCAAACGCCTAAGCTCTATTTCAATATATTAAAACTTTACTAATTATCTTCGAAATAGTCCCAGAAAACTCATAATTATCTTTCAATGCATTTTTACAGTTCTCAAGATTTAGCTGAACTTGTTAGTTTCCGATGTCACAGTGAGAGCATTTTTTATTATAACTTTTTTTTTCCACGTGTAAAAATTGTTTTTTTTCCACGTTAATTTTTTTCTTTTGAAAATTAACTCTATGCTTTAATTTTTCCAATAAAATCAAAAAGTAATCGGAAACCTACTCAAAATATGATAAAACGGCCTTCAAAACTATGTCCCCCTTATCAGTTTTCTGCTATGAATACACGTAACTTGTTTACACAAAGAGCATTACGCTAGCGATAGTTTATTATGTCACCCCCCCCACCCCAATATGCTCAACCTAAGATCGGGAGCGTAGTTCATGAATTCAAGTTTGGAGAATAAGTTGAGCTATGCTATGCTTTCCAGATATGTTCGCCAAGGAATACCTACCTCTCTCTGCGAAAAAAACTCCCAATCCCCTTTCAGATCCCTGGTGTCGAATAATGAATGTTATAAATTCTAACTTATTTTACACTGATTTTACAAAATTGTCACTGTTCCAATTATATATATATATATATATATATATATATATATATATATATATATATATATATACATATATATATACATACATATATATATATACATACATATATATATACATATATATATATATATATATATATATATATATATATATATATGCCTCAACACGCATTAATAAGGAAAATATATTACCAAATGCTTACTCTACTGGCAATATCGATCTTTGCAAAGTAGAGAAAAAATATTCTTGAATTCTAAAAACGGATAATAATGAAATAATAGCATAAAAGTATTACATATATATATATATATATATATATATATATATATATACTCATATATATATATATTCATATATATATAGATATTCATATATACATATATATATATATATATATATATATATATATATATATAGAGAGAGAGAGAGAGAGAGAGAGAGAGAGGGGGGAGCACGTATGTACAAAAAGATTTTATTACATTGTAGAATTCCCATGAGACGAATCTTTCATAAATATTAATGTGCTATCAATTGGCAGATTCTCCAAATAAAAACATAAAACAATTAAGCATTAAAATAAAAACGCGACGAACAAATCCAAATGCGAATCAAAAGTGAAAAAAAAACAAGTAAAATAAATAAATTATAAGAAAAATTATTCTTTTACAATAAAAGCCGCATTGGGTGAAAAGCATTTCCCTCTACTTCCATCCTCATCTCGCCTAACCATCCTCTCTCTCTCTCTCTCTCTCTCTCTCTCTCTCTCTCTCTCTCTCTCTCTCTCTCTCTCTCTCTTTAACGCACATCCTTCCCACACAGAAAGAGGGGATGATAAAACCATAGACACATAAATTCGTATAAATTCTTGTTTTTTATTTCTCCTGCTCGTCCACCTCTTTTCTCATCTTCCCATAGCCCTCTCCTTTGATGTCCTTTCCCCCTACTTTCCCCCCTCTCTCTCTCTCTCTCTATCTCTCTCTCTCTCTCTCTCTTTCACTCGCTATCGTTTTAGCTCATTTCTCTCCTCTCATACACGCGCATATAGATATAATGGTAAACTTATACCGATGTAAATTTGGATAAATTCATATTCCTCCCTCTCTCTTATTTTATCCTTCTCTCTTTCTTTTTCTTTCTCTCTTTCTTTTTCTTTCTCTCTTTCTCTTCCTGCATCTTTTTGAAACATACACACAGATACACACAGACAGACACACACATGCAGACGCATGTACAAGCAAACACATCGAAAGAATGATACGTCTAAATATAGATCCGTATAATACGTATCCACCCCCCTCTCTCTCTCTCTCTCTCTCTCTCTTACTGTCTCTTTCTTTCTCCTATATTCCCATACCTTAACCATTTCTCATTCTTTCTCTCACAGACACACACTCACTCACACACACACACACACACACGTGCGAGCTGAGGAGAATAGTAAATCTATATACGTGCGAATCCATATATATATATATATATATATATATATATATATTTATATATATATATATATATTTATCTGTTCTCAAAGAGAAAATGGAAATCACAGAGAAAGTTTCTATTTGAAACGAAAAGGAAATTTTGTTTTTCACAGATAGAACGTTAATGATGTTGTATATGTGGGTTCATTAGCGTCCGCGTCATCTCTAAATATCAAACTCTCGCCGTCAAGGCGACTCGATGGACCTATTGATCAAATACTGACCTCTGACCTATAAGCAAGTCACACAACAAAGATGATCATCAGGCGGCAAGAATTAATAGTTAATAGGTATATGTTAGATAACAACTAGAACCATAGCTAACTGTTTTGACCAATCAGATTTGGCCACGCTATACATCTCACAATAAAAAAGGGTAATGTTTAAAGATAACGGTCAGAGTAGAGCGCACGGAAAATTAATATATGCATTAAAAATGGTTTTATGCTATTTTTATTAAATATTATTAATTAATATTATTAGTGGGTACCCGACCTTGCGAATCATAAAATACGCCTAATATATTTCGCATTTATAATTACTTGGCCTTTTAGTCAAGATCAAAGTGTAGTATTTATTCTTCAGATGCTGTACTTCCATTTCTTGTTCTCTTTCGGTGAAGGAGCAGTCCTTCATGACTGAGACAATTTTTTATTTTTGTACCTTTTCTCCACGTTAAAAAAACGACCCTGGTGTCTAACTCCGTCCCGTGGGGAGGCATTGTAAATAGGTATAATCACAGAGACAAATCTCTATTGAATATTATATTTAACTTAATTTAGTACTGATTTAAATATGACTTGTGTGTCATCTGTTAAAATCGAAACCAAAACATTTAGCGCTCATAAAAAGATTATAAAGTTAAAACATTTTTAGCTATGATTAGTTTACGCATGCGCAAACTAATAGAAATGTCGACAAGTTGAAAGGAACATTTGGCATTTCAATTTGCCAACAAAGATTTTACTCGTTATAAACCATCCTTGGTTTATGATTAATATTTCCTGTTAATTTTAGTGTTATGTGACCAGTAGTTTAAGAGTATCGGTTTATTATGTGTCCGTTTATTATGTGTAAAAGTTACACACAGACACACATACATCTACTGTTTTCTTTATATAGAAGAATAATAAATGTTATTAAAAGGGGAATCATTTCCAGTTAATATCTGAGTTTTATATATAGATAAACACGACATCAGGTTTAAATTCGGTGACTATTTTGTTTTGATTTAGCTTATTCACATAATGTTGACACACTTCAAGCCTGTTTTGTTTTTTTTTGTTTTTTTTACAGTTTTACATGCATTAAAATAACTGGATTTTAACTGAATTTTTTTCTTCATTTAATAATATATAACAAAAAACAACGTAAACCACTTTAAATACATATACGGAATTTTTCTTGCGCTTTTCTTTGACCGCGGTATTTAAACATAAGCCAAAACAGGGAGTTACTAACTGAGAAATCCCTGCATTTTTCCCCGAGGCGATGGGGACAAGTATTTTGCCGAGTTAGCCTACGTTTTTTTTTCTTTCGGGTTATTAACAGGATAGGCATACTCGAAAATGATCTCATTTGGTTGATATGGATGTCCCACATTTGGAAACACTCTCTTCTAAGCCGGCAGCTTTGTGGGTCTAATGGATGACACTCTACCGTCGGATAACATAAATGAGATTAAAACCGACCCACCCACACTCTCCTACACTATCGCGCCAATTGCAGTTTAAAAGATCCCACAGAGTTCAATAATAACGCGTGGAAATTATTGATGGAGCGATTCGAATATTTTTCCCAATTCCGATACAATTTCCGATTCTGATTCTTTTACAGCCTCTAAATATTTAGCTGTTGAGTTGGTGTTTGCGTTTTTGTATTTTTGGATTATCGTAAAAACGTAATATGTGCATATATTTTCACAAACAAAAAATACACTTGTGGGGGAGGTATTTATAGATTTTAGTTTTACAGGTGGTTTAAAATCAATAATAGTTTATCGTTCAATCATTGGGATCAGCAATGGAAAATCAAGCAAAAAATAAATAAATAAATAAAATAAAAATTAGTGATAATTAAAAGAATCGCTTTTGGCATCGGAAAATAAATACATTTTTTTCCGATTCCGATACCTTCCAAAGTTCCGATTGTTCTGTTCTGGATTCTAATTAATCACGGAAATGTTCGAAATGTCTTGATGCTACAGTGTTCTATCGTCGATTAGAGATGGGTAATCATTCTAGACTGAGGCAGTTTGCGGGATTGTGGCGGGGATGGGGGGGTCCCCAAATTAAGAATCGACCTTATATCTAGCTTGATCCTTCTGGGGAGGCAAGTAATTAAGAACAGTGTGAAGAAATTGGCAATTTATTTATTTATTCCCCCCCCCCTCCACGCCGGGATGTAATAAAAGTGTGGGAAAGTCGGATTTAAAAAGCAAGCTCCCTACAACTAGAGCACTCTGGCCCGCAAGAAATAATACGCCTTTTTTTTAACTGTGAAATAATCACATGACTTGATGCGAACAGAGAAAGACAACTCCCTGTAGGGCATTAGAGTTGGGTAGGCTAATCCCTCTTTAGCATGAGGCGACAGCTTACAGAACGCACCTGGATTTGATTGATATAGATATCTAATAAGAGCTCAATTATCGTATACCTTTGCCAAACTTGAATAAGCCTGTCCTAAAAGGCACATCTTAAAATAAAATCTAAGATCTAATTCTGCGAAAGCAACGATTCGGACTGATCTAGCACGCACAAAAGATCTTCGGGAAAGCATGAGTTCATTTTTGCCTGTGTTTTATTGGATCGTTACACGTCAATAGCGCATCGACATATAAGTAGATAAAAGGCAGTCAGAAGGGGCTTTATTTTCAGATTATATTGATGTTTATAGAAATATACGACTTAGAAAGGAGTTGGCAATTGAATAGTCAGTTCCGCCTTTTTTTCTATTAAAAAGTCACAAAAATTAAAAAAAAGAAAAAAACTCTACGTAAGATCGCGACAAATGAGGGCACGAGAATAGAGTAAAAAATTAATCAGGAATAAAATATCGCAAAAAAAAAAGAAAAAACACAAATAATCAAAACCCGTGAAAATTACACCAGGGATTTTACACGTGCGATGATATTTGCTGATTAAATTTAATGCATTTGTCTTGCAGCAAAATTGAAAACAAGATTTTGCTGAAGATAAGAAACATCTACAATGAATCGCATGAGAATAGTCTATTTTCGCGACTTGCATCTGCGGGTCAGAAAAAATTGATTTACTCATATATATATATATATATATATATATATATATATATATATATATATATATATATATATGTATGTATGTATATATATATATATATATATATATATATATATTATGTATGTATATATATATATATATGTATGAAATCAAAAAGTATAAAGACAAGCCAAGGGCTTCTGTAAAGTTAAAGTGAGTATAAACATTAATATTTATATATATATATATATATATATATATATATATATATATATATATATATATATATTCGTTGATAGAAAAGCTCATTGCAACCAAGATGGGAAATAGAGCTTGTTATAGAAAAACACAAATTTAGGACCGTAAATTATACTTTACTTGAATGTATTGTTTGACACGAAACTCAAATAAGAAATATTACAATTTTCTTAATCCGCGTAGTTTCAAACTTTGTACAAAATCCGGATTAAGGAAAATTTAATATTTTTTTATTTGAGGATCCTGGCGAACAACAATTTCAAGTAAAATATAATTTACAGACTTAAATTCACACACACACACACACACACACACACACACACACACACACACACATATATATATATATATATACATAATAAAAATGGCGTGATGTAAGCAAATTATAAGGTATTTGTAGCTTCTTTTCCAATTTTCGGATTTTTTTAATCATGCCCAAACGCATTTTAATTCCTTTTTGTGGATAGATTATTGCTATTTCTTTTGATTATTTAAGGGTAAAACAGATTCACTGATTGATATAATAATTAAGTGATTGATTTTGTGCTACAAAACAGATACTGTCAAGAATTGTAAATGTAATCTGAATTAAAGGAATTGTAAAATGGTTAACATCATGAAATTTTGAATATAGACTTTTGTTGTTGATTCATATATATATATATATATATATATATATATATATATATATATATATATATAATGATGTTTTGTGTGTGTGAGATCGTTCCCTATAGATTAAAAAACGGCTAGGTCGATTTTTTTTAAATTACCCATTTTATGGATCTGACAGTGTTGTTAAATAGGTTTTATGTCGGAATGCTCCAGATAAGTAGCAAAAATTGATAATCGAAAAAAGAAATCCGATTAAAGAACGAATAGTCCGATTTTGCAAAAAGTTAACACTCTGATATAGCCTAACATCACAGGTGCAATTCAGAACTTTTATTACAAGGAAAAGAGTCCGGCATATAAAATCAATATTAAATAATTTGATAAGACAGGGGGCATTAAAAATGAATGTTTCTGTTTAGAGCACAATTGAATCATGATACTTAAATGTTGCATTTTTAACTTTAAATCAAACCATTAAAAGTAAAATAATTGTATCGTATGTTCTTTACAATGTAATGTAAAAAAAAAAATTGTAGACTACATCACTGCAGAGACGTACGTAGCTTCCTCCCGATACACCGTGGTAGGGTCCTTGTTAGAGCAGGCAACCCATCAATCTGACAGAAAACAGGAAATTTCACTGATTTTGACGACGCTAAAATTATTAGAAAAGTGGATAATTCGTTGATCCTCATTCCATCTCGGACAATGTCAGGTATATATATATACTACTGTACTGTATGTGAATGACTATATATATATATATATATATATATATATATATATATATATATATATATATATATATATAGTCATTCACATACAATACTGTTCCGCAGCTCATCAGTGCGGCTAGACAGGCAACTACCTCAAGGTAGGATCGAAACCCGACCGCTTGTACGACAGTCAAGGCTTCTAACCATTACGCTATCGGCGGCTGCTGATCGAGTCGTGAGTTAACGATGTTTTGACATCGTCCGAAATACCTAAGCCCGATTTGTTTACACAAAGAGCATTGCTTTATACGCTAATGACAATTCGTGTATAACTTCTCAATATGCTCAACTCAAGATGAGGAGCACTATAGTCATCCACATACGGTACTGTTTCACTGTTTCACAGCTCATCAGTGCGGCTAGACAGGTAACTACCTCAAGCCAGGATTGAAACCCGACCGCTCCTAACCATTACGCTATCGGCGGCTACTGATTGAGTCGTGAGTTTAACGTTAACGTGAGTTATATATATATATATATATATATATATATATATATATATATATATATATATATATATATAGCGATGTCTCCGTTAAGGCTCGAGAGACAAATTATAACCCTGTAGGGGCAGCTGCGCGTGTAATTGATTGTGGGGCAAGGGTTGCGCAGTAATCAGCCACACCTCTCCTGAATCGGCACTATTTGAGTGCAGTGGAAACAATGCCGAGATAAGCGGTGAGCACATGCAGCTCTTGGAGGTCCCAAATGGTTACCCATTAGGTAGTGAGCACTCATTTGATATATATATATATATATATATATATATATATATATATATATATATATAAAGCTTTATGTGTATATTTTCGTGTATATACATATATTGACTCTCTTTTCAGTATCGCTCGTTTTTTTTTTTTGGTCTGATGAGGTGGTCCCCATGAATTAGGATTCCACTGAAACATGTATGCACATATGTAACCAATAATGTTTGTATAATAAACAAACTATATACCAGCTCTGTCCTATATTGAGCACTCTTTAATAATAGCACAAGTTTCATTAGATTTATAGTTAGGAAACCAATCTATACAACTATTATGCATATATATGTGCATATATATGCATGTATATATGTATAGATATGTATGCATATATATATATGCATATATATATGTATGTCTATATGTATATATGTACATATATGTATATTTATGTGTGTGTGTGTGTGTGTGTGTGTGTGTGTGTGTGTGTGTGTGTGTGTGTGTGTGTGTGTGTGGATCTTGGTAGTAAATTATGAAAATATATTTATGACAATTAAACTATATAAAGTCGTTCGCGTTTCATTCACGTATGAAAATGATAGACTCTCTCTACATATCTATATAGTTACTTTATCCTAATCGAATTCATGCAACTCGATGTGTTATTGTTAATCTGCAGAGATTTATCTGAGAGGAGAGCGCTTTTTTATCGCTTAAATGTTTAATGTTGTACTTTTTTATTCATGAGGATGACAGCATATAAAAGCTTTTTCCTATACACGTGTATGTATGAATATATACATATTTATGCGTATATATGTATATGTATACATACATATATGTGTGTGTGTGCGTGTGTATGTAAATGTATATATATATATATACATATATGTGTATATATATGTGCATTCATATGTATGTATGTATATACATATATATGCATATGTATATATACATTTATAAATGTGTGTAATTTCCATAGAAATATATTTTCTTAATATACATCAATCCTTATGTAAGAAGCTCAATGTGATTAGATAACAATATATAGAATAAATGACAAAAATTTATATTCCAAAATTCATGATGTTGACAATCTTATAATTTATTCCTTTAAATCAGTTGACATATACAATTCTTGAGAGTATCTGTTTCGTAGCGCAATATCAATCACTTAATTATTATATCAATTAGTGAATCTATTATGCCCCTAACTCATCAGAAGAAATAGCAACAATCAATCCGTCAAAAGGAATTAAAATGTGATCTGAATATGTAATATGTATGTATATATATATATATATATATATATATATATATATATATATATATATACAAGTTCAAAAGTATTAATAGAATTAAAGCAGTTTTCTGTAAAAGTGAGAAATGCAATATAGAGCTTTATAAATATACATTGTAAACTAGGTTAAATGCTCTACACAAACGAATCTATTGATGGACATCATCGGAATAGAACATTTAAAATGTTTATAATCTGTTTAATGCCCCTAAAATCGTTTTAAGTCCTCCAAAGAAACTGAAAATTCAGTAACTATTTAATAACTGATATTTAATAAGATTGTAACCTTATATATATATATATATATATATATATATATATATATATACTATGTGTGTGCTTATAAATATATTATGTGTGTGCTTATATATATATATATATATATATATATATATATATAAATGTGTGTGCTTATATATATATGCATATTTAATTATAAACATACACATATAACATATATATATATATATATACTATTTATAGGTCTATATTTAATTATGTATATATGTATATTTATAATTATATACATTAATATATATATATATATGTTTATATATGTTTATGATTATGTATATATTTGTATATATACACTTATATATATAAATATGCATATATCTCTATTTATATATTTACACACATATATAGAAAGTTATAAAAATATCACTGGCAATTAAGCTACATAGAATATTCCGCGTTTCATTTTCGTGAGAATTAGTCAGGCTTATGTATAAGCCTGACTAATTCTCACGAGTATGAAACGCAGAATATTCTGTCTAGCTTAATTGGCATATATATATTTATAACTTACTACTTATTATTATTACTTATGTATAAGTCTGACTAATTCTCACGAGTATGAAACGCTGTCTAGCTTAATTGCCATATATATATTTATAACTTACTACCTATCTCTGCCTATGTATTGAGCACTGTTGAAGTAAATACTGGAAATTATGCATAAAATTATATTTTCATATATTAATTTATGTGATAAAATTAAGTAGTCATATATATATATATATATATATATGTATATATATATATATATATATATATATATATATAAATGTGTTTAAAGAATTATGATAAATTATGATATAGAAACTTATCCAGAAATATACAGTCAAACACTTGAGAGTGAAGCATTTTTTAATTTTATTTTCAATTTCTATCCTAATGTTTCATAAGCTACATATCACATTCTATATACATATATATTAGAAGCATTAGGCTTCGAAATGCCTTGACACAAAGAGCTTATTTAAACCATCTTATCTATGATGTACGTTACTTATTGAACAGGCAAATAAACACATACTTACCTTTACTTATTTTATTTTGTCTATAATTTATTATATATATTATATATATGTGTGTGTGTATAATCACACACACATACACATACACACACACACATATATATATGTGTGTGTGTGTGTGTGTATATATATATAAATGTATATAGTAAGTTATAAAAATATATATGGCAATTAAGCTACACAGAATATTTCGCGTTTCATCCACGTTTGAATTTTTCAGGCTTATATATATATATATATATATATATATATATATATATATATATATATATATATGTATGTATATATATATATATATATATATATATATTCATTGCCATCCCATTAAAGAAACGGCTTTAATGAAGAGATCCAAGATAATATAAACAAAAAATGTAAGTCTTTAAATTTCAACAGTTTTGTACTGTATATATATATATATATATATATATATATATATATATATATATGTATGTATATATATATATATATGTATATATATATTATATATATATACATATATATAATATAATATAATATATATATATATATATATATATATATATATATATACATATATATATATATGCATCTTCCTTGAGTCATAGTTGTTTCTATGATAAAATAAAAACGCAGGGCATTTTTTCTCATTGTAACCTTCATTGCACTGTAGAAAATCTAGTGTTGATTCTATAAATTATTTTCATATGAATGATGGAGATGCAAAAGTTTCGTACCATGGTTGAATTCTGCTCTAATCAGAAGCATCTGTTTTGAACGCGCCTCTATTTTATCAAAGCACCGACTGTTAATTTTATATGCCTTACCCCTCTTCTCGTGCGATGATAAAATTTCTCAAATGCATGTGCTATATTAGTTTGTATCGGAGTCTTAACGTCTTTTAATCTCAGAAGTTTTCTTTCTTTTATCGGACTTTTTCGATTCTCGACTGTATATACTTATCGGGGACAGTCCGACACAAAATCTATATATGAACACTGCAAGATATATGAACTACATTTGTGTGAAATTAAAAAGAAAAATCCACCGAGCGGTTCATGAGTCCATAGGGAACGAATTCAAACATACGCAGACAAGTGCTTTTTATATATAAGTAGATATATACCTTATACGGCATAATCACGTTGACACGCCGATTCTCGTCAGATCACCGAAGTTAAGCAACGTTGAGCCTGGCTAATATCAGATGGGTGACCATTTGGGAATTCTAGGTGCTGTATGTGCTTTCCGCTTATCTCGGCATTGCTTCCTATCGTTCTGAACCTCCATTTGCCACTGGTATTCAACACTGTCGACTCAGGAGAGGTGTGGTTGGAGATTGCGCAACTCTTGCCTAAAAAATTTCACGTGCAGGTACCCTTGAAGTATAATATATATATATATATATATATATATATATATATATATATATATATATATATATATATATATATATATATATGCACCTCCATAACCGTGTATATATTGGGTTAAGTCCAATTTATCATAAGAGAGAAACAAAAACTTTCGGGAGGATAATGGTTAATAAATTGCCTCAAAATAATTAGTTGTCAAAAATTAGGAATACTATTTAAAATAGCTATGTTGTAGTTATGTGATACAACGAATAACAAAAGACAATCAAAATTAACGTAATTTTAGTAATCGTTTTAGTGATATTACTATTGCTACTAATTATAAAAATTCCGATAGATGCAAGTATATTATAAAAGTAAATGCCCATTTATGAAAGCTTGTTGACTATATGATGTACTTTATAAAACGACAGTAAAAGCTAGTATTGTTAATAAGCAAGGTATATAAATGTTATGTATAGGAAGACTAATACATTATCTAAATATATATGAAGCAGAATCCATCAACACTTGGTATTAATCTACACCTTCACGTAAATAAATGGAAAAAACTTGCTTTTAGAAGAATAATCTCTCAAAATATATACTTCACAAACTAAATAAAAAATATCAAACAGAACAGAAATATTCAGACATGTACATAAATATTTGTTTCTTTATTTCAGTAGTAACTAAAAAGATATTAATCGCTTCACCAACATTAATTTATTAATCGTTAAACAGCGTTAATTAATTAATCGTTAAGCAAAATTCATTAATCGGTAAAAAACATAAATTAATAATCTTAAAAAAAAATTAATTAATCATTAAACAAAATTAATTATTGAAACAAGGAGAGCTAACAATTACTCGTTAAACAAATTAATTAATCGTAAGATATCATAATTAATAATTAATGGACACTTATTATTTAATAGTTAAATTATTTTAATAAAATGTTGGTTAAACAACACGAATTAAGTAACTGTTAGACACAATTAATTAATTAATTAATCGTCAAAGAAAATTAATTAACTATTCGTTAAACAAAAAAATAATGAATTACACATAGACCCACGTCAATTAATTAATCCTTCAAAAGTTAATTACTTGTTAAATAATATTAATTAAGAAAATCGTAAACCACTTATTATCATTGAACAAAATTAATTGATTAAACATTAAACAAAAGTAAATAAAATGTTAGGCAAAACTAATAAATTCATTGTCAAAACAAAATTAAATCTTAAACAACATTGATTTCGATTAATTAATTAATGTTACTTAACTAATTAAATACATTTTCGTTAATGGTTTGTCCGTTAAACAAAATTAATTCATAGTTAAATAAAATTATTTAATCGTTAAACGACATTAATTAAATAATTCGTAAAAAAATTAACGCCTTAGTCGTTTAAGAAAGTTAATCTCAAACAACATTAATAAAGTAATCGTTAAAAAATTAATTAAAGTATTAATATATGAAATTCATTACTTAACAGTTAAACAACATTAATTGACTATTTGTTAAACTAGATAAATTAATTAATCGCTAACCAACGTTACTTAATTGTTAAACGACATCAATTAATTAATTGTTAACCATTAATTAATTAATTGTTAAACATTAATTAATTAATTAATTAATTGTTAAATAACAAATTAATTGATAATTAAACAACTTTAATTTATTAATCGTAAACAACATTAATTAATTTATTGCTAAACAACCTTAATTGGTCAATTAATTTTTTTTAGCTAAACATTTCACAAATTCATTAGATATCGAGTAATCTGTCTAATTGTAATATAACTAACACAATGCTTTGCAGTTTTTTTTAGTCATATAAAATATAAAATGCAATCACACTTTATGAAGAGTGTCACTTGATGCATTCCAAACATGACTTTGTACTGTGACATCATGCCACATGCATTTATATTTAACGATTAGATATTTGGGAATCCGTTTATCATTTCCCTACACTGAAGATTGCGTAAGCATAAAATACAGTATCGGTAGAAAAAATATTTGTTTACAAAATGTTGGATACATATATGTATATATTCTATATATTTTAAATTTGTCTTTACATAAGCAGTAGTTTGTTGCTACACAGTCATGATTATGTTTCGGTCTACTAGTATTTAGTAACTAGAGACCTCTTTAGGCAACAACCCTTATTTTCGAAATGTTTAGAATTCCGCTTTCAAAAAATAAGGGTTGTTGCCTGAAGAGGGCTCTAGTTAATAAATACTAGTAGACCGAAACATGCTCATGACTGTGTAGCAACAAACTACTGCTTATGTAAAGAAAAATTTTAAATGTAACTTGCTCTACTTTTGTATTGAGCACTCTTGTATTAACCTCGTTATATTTCACTGGTTACCCTATTTTGAAAAATAGCAACCTCAAACTATATATATATATATATATATATATATATATATATATATATATATATATATATATATATATATAATGATAGCAATCGTCCGGTGATAGTTTAACGTATAAATGTATATTTGCGCATGCGTAGAGAGACATTTTAAATCGACTTACGCTTATAAAGTTCAATTTTTTGTTTTCATTTTAATCCCTTAGCAGCTATTTGCACTGGTTAAAACCAAATCGAATTTGTTTCGCATCCGTTATATATATAATTTAAAGTCTGTAGGCGAAAAATTGACAAAGTAGTTTGGCACAGACCATTTTCGCACATACGCACACAGAGGCAAGATCACACACACACACACACACACACACACACGCGCGCACACGCACACATATATATATATATATATGTATCACATATATATATATATATATACTTAAACGGTTAAAACTTTGCATTAGTTATAGGCCGTTGACTAAAACTGAATGTCTTATGACAAATTCATGGTTGAATAACATGGTTAAATTTGTGCTCGTTCCGCATTAAATACTTATCCCTATTAATCCCTATTAATCCCTATTAATCCCGAATACTTACCTCGCTGTGCCTTACTATACGAAGGACTGCACAAAATTCCAACCAGATTGAAACAGTAGTTGCCGAGAAAAGATGGAACAGACTGACAGACAGACAAAAATACACAAGTAACGAAATATTTTACTTTTACAGAATAGCTATCTATTTGCAATAATAATCTGAATTCATGAGACCGAAACATCTTTATGGTTTCAATTTGTGGCATCTATCTATCTATCTATCTATATATATATATATATATATATATATATATATATATATATATATATATATATATATATATCAGGCAAAGGGAATGAAATGTTTACCCGATATAAGCAAGTGTAAAATTAAACCTAATATAAATATTAATATTTATATAGAAATATATTAATCCCAACAAAATAGTATATCTTGTTATAAGGAAACGGGTTCAGTTGGTTATTTTTAAGTAACTAGAAAATAAACCTTGCGATGTTAGGGCTTTTTCGGCAACTGCAGGCAGGAGCAAGTTCACATTTCTTTAAACTACATTGAACTTTTTTTTCCAATTAAATAATTTCTCACTCTAAAATTATTTTTCCATTATAATTATTTTACATCTACAACTCGCTTGCGCGTTCCATTTTAATGCCATAACAAGCAAATTTTAGCTCGGCTATAATAGTAATTATATGAGTAATTTCACAATGTTTTTCTTTCCTCTGAAGAAAAGAATAGCATTCTTTGAAACTCCGTGAAAGAAGGATTTTTTTGAAAATTATTATAAAGTTTTCTGCCGAACAATGAATTTACTTGTAAATTTTAATTGACAGTCCTATTTTTTTCTCCTTATATATACATATTGTGCATAACTCAACAATCTTAAACGTCAGCGAGAAGTGCGTGTTCCATTTAATTCATTTCATTTCAGTATATTTGCACTTTAATCTCGAAACCTCGCTTAAAATAAAGTTCACAATGCATATATTTAGCATTCTAGATTGAAGTGTAGATACGACTTAAATATTCGCTAAATAACGTCTCAAAGGTATTTACATCGAGCAATACGAGAAATTGATATTCTTCGATCTATTCCAGGCGTGCTTATCTCTATACGTACATCTTTCGAGATCTATAGCACACACACACACACACACACACACACACACACACACACACATATATATATATATATATATATATATATATATATGTTACTACAGTAGGTACCACTTATCTATAAAAAATACATGTTTTGTGTTAAATATGCCTCAGGTCAAACTGATTATCCTTATTTGAAGTATTTTAAATTCTTATCGCAAACAAAATTTTTGTTCAATTTTGCTCATAGACATTTGCATTAAAATTGATCAGCCGACATCGTTACACATGCAAAATCTGCTTTAAACTTTGGTTTCTACTTTATTATATGCTATGAATATATATATATATATATATAAATATATATATATATATATATATATATATAAATATATATATATATAAATATATATATATATAAATATATATATATATATATATACATATATATATATATATATATATATATATATACGATGTAATACTTGGCCTTTTAGTCAAGATCAAAGTGTAGTATCTGTTCTTCAGATGCTGCACTTCAATTTTTTGTTCTCTGTTAGTGGAGGAGAAATCCTTCACGACTGAAGCAATTTTTATTTTTGTTCCTTTTCTCCACGTTAAAAAACGACCCTGGTGCCTAACTCTGTCCCGTGGGGAGGCATTGTAAATAGGTACTTGGCTATTGGTCAAGATCAAAGTGTAGTATCTGTTCTTCAAATGCTGCACTTCCATTTCTTGTTCTCTTTCGGTGGATGATCAGTCCTTCACGACTGAGACAATTTTTTTATTTTTGTACCTTTTCTCCACGTTAAAAAACGACCCTGGTGTCTAACTCTGTCCCTTGGGGAGGCATAGTAAATAGGTATATGTATAAATATATACAGGTTTATGTATATGTATGCATATAGATATGTAAGTGCATGTATACATTTATGTTTATATGGATATACATGCATGCATATGTACTTATATATATATATATATATATATATATATATATGCATATATATATATATATATATATATATATATATATATATTATATCCATATCGCTATAGTATCAAAACTCTGTGCATCTTGTTTTTTACGATCTGACGATGACATTTTTTTAAAAAAAAGCATGACAGGTATTACATATATATATATATTTATATATATATATATATATATATATATATATATATATATATATATATATATATATATATCCACTGACACATGTTTCGTCGTAGACGACGAAATACGTGTCAGTCGATAATTATATTTTATAAATAATACATATGCCGCTCGCTATTTGGGGTACCAATTGGTCAAAGGTAAAATTATTCCAAATTTGCATTTAGGTAGAAATAAATAACTGATTTCGTTCAACGGTATCGCAATATAAAAACAAAAAATTCATATATATATATATATATATATATATATATATATATATATATATATATACAGTTATTGTTATCCACATATCGTACTGTTTCGCTGCATCACAGCTCATCAGTGCGGCTACACAGGCAACTACCTTAAGCCAGGATCGAAGCCCGACCGCTAGTATATATATATATATATATATATATATATATATATATATATATATATATATATATATATATATATATATATATATACTATCATGTTTAAGCGTATTTTACAACCAGGCAATTCCGAGCGGCCTGCTAGTATATATATATATATATATATATATATATATATATATATATATATATATATATATATATATATATATATATACTAGCAGGCTGCTAGTATATATATATATATATATATATATATATATATATATATATATATATATATATATATATATATATATATACTAGCAGGCCGCTCGGAATTGCCAGGTTATAAAATACGCTTAAACATGATATTTTGATTAATGCAGATTACATATTTATTATTTTATTATATTGTACCTCATATCTAGTAATAATTTTAAAAGTTTTTTAAAAAAGTGACCTGTGCGTCACTACTGAGAATCGAAACCAAAACGTTTAGTATACGATTTACTTTTTTTTTTACGTTAATGCCTGAGCTATGAAGACATGTTTGCGGCAAGTGTAAAAATTAATACATAAACAAATAGCTATTACGTTACGTATGCATATTAGTAATGTCGTTGTTCGACCTTCACCTAGAAAATTCATTTCTTTAATTTTAACACTTTTGCAACGATTTTCCCCTGGCTGAAACCCAAATATAAAGTTTTGCATGAGTTCGAATACCCTCTGTAGATCAAAAATAGACAGAGGAGTTTGGTAGGCAAATTTTTTAAACTAATATATATATACGCATACGCATATAGAAAGAGGTTTGTGTGTACTATAAGCTTTTTACGCAACTATTACGCAAGTATGAATTATGTAGAATATGTGCATGAATATAATTAGACGTAATAGTTATCTTAAAATGATCATCCCATAAGAAAACCGAAAAAACTAATAGGGAATTACTTTAGATGAACGTTTAAAAGAATATGCAAATTAGCTAGATCTTTTGCATATGAATGCAATTCCACGACCCGTATATAACAAAGTTGTTTTTCTTCTAAAAATAAAAAAGGGGGTTTATATAAATATCAATGCACAAAAAAGGAAAATAATTATTGGAGTGTATATATATATATATATATATATGCATATATATATATATATTAGAATACCTTCTCTGCATAAATTAAAATATCATATTTAAGCGTATCTTACTACCGGGTAACTTTGAGCGGCCTACTATATATATATATATATCATACGCAATGCTTTAAACAAACTATATCCCCTTAACATTATTATTTACTTTTTGCTGCCATAATTATTATTAATCACGCGCATCTTTGTCGGTTACGAAAATCTTTCTGCCGAACTCGTGAATCTACACGCAAATCCGAACGGAACCGTTTATTTAATCGACTGATGTAGCTTAACTGGGTAGAAATCCTAAATAATTCGCAGTTGCATTTTGAGTGTCGCAGATTTCTAGGTTCGGCAGAAAGATTTCCAGATTCGACGAGATAGACATGAAGTTAGTCGGAATTTACACCGACTGAATCGTTGCGAAAACAGCATACAGGATGAGAACAGAGGTCCGAAAAATCCGAATAATACGAATTATGAATCCTTATCTAAAAAGGTCGAAACTAATTAACGATTTTCTATACGCATAACTTCCTGATTTTAATGAGCTATTAAATTAGATTGTAATTTATATAATCCTTCCTAGTTAAGTCGTATGTTACGCTTTGAAAAAGGCCAAACACAATTTTCGAAAGCCAAACTGCTTTTTAAAAAGGTCAAAATCGCGAATTTTGGCTGTAAAAAGGACAATTCAGGAACCCTGAACAAGAACATGCGAGTTACCTTCCTTTGGCGTAACCTCATTTTCGAATATGATGATGATAATAATATCTGATCATTGTTGTAGTTGTGTGAAAAAAGAAACCCGTAGTAAATTTGGCCTGCAGTGGTTCTTCATCAAAGAAAGAAGTTATGGAAACTTTACGGAAAAAGGGAACATCTGAAAGAAACTGCACAGAAAAGAACATTGTTTTCCCAAGCTGCTTGACTGAAGGTCTAAATTAAATATTGTAACACACAATGTGATTTTATGATTTGTATTGAACTATGTAGCACAATAATATTCTATGAGCATTTATTTGTACTTATGAATTAATCTCATTCTCTATTTCAGATACAATGGACACTATTTTCATAGACATGTTTATAAACTCAGAGTTGCTGTATGTTATTGGTTATTGTTATTATTATTATTACATGATCCTAACCAGAATGATTCAAACATTATTTCTTGGTTATAACCAAGAAATAATTTAGGTTTACTTCCCAATTAACAGGCAGTAAAAATTGTGTGAACTTATAATAAATATAATTCCCTATAATAAAGCACCTGCCATAATTAAAATAGGGATTTGTTTTTGCAACATTGCAGTGTGCAACCTCTGAATTCTAGAAACTATGGCTACAATATGTCAAAGAAGGAGTGATGTGATGATTCAGGTTTCTTCTGTTACATCTCTTTAAACTTTAATCGCAGCATCACATCCAGCCAGTAATATTTACATTAGGTGGCCTAACCCAGTTCCGTCCAAAGGAGAAAGTGCCTAGGGAAAATAAAATTCTCAAGAGGTCGCATGTATATCCCAGTTTTTTGCAAGGAGGTGTTGACGTCCTCTTGCGTACAGTAGTTGTTATTCCGATATGGTCACCCCTCTGATACTGGCCAGGCTGAATGTTGCTTAACTTCGATGATCTAGCAAAGAATCGGTGTGTCAGTGTGATTAGGCTGTACATCATATGTGTTACCATAAATGAGCTGGTCAAGAAAGTGTATCTTGCCAAATTTATTTAATCTTTTTTATTTTAAAATAATTTTTTGTCGTTTATTTTCATTTTAAACGATTACATTGAATAGTTTAGTTATATTGAAAAGTTATATTAGCTTTCAATATAACTACAAAATTTTTATCGACTAATTTTGTCTGGTTTTCCAAAGGAAGATAGTGTAAATTAACCGTTTTAATTTGTTAAATTTTTGCAAATTTCGTTTTGCTTTAATTTTTTACTTGGCAAATAGTGATTAACAAATATTAAAATCAAACTTTTTATTTCACATGGTGCCACTCTGACTTAGGATTATAAGAGAGGTTTTTTTTTTGTAAGAAACAAATATTGAAGTCCAACATTTTTTATTAGAAATGAAATTAAAATACCATCCCAATTAAACCTTATAATAATCGCGCATTTAATATGGAATATTGCAGAAGAAAATGTCCTTAAGAATACAATTTAATCTGCAATAAATCACAAAAAAAATTGATATTTTCAAAAAAAAAAAAAAGCAAGAAATCAGCAAAAATCAGACGGCAAATAGTCCATTAATTTGCTCTATCACTATTTGATAGATCAAAAAAAACCTAACTGATAAAATTTACAGCCATTTTAGGAGCTAACTGCTTCAATAGAAAACTTGAAATTTGACATCGTTTTGTTTTTCATTTTTTAGTTGTTTGTTTTAAATTTGTTTGTTTGTTTAATTATTGTCTGTTTACTAAATTCATAATTGAAATATTTGATTGTGTTCTGTTTAAAAAGTTAAAAACATATGTTAACTAATATTTTAATACAACTAAATTATGTTAACTAATATTTTAATGCAAATAAATTAATATTGTAACTTCAAAAACTGATAATCTTCATTACTTAATTTTGCATGTTTTTTTTTAACAATTTCCATAAACTAATATTTGCAAATAAATGAAAATTCATTCTTTAAAATTCATGAAACGACATTATATTTATTTTACACTTCAACAACACCCTACTATTTTTTTAATCAATTCATTTTTTTTAATTACTATCAAATAAGGTTTATTTGAAGTATGAATCGGATTGTGTTGCTTTCTTTTCATTATTTATACTTCAATTTCTAAAGTTTTATAAAACATTTTAAAAAAAGCTATCATTCATTATCGGCATATTAACTTTTCCGTATGTCTCGATTGCATCAAAGTGTATGACGTCATTTTCAATTGAGTATACCTGCTTAAGAAAGGTGGTGGGTCCGGTGTTTTTTCGAGGAGCACCGTGAAGGTCACGTGCTCTACGTTCAGGGCTTGCCTTCATGCCGTGATAGAAACTTGGGAAGACCTCTTCCGACACATATCATCTATGAGACGCTCTTTGAATCTTGAGAATACATCAATTATTAGCCAATATATGAATTCTTCAAAAAGCGTCGACTTATGATCAACCATGCAGCATTCCCTCTTTTTACCATCATCGGAAATTAGTCGCGTTTATTTAAAAGGTTATTTTGATTTAAAAAAAAATAGCAATCTATAAATACTTTTAGGTTTATTTTTAATTGTAAATTTTAACATACATTCGTTTAACACTTATGACATCCTATTATAGGAGTGCACATTCTCCTTTAAAAATGACACGAAAGAATGATGCTTTGTCAATGTTCGAACTAATATTTTTATTCATCTATTATATAAATCTCACCTGTCTGTTTAAATGTATGTATGTATGTTTTATGTATGTATGACTAAAACTTTCGACAGGCGAGGGATTTTCACGAGATCGGTATCGTTGTGAAGTCGACACTTCGAACGACAAATATCGAAAAATTGGCCAAAAATATTAATTCCTTCACCCTCAACTGGGCACTTTCCTACAGGGAGGGGTCGCTTTTTTCGCCAATATTTTCGAAAGTCATCCCATCTTTTCGATTGACTAGCCTTCGTCACTTCCGGTTTGGCAATGGACGCAACAGCAAAGACGTCACGTGTTTTTTTTTCGTACGTTCTTTTTATCCTCCGCGGTACGGGTTCGAGCCTGCCTTCCTACTACCACTTTCTTTTTGGCTTAACACACACCTCCAAACACCTGGGCAACGCCGGGCTCTCAGACTAGTATAATATAAAGGCGTAATCACTGAAATTAAAAGAAAAGAAATAAGAAAAACCGAAAGCGTTTCAAACAGAAAAAAAAAAAAAACGCATCAACCAGTATAGAAAAAAAAAAAGTTAAAATGTGCTAAAACGTCTCGTTAAAGAAATAAATTGATGAATTTCTTTCCGAACACATTTCAGACGGCGGGCGTGCCTGACTTGCTATGTGCTTCTTCGTTCCCCTAAACGCTTTCCAGTCGTCAGTTATTTTCACCTTTCAAATCTATTCTTAATTGCATGAATATATATATTTAGATAAAAATATAATTTTTTTTTACAGGCGGCAAACTTTAAATTAAAATAAATCACACAAAAGAAATATTTTTATTATACAAGTATGTGGCTTATTTCCAAGATTGCTTTTTTGGCATTTATAATTTTAAAATTAAATTTAAGGTATACAGTCCCGTGGCTCGCGCGTGTATGGCAAAATCCAAAGGTCCAATTTTTACATACTCTACACATTAAATTAGTCCGTCTTTCAGTAATAACTCGTGGAATGTTGTTTTACAAGCGGTCTATAGTATTTAGTTAAACAGTGTAGACATTGATCTTTATATATCTTAAAAGAAAATAATCTAATGAGATTAAATCGCACGAACAAGGTGGCCAGTTGACAGGTTCATTTCGTGAACTTATTCGTTCATTAAATGTTTCTCTCAGTAAACTGGTCGTATCATTTGCAATTTGCAAACGCCGCTCGGATATTAGTTTCTTAATGATGAATTGCCAAAACCAAGCTGAACTTAAATTAATCGATAGTTGCTAAATCTGAAATCAAAGAAAATAAAGTTGCCAATTTGAAGTTAGCCGCCTCTAAAAAATCTCCTTCTAAATACACTTTAGTGTTTAGAGTAAAGGGAAATGATATTTATCTTAACGGTGTTTAAACATTGCTGAATTGTATGTGTGTGAGTTTGTGTTTATTTATGTAGCTTAGTGAGAGAGTGCGTGTGTGCATTTTAATAGTGTGTAGGTCTGTCTGCGTCTAAAATGAAATCAATTTAATTTTCTAAACGAGTGAAACTACTCATTTTTCCTTGACCGGAAACTCACTTGAAATCTTTCATAGTTAGCGGCCATTTTCCTTTTTCTCCTTAGCTAATCTAGAAAAAGGGTGTATCTATGTGTATCTTGTGTGTGTGTGTGTGTGTGTGTGTGTGTGTTGTATGTGTTGTGTATGTTGTGTTGTGTGTGTTGTGTTGTGTGTGTTGTGTTGTGCGTGTTGTTTGTGTGTTGTGTGTACATGTTATATATATATATATATATATATATATATATTGTGTGTGTGTGTGTGTGTGTGTGTGTGTGTGTGTGTGTGTGTGTGTGTGTGTGTGTGTGTGTGTGTTGCTCTTTTATCTCATGGAGATTAATTTACGAGGTAAGGCAGTGACTTTCATAAAGGCACCAAGGCCACGGGAAAGCCGGCAGTGAACTCTCATTTATTTCACTAACAGGCGCAGATCACATCATCCACCATTCCGTCGACATCCACCTACCCTCACATTCTCTTCCAATCGTTACGCACACCGAATTACGGCCGACGGACACCTGCGTTGTTGCCGGCCATCGGCGCGTTGACGGAAAGGATGCCGTACTGCGCAGCTAGACAAGCGCAACTTCAAGAGATCTCAAGACATATAAATCGCCCCTCAGTGTTTTCCCGTTTTTGAGAAATGTCGATGAGTGGCGAAAGACAAGGACGGGTTGGAGAATGAGACAAACACGCAGGTAAATAAAATGACTGTCAGTGAGGAGTGAACCAGAACAAAATTTTAAAGTAGATACATTTCATTTACTTTAAACTTCTTTAGTCTTTTATCTTACCATATAAATTAATCCTCTGTCATGTTTTGGTATGCAAAAGGCTCTCCGTTTGTCTGTCACGCTGAAGTTTTAAATAGCCTTTTTTGTTTATCTGTCACGTTTAAATTTGAAACAGTATTTTCGTTCGCCTGTTCGCTTAGTTTGAAATAGTTCTTCTATCTGTTTAGCACGTTTAAAGTTGTAAAAAGTCTTTTCGCTTGTCTGTCAAGTTTTAGCTGGAAATCGTTTTTTCATTGGTCTGCCACGCATTTTTGTCTGTCAAGCTCGAGTTTGAAATAGTCTTTTCGTTTGTGTGTCACGTTTTAGTGTGAAATCTTCATTTTGCTTGACTATCACACTTGAGTTTGGAATTGCCTTTTAGTTTTTGTCTGTCATGTTTTAATATAAAATAGCCGAATCGTTTTTCTTCCCCACTTAAGTTTGAAATATATTTTTCGCTTGCCTGTCACGTATTAGCTTGAAGTAGCTTTTTATTTGTTTTTCATGCCTGAGTTTAAAAATGGGTTTTAGTTTGTCTTTAATGCATGAGTTTGAAATAATATTTTGGTTTGTTTGTCATGTTTCAGCTTGAAATAGCTTTTTATTTGTCTTCCAGGTTTTAGTTCGAACTTTTCTTTTCCTTTTCTTGTCATGCTTAAGTTTGAAATAACCTTTTTGTCTTTAATATTTAAGTTTGAAATCGCATTTTCGTTTGACTGCCATTTTTAAGTTTGAAGTAGCCCTTTAGTTAATTTATCACATTTTAGCATGTGATACCCTGTTCGATTGTTTGTCTTACATACAAAAGCTTATGTTTGTCTGTCACATTTCAACATGAAAAAACCTTTTCGTGTGCCTGTCATGTTTTCGTACGAAATAGCTCTTTCCTTTGTCTGCCACGTTTTAGGTTAAAATAGACTTCTAGTTTGTCAGTTACTCTTAAGTTTGAAATATAATTTCTGTTTACCTGCTTAATAGTCTTTAAGTTTTTCTGTCACGATAGGTTTGAAATAGCCTTTCGTTTGTCGGGCACATTCAAGTCTTAAATAGCGTTTTTGTTTGTCTGTCAAACTTACGTTTGGAATGGTATTTTCGTTTATTTATTACTTTTAAGTTTGTCTGTCTTTAATTTTTAGGTTTGAAATCGCATGTTCATCGGCTTGTAACGTTACCCAACACGTTGTAGTCTCAGTCGCAAAGGAAACAACTTCAACTCGTTTTTTTGTTGTTGTACAACGACATTTATTTTCTCATTCTCCCGTCACTTATGTCTTCTCGTTACGGCTGTAACGTCAACCATATCTTTAACGTGATCGTCTTCTCGAACATGCTCTCTCTTTTTGATAGTCTTCTTTTTCCTTACCGTGACGTGATTTCGCTCACGGATCGGTATTTGCATATAGCCATCCGCGCTTTGTTACATGCTTTCCACATTTCCGTTTCAAATAGGCTTTTCATTACGAAACGCACTTATTTAACGGCATTCTCGTTTGTCTGTCATGTTTTAATTTTACGTTGCATTTCCATTCCAAAATGAATTTACATTATTAAACGCACTGAGTCAATGGACGCAATGTCAATCAAACCTTTTCCAGATTTCTAATCGTTTCAAATTTAATCAATTTCAGATTTTAAAAAAAAATTCTCAACATTAATTAAATTTATTCAAACAAATAAGAAAATTTCAATAAATGTTTTTCTCTTTTAATGTAAATTTGTTTCTTAATTTCATAAAAGCAATAATAAATCGTTTCGACTCTGTCAATAGTAATTAAGTTTCAAGTGATAATTTGCTATCAAATGTTAATTCTGTTGCAAACGATAAATCTTTTAAGCTACGGAAGACCATAATTTCGGCCAGATTAATTTGCATAGTTTGCTTCCAATGAGTTAGCATTTATCAAGTCTAAAACTCATTCAAGGATAAAATTTAATGAGATGTATACATGAATGAGGAGGACTGCTATGGGAGGATTTAAACACACACTCAAAACAGCAGCCGACTTTAAAAAACATCAATACTTTTCGCTTTGCCAGAATACATTCCCCATATATTCCCCATGGAACTAAATCCGTTTTTCATGATGAGTTTTGGGTCAAATTTTAACAAGGATTTTTTTGTACACAATGGAAGAATTCTATCCATTTTGTGCAGAACTTTTCTAGTCTAAAATTGCATTCGTTTTGTATTTATTAGTGTTGGGATGATTAATCGGAATCGGAATCCGTAATCGGAAAAATCTTAACTTTGTATCGGAATTGAAAGAAATTATGCCTATTTTTCGATGCCAAAGACGATTCTTTAAAATTGTCATGTTTTATTTGATTTTTTAACCAAATTCTTCCACTGTTTGCAGTAATAATAACAAGAAAAATATGTATTCGATTTTAAACTACCAGTAAAACTAAAATCTATAGATCATTCCTCACAGAAGTATATTTTTTACGGTTGAGAATATATATCTGCACATTTTAAAATGATTTTATGGTTATCGGGAAAAATAACAAGTCTATAGTTAAAGACAGTTATTTAGAGATTTATAAAGAATCGGAATGAAAATCGGGAATTTAGTATGAAATCGGTAATTGTATCGGAATCGGAAAAAATACTGGAATCGTCCAATCACAATCTTAAACTAATGACATACCCGTCCCAGCACGGGCAAAAAATTAATTCCGTATGGAATTAATTTTTTGCCAGAACAGAAATTTTGCGCAATTTTTATGTCTCCTTATGAAAAATGCTACGAAAATCTTGTATGTAGAATCCTTTTTCCGATTGTCATCAAGATCCGTGACGTCATTTTCATTCTAGAAAGCGTCTAAAAGGTGCAATATAAAAGGGATCTTAGGAAGAAATTGAAATTCAGAAAACCTTGCTTAATTGCTGTCTAATTACTAGATCTGTGACAACAGAATATTCTTTTCATTGTTTTGACTCTTGAGTATATATCCGTTAATATCTTATATGTTTTTATGTAGACGGATGTGGTTCTCGGTTGATTGACTGTGGCTTACTGTGACGGATATATACTTGAGAGTCAAAAGAATGAAAAGAATATTCTGTTGTCACAGACCTGCTAATGACTATGGATTAAATTTAATGCAAATCTGAAATATTCAAATTTTTAACAAAAGGATCTCCCCACATCCTCAGAACTCTTTAAAACACCTGTCAAAAATTTAAATTTAAAGGATTTTTTATTAATAGATCTACTACTTTGAATTTCATAAAAAACAGAAAATATCTGGATTTTCACAAAGGATTTCCACTTCCTCATGGCCCCCACTTTTTTTTTGTTTATGTGTTACATTTGAGTATGAAATAATTTTTTTCCCCGTTTGTCTGTCAGGTGTAAGTTTGAAATAATCTCGTTTATTTGTCAGGCTTAAGTTTGAAATGGCCTTTTATCTGTTCGTATGTCACTCTAAAGATTGAAAAAAAAATCGTCCGTTTATCACACTGAAGTTTGGAATAGTCTTTTCCTTTATTTGTCACGCTTAAGTCTGAAACAACAGTTATGTCCGTTTGTCACGTTTCATCTATCATGCTTAAGTTGTAAATGACATTTTTGTTCGTTTGCCAGATTTTCGTTCCAACATTAAACGCGCTGATTGAATGGATGACAATCAAATCTTTTCCGGTTTCTAATCTTTTCAAATTTAATAACTTTTGCGACTAAAAAAATCCTCAACATTAATTTGATTTATTCAAACAAATAAGAAAATTTCAATAAATGTTTTTCTCTTTTAATGTAAATTTGTTTCTTAATTTCATAAAATCAATAATAAATCGTTTCGACTCTGTCAATAGTAATTAAGTTTCAAGTGATAATTTGCTATCAAATGTCAATTCCGTTGCAAACGATAAATCTTTTAAGCTACGGAAGACCATAATTTCGGCCAGATTAATTTGCATAGTTTGCTTCCAATGAGTTAGCATTTATCAAGTCTAAAACTCATTCAAGGATGAAATTTAATGAGATGTATACATGAATGAATACTATGGGAAGATTGAAACACTCACTTAAAACAGCAGCCGACCTAAAAAGAACAAAAGAAAAACAGCAATACTTTTCCCTTTGTCAGAATACATCCCCCATGGAACTAGGTCAGTTCTTCGGGTCAAATTTTAATAAGGATGTTGTTTTACACCATGCAAGAATTCGATCCATTTTGCCAAGAAATTTATTCAAATTAGAAAAAACAGTGAAAGAGCCACCACTCACGGGGGTTGGGAGGGTGCACTCCAACATTTACTGTTTGTAACCGGGAAAAAGATGAAATAGTGCGTTCGTATCGCGCAGCTTTTTATTCGCATGTATTCCTCCGAGACATGAACAACTTACCACCGACACATCAAAAACCCGGAAAGGTTCCACCAAATATGACTCAGGTGAATCTTAAACGTTAAGCTGCAATTACTCACAGTAGAAAACGCCGTTCTAAAGATAGCTTGTTGATCGAGCGCAATGTCGTACTTACTCTGGTTTAGACCGGGCATTCCGAACAAAAGTGGATGCTTGAAAAATTTACCAATCGTAACAGAAACCAATGTAGATCAATTCCTTTTGCGCATTTCGTCATTGAAGCCCACTAAACAGATCTCACCGAAGCGTCGTATCAACAGCATCTCAATAGCTAGTATAAAAAGTGTGCATTATACGAAGTCAGACCTTAAGTGCGAGATTCAAAGCTTCAATGATCTAATTTATTGGCAAACATTATTAGATTTACCTAAATAACAAAAGCAAGCATTTGAACGATGACAGAAATAGTTCCTGAAGAGTAGAATACTTCATAGCAGTAATATACTTTTAAAGTCGAGCGTATATATGATCTGCAAGGTGCAGAGGACTAAAAAGTATGTTATCATAGTATCAAAACTGTAGCATTACTTTCACTGGTGATATTGACAACTTTCAATGCAATTTGGCCTTCAAAAATTATAGCTAGCATTGTTTTAACGTAGAGAATAACTAAGGAAGAATAAGCAGAATATCATACTGATACCTAAGTCGACCCATTTTTTTATTTATCAATACTTAACTTGAAAAGCATATTACTGCAATATAGTAAGCAAAATACATCAAAATAAAAGGGAGAAAACTCTTCATTCTTAAATGGAGGCAATGTTCTTACCTTCTTTCTGGAAAGATGACAAATGTTCGACCCGAGTCAAACTGGTATCATCAAGACCAACAATTTTCGCGACAACTTTACTGCCGTCCAAGACCGAAGAATCCCTCGGCCCGCCACCGGTTCCGTACATGTGCTGTTTGGTGAGGACATTATCCGGGGAGTCGGGATCACCAGCTACGACTCCAGCTGCAGCCGCCGCAGCTGCCACAGCTGCAGCCGCCGCGGCCGCCGAAGAGAAGTCCGTCGCGTGACGATGCTGTTGCTGGGTGTGCTGTTGCACGTGTTGCTGTGGGTGGTGATGATGTTGGTGGGGCGACAGATGGAGATGGTTGGGGCTGATCGGCGTCCCGAATTTACTGGACAAAAGTTTGTTTCCATGACTTAGAGAAGAATTGCTACTGCTGCTGCTAGTGTTTCCGGCCAGAATATCCGAAATAAGGAACGACGGCCGACTGATGGTCGGTGAATTGGTGGGCATTGCGTTGCCTGTCGCGGAGGCCGTCAACGTTTTTGTGTTCGTCGTCAAAGCAATCGGTGATGTTGTCGAAGTGGGACTACCTATAGGTGAATTCTCCACACCAACGCTAACATCATCATCATCATTATTATTGTTGTTGCTATTATTATTATTATTATTATTATTATTATTATTATTATTACTATTATTATTATTATTATTATTATTATTATTAACACATTTCTTGTTTACTACGTTAGCGTTATTACCACTGTTTTTATTAGCACTGAGGTTCGATTGCGTTGTTGGTGATACTAGATTGCTGTTATTCGAGGCCGGGCTATGGGATGGTGAACAGTTACCAGTGACCACAATGGGTGGACTGTCTGTACAAGATAACCCTGCCTGTGTCCGATGGTGGTGATGGTGGTGATGGTGGTGATGGTGGTGCGCATGGTGTGAATGGCCGCCAACAGCTGACCCAGCCACTACCCCATTCGTTCCACTGTTATTGTTGGTGCTTACCGATGTTGGAGTGGATAGTTGTCCAGCGCCCATGTGAGCCGGGGAGAAAACCCGGACCATCACACTCGCCGGGTGGTCATCGTCCGAACAGACGCTGACATTGTCTGAGTCTTTGTCGTCCATGTCTTTGCTGGAATGATCAGAAAACGTTGAGCCGTCCATTGATTGTGAGGAAAGTGGAACCACCGGAATTGGTACCGCGAGTCGTAAGGTCACGTTTCCGGTCGAGTCCATTTTGAAAATGGCGTGTCTGTTGGTGTTTGTGTGTATGTGTCTGTGTGTGTATATGCGCACTCGAATGGATCAGATGTTTTTCCAGCTAAGGACCAGATTTTGCCCTTTATTTCTGTCGGGCCTAATGCGTATGGATTCGGCCAGTTTTTTTTTTTGTTTTTGGTTTTGATTTTAGAATGTCGTCTTTGGAGAAATGGCGAATGCTGAATATTTTTCTTCTGGCTGCAAAGAAGAGATAAAAAAAAAAAAAACTTAGAATTAATTAATCGATCCAATGAAAAATATATGCCATTTTGTACATTTGATACCTAGAATAAGAACAGAAATTGCTTTATATCAACTTTCATATATATGTGGGTGAAATGAATTTTTCTTATCTGGGACTCGGACCAGAGACTAATTATAAAATATGTATATGTACTGACATATATAAATATGCTATATATATATATATATATATATATATATATATATATATAATGTGTATGTGTGTTAGGGTTGAGACGATTCCAAATTTTTTTCCGATTCCGATACAATTACTGACTCTATTCTAAATTCCTAGATAATCATTTTCGACTCATTTTAATTTTTAAATCGTTTTGAAATCGAAATCTAGGCTAAGTTTTTTTTCCGATTCCCCATAAGATGTTACTGGGAAATATATATATATATATATATATATATATATATATATATATATATATATATATATATATATCGAATATGTTTTATATATATATATATCGAATATGTTTTATATATATATATATATATATATATCGAATATGTTTATATATATATATATATATATATATATATATATATATATATATATATATATATCGAATATGTTATATATTAGGTTGACAAGAAGTTTTTTTGCGGAATTTTTAATTTTGATTTCAAATGATGTCTTTTTAAATAAGTTTTCGTAATAATACCTTTAGTTTATATATAATTTTAAAAACATTTTTCGTGCTATTAAATCATTTAAATTACAATCCTTTTAAAACAATTATGTCTTTTTTTTTCCAGAACATTGAATATAAGAAGAAAAAAAAAGAAGAAAATTTACTAAATTTTCGTGTTTCAATTCAAGCTGGGTCGAAAAGCTGCTGAAATTGTTCGCGATATGAACGAAGCGTTTGACCCAGGAACCAGAACGCACAGCACAATGGTAGTTTAAGATATTTCGTGGCAGCGAGGAGAGATGTTGACAAAGATAAACTAAGAGCTTTAGTCGAAGCCAATTCACAATGAACTGCTTTGCTTCTGAATTAGATTAACGTATACGACGATTTCCAACCACTTGAGAGAGGCTGGAAAGACAAAAAGTATGATAAATTAGTTTCTCACGAATTGAGCGACAGCTAAAAGAAACGCTGTTATCGGTTCTCGATCGGATTGATCGGGTGGGTTCTTTATGACAACCGGCTAGCTCAGCTCAGAAATTAAACGCCGACGAATCTCAACGACACTTCCCGATGCGAGAGATACACCAAAAGAAGGTCCTACTGCGACTGGTCGTCTCATCCATTACAGTTTTTTTTCTATGCAGGCGAAACCATTGCATCGGAGAAGTACTGTCAACAAATGGAGGAAATGCATCAGACACTTCGACAATAACACTCAGCATTAGTCAACAGAAACGGCCAAATTCTCCTTCACGATAATGTCCGATCGCATGTTGCTAAGCCGATCTTGCATTAGTTGAACGAATTGGATTACAAAAATGCCTCATCCACCATACTCTTCAGACCTATCATCTACCGACTACCACTTTTTCAAGCATCTTGACTCTCTACGTGAGAAATGCTTCAAAAACTTAAGCAATATAAAAAAACATAGAAGACTGTGTTACTGATACAATAAAGATAGCCGTGCACAGTGTATGACGTCACACAGTATATAGATGAACATGGGGTAATGGCGGGAAAATGCTTCATGCGCTTAAATATCTGTGATCTACTAGACCGTCTAAACCACTTGGAACATGTAGAAGCTGTCTGTTTGTCTGTGTGTCTATCGGTTCCTCTCTTTCTCTCTCTCTCTCTCTATCTATCTATCTGTATTTATATATATACGTGTATATATATATATATATATATGTGTGTGTGTGTGTATGTGTGTGTGCGTGTGTGTGTGCATGTGTGTGTGTGTGTGTTATGAAAACTAAGATACCAACCTAAATAGACACACGATATAAGTTTGTTTTATTTTCAACATTATAATAGCCATTCTTCTTTCTTTCTATGAAAAGTTCCGGGTTTTTTTCTGATGAGGAAAAATTCAATGTTAACATAAGAAATATCGATTGTTTTACGTAAACGAAACTGGTCTGTAAAAAAATTCACCGAAATTTTGATATGTTGAAAGAATTGATTGTTAAGATAAATAAAACCTTGCAGCTGGAATAAAACCAAATTGATATGATATTTTATGTACACATTTTCGTATTTACTTCAACACGGATCACTAGGCGATTTTATTGCATATCGTTCTTCTAAATTTTTCTCTACACTAGCACTTTGCTACAAACCTGGGAGAACTTTCCTTTTTTTATATATTTTATTACGTTATCATCTCCGCCATTCCTAACCAATTTGAGTTAGCGTAACAGATTTGATTGCTATTGTAACCAACAGCTAATAAGAAAAAAAAAAACTGCCTCTCCGTTCCTTACATATTCTGAGAACTTTTGAACACCAGTACTTTTATTTTAACTTTTGTTTTACTGAACGTAAATTGATTTTTTTTTTAAAACATAGCTGCGAAGGTAATCTATAAACTGTAAAACTGTTTGAAATTTGATCGAAAAATGAGTGAGCGGTGAAGCGTTTAAGCAGTTCTAAATGAGTAAAACTAACACTTAGCCGTATATTCAAACACAGTAGAGTTTGAATTGTATATATACATACACACACACACACACACACACACACACACACACACACACACATATATATATATATATATATATATATATATATATATATATATATATATATAATAGGAACATTTCTCTGTGTGAGTTTATTCCTTTCGTTCCCTACGGATTCGGAAACGGCTGGTAGAATTTTATGAAATTACACACGAATATAGATCATGTGCCTGGCAGTGTTTTTAAATGAGTTTTTTGTCAGAATGTCTTTGAACGTATCGATAACCGATAATCGAAATTATCCGATGAAAGAAGGAACAGGCGATTTGGACCAAGGTTAGCATCAAAAATGCATTTGAGAAGTTTTATTACCGCAGAAACAGAAAGGGCCGTCATATAAAATCAACAGTAGGTTTATTGACATGACAGAGGAGCGTTCGAAATGAATGTTTCCTTTAAGGGCTCAATTGAAGCATATTTGACTTTTGCATTTTAAACTTTTTAAAATTCAAGCCGTTATATTTACAGATAATTTTATAAAATCAACAGTAGGTTCTCTACAGTGCAATGTAGATTACAATGTATTGTGAACTAAGTAACTGCGAGAAGGCATGTGAAGCTTCCTCCGGGTGCACCGCACACACACGCACACACACATTATATATATGCGTGCGTGTATAATAATAAATTATTTTTATGTTCGTATTTTCGAATGACAAATGCTTTATATCCATCTATAAATAGAAATGCATGACATATACGTATGTATCTTCTACACAATATGTGCCTATAAAAATAGTTGCTTCTTATATTGCATTCATTCTGAATACATTTATTCAAACCTAGCATTTAAAATGCCAATGAATTTAAAATAGAAAAAGGAAAATCTACTATCTCAACGTTTCGCCCACTATCTCGCGGGCTTTTTCAAGGGCAAAGAAAACAGTTATTACTACATGTTGTCTTGTGCCACTTTTAGTTTTTCTTCGCTCTTGAAATAACCTGCGAAATGGCGAAATGGTTATGTTTTGCTTTTCTTCGCTCTTGAAAAAACTCATGAAGCAGTGGACAAAATGTTGAGTTATTAGGTCTTCTTTTCATTCGCTCTTGGAAAAGCCCCGAAACCGTTGCGTTTCATTTTTAATTTATACCGTCGGATTTATCTTTTTATTATCAAACAAAAAATATCATCACCTCCGTTTTTATGCGAGTGTGTATATTTAGGCATCGTAAATATGCCTTGAAGAATGGATTAAAACGAATTAACATAATTGTCTGTAATGTTCGGTTGAAAAAAAAATGCTAGATAAGATTTTACCTCAGGCATATGTCTTATAAATTATTATTAGACAATAATATATCATGGTATGTCGTTCATGTTTTACAATAGCCTACAAAACAAAAAAAATAAAACAATTTAAATATACAACAAAGAAATGTTACCAAAGGCAAGGTAAGTTACTCTTTAAGAATTTTGTTTGAACTTATTTTAAAGAATTTATTTACTTTGAAACAAAAGTAGTGTCAAATCTGTTGAGTTAGAACGATAAAAAAATGGCGGTTTCGTTAGATACATACTGACCCTCAATAATCGCTCAAAATCGAAAATCAAACAAAATACTGCTGAAACATTAGATTGCCGCGCCATCAGTGATCTTTCTTGGATGGGTTTCTCTTAATTTTTTTTTTATATTCGATTTTATCGATTTGAGGGTCTATGTGGATGTAACGAGATCGCCATTTTTGTTTGTTTAAACTCAAAAGACTTGTCACTAAGTAATTGAATGCTTTAAAATAAATCAAAAGATTTAAAAAAATGTTTTTGCCCCTGGAATAGTAATTTACCTTGCCTTTGGTAACATTTATTTGTTGTATATTTTTTCATTACTTTACTTGTTTTGTTGGGCTGTTTCTATCAGTAACAGTTTTGTCGTGGCCAAAACAAAATTGCCCCCTCTCCCTCAACCCCGTAAAAGTCGAGATATTCTTTTCAAGTTGCGACGAAAGAAACAGAAACGTCTACGCTGTAAAGGCGATATTTGAAGTGAACTGGCGGGCGTTCTCTTTCATTATAACTCGACTCAATCGACAAATTTAATGGCCAATATAGGTACATACATGCATATTGTATATGGACATTATGTACATAAAGATCGTATAGACTTGCTGATAATTACCTTGCTTTTTGGACATTCTACGGTAATAACGTACCGAGGAAAAATGTTTTCTCGCTGAATAACTCACTGATTGGTGGAGACAAGATGACTTCAAACCCGCGAAAAACTACCCCCGTCCCCAAACACATGAGCCCTTTCAGTCTAGGCAGGTAGCGGTGAATTTTTGTGAATAGAGTATTTTTCTTATATTGAATATTTGTTAGCAGTCGGTTTACATAACAAGGAAGTACTTTCCATTTGATCCTATATATATATATATATATATATATATATATATATATATATATATACATATATATATATATATATATATATTAAAATAATATATATACATATGGATATATTAATTATAGAATGACAGATATGCATCCACACACAGACATATATCTGTATCTAAACTTATGTATAAAAGGCACTTTGTCTGTGTGTGTTTCTGCGTGTGTGTTGTGTTCGTGTCCTATGTACTCCGAAACGGCTAGACCCGTTTTCTTTTTGTTTTGTTTTGATTTTTAATTTAACACAAATGTGCTTTATGTGTTTAGAAGTGTTCTAAGATAAGTTGTGCATCGGAATGCCTCTAATAAGTATCGAAAAAATCCGATTAAAGAGGGAACAGTCCGATTTTTACCAAGTTTAAGATCCTTATAAAGCTAAATATAGCAAGTGCATTTGATAAGTTTTATCGTCGCACAAGCAGAAAAACCCTGTATATAAAATCAACAATACGTTTTTTCATACGGTAATGGCGCGGTCGAAATGAATGTTCCTATTTAAAGCACAATTGAACCATGATATCTGACTTTTGCATTTTAAACTTTAATTGAAGCCATTATATAAAAATGATTTTATAAAATCAACAGTAGGTTCTCTACAGTGTAATGAAGACTAAGTAACTGCGTTTAGGCATGTGAAGCTTCCTCCAGATACACCGCAATAGGTCCCTAACCAGAGCATGCAATCATCGATTTGATTGTAAAAATGACCGATTTCACCGATTTTGATGACAAAAAAGTATTGGAAGTTTAGAACATTCGTTGATCTTACTTCAATCCCTGGTAACGTCGGGTATCTATGCTAATAGCTTGTATATATATATATATATATATATATATATATATATATATATATATATATACAAAAAGAGAGAGGGGGAGGAAGATACACACATACACACACATAAATATATATATATATGTATATATATATATATATATATATATAAATAGAGGAATGGTTATGAAATATAATTTAAGATTAAGTGGAAAATGTATTTATGAACATTTGGACAAGCATGCAACATGCTAGTAGAAATATGGACACAAACATATAAAAATTGAACCAAGATATTTCGGGATCGTATATTCTTTTAAGAAAATATGCTTTTCTCAAACATATTTCACCCGTTTTGTATATTAATCCGTTTAGTTTAGAATCTCGATGCTCGTTACATATAACCACAGGGCATATATAAATGGATAGGCATTTAGCAACAATCTAAGTTTCCATGTTTTACTATTCACTTTTTCAGCGTATCAAAATTTCTATACATTTAGCAGACTGTTTCGTTACGAAGAAACAATCTCTATTTATAAGATTTTTTTTTCTTATACTCATCAGTAAAATTAGAAATGTTCATTAAAATGAAATGGACATGACCGCACTGTCTGAAAAAAAAATCATAGAAGAATTAACATCGTACTTTTGTTTATGTAGCCATATATATATATACACACATATATATATGTATATATTTATATGTATATATATATATATATGTATGTATATATATGTATATATATATGTATGTATATATATGTATATATATGTATGTATATATATATATGTATGTATATATATATATATATATTTGGAATCGTAAAAATTAACGAAAATATATTAATAAATGAAACCCAAACTATATTAGTAATGTATAAAATGTATTATACAAAAAACATATACATATATATATATATATATATATATATATATATATATATATATATATATATAACTACTTAATTTACTCACATAAAATTAATATACGAAAGTATAGATTTATGCGTAAACTTTAAGTATTTACTACAAAAGTGCTCAATACGTAGGTAGAGCTAGTTAGTAAGTTATAAAATGTATAAGGTGTAGCTTAATCGCTATATACATTTTATAACTTACTATATATATATATATATATACTCTAATGAGTCGTAGACGACGAAACACTTGTCACTGGATAATTATATTTTAAAAATAACATATATGCCGCTCCCCATTTAGGGGGCACCAAATTGATCAAAGGGGAAATTATTCCTAACTCACATTCAGGTAAAAATGCAATTTCGTATAAATAATTGAATTCATTCAAAAAGTATCGTTAACAAAAAAAAAAAAAATAAAAACATATATATATATTTGTCCGGGTGTTTGGAGGTGTATGTTGACCCAAAAAAAAAGAAAGTGATAGTAGGAAGGCAGGTTCGAACCCGTACCGTGAAGGAGAAAAAGAACATGAAAAAACGTGACATCTTTGCTGTTACGGCCACCGCCAAACCGGAAGTGACGTAGGTTTAAATTAAGGCTAGACAATCGAGAAGAAGGGATGAGTTTCAAAAATATCGGCGAAAAAAGCGACCCCTCTCTGTAGAAAAATGCCCAGTTAAGGTTGAAGTAATTAATGTTTTTAGCCAATCTTTCGGTATTTCTCGTCTGAAGGGTCGAGATTCAAAACGATACTGATCTTGTGAAAATCCGTCGCTTCTGTCGAAAGTTTTAGACAGACATGCAAACATACATGCATACATTTATATATTTGTAGCCCAAACCGATTAAAAAGCTTGCCCTATCTTTGAATACCCTTTATGTAAACTTTCAAATGTTTAGACCAGAAATTGTCTTTAGTAATTTAGAAGAGATCGCAGAGGTCACTTTTTCAAGACTTTGACCCCTATTATGAGCCCTTAGCATTCATTTTTTTGGTCTCAAATCAAGTTCTGAAGTTAGATTCATGTCCAAGGAACCAATATCTAAAATTTCAAGTGTTTAGACCCAAAATTGGCGGAGGGGTCTGCAAATCTTTGAACTTTGACACCTTAACAGCCAAATTTCTGGCCGAAAATCGATTACAAAGATTTTCCCAAATTTCACTACCCTGTATATCAAATTTCGAGTCTGTAGACTGAAAGTTGACGGAGTTATTGTGTAGGGAACTTACACAAACAGACAGACACTTTCAATTTTACAAATATATAGATATATACAGAGAGAAAAAGAGAGAGAGAGATAAAGATAGATAGATAGATAGATAGATAGATAGATAGATAGATAGATACCGCATGAGTAATTGGGAAAATGTACAAGTAGTTGTGTAGCACAGTTTTAGAAATGATTTATTATTTTGTTTCCAAATTTCTGTTAAACAAC
>NC_136500.1:18067135-18072135 GCF_053919585.1 Euprymna scolopes
GTATTTGTGAGAGTATGTCTTTTATCGCTTTTTATCAGACTTGCTTCTTATTACAGGTGCATGCAACATCCTTTTGTTTGAATAATAAATGCAGTGAATAATATATAATACGGCACAATCACGTTGACACGTCGGTTCTCGCCAGATCACCGATAAGCAACATTAAGCTAATTAATACCAGATGGGTGACAATTTGGGAATTCTAGGCACTGTATGTTCTCGCCGCATATCTCAGCATTTGTTTCCAGTCGTCCCGTACATACAATTCATTTGCCACTTGTCTTTAATAATGTCGACTCAGGAGAGGTGTGATTGGAGATTGCGCACCTCCTGTCACAATAATTTCATGCGCAGGCACACCTTCGTGGGTATCCAGTCTGTCAAAGACTGATAGAGCCCTTGTTGTATACATAAACCGTATTCTAGGTGGCCCTGGGATACGGTTTTTTAGATAGAGTGTTTTTCCGGCACCTAGTTGCAGTATTTGCCTGTTTTACGCTGTTATTTATAATATTATTTGATTATACACACCTGTATTATTTACTGTACTGTATTTTGTTACTAATTTTTAATGCCGTATCCCAGGGTTCTACGGTATATATATATATATATATATATATATATATATATATATATATATATATATATATATATATATATATATATATACTTGTATATATAGTATAAGATATACTTATTGCAAATAAACTGCACGGAAACATTGGTGTTTCGGTTTAAAAGATTTCATTTGGCTTAACTTTTGAAACTGGATGACACTCATTTCAGCTTCTTTAAGTATGAAAACAATTGGAAATAAGTCTCTTTGACTGAAACAAATGGCTATTTGTAGCGACCATATGTAACTGTTTACCCTCAAATAATATTAAAAAAATATCTATCTAACAACCTCGTCTTTATTAGTCCCTACTTTTGAACACCTCAAACCTGAATATATATATATATATATATATATATATATATATATATATATATATATATATATATATAACTACTTAATTTACTCACATAAAATTAATATACGAAAGTATAGATTTATGCGTAAACTTTAAGTATTTACTTCAAAAGTGCTCAATACGTGGGTAGAGCTAGTTAGTAATTTATAAAATATATACGTGACACAATACCAGTGACATTCGAAGGGACCACCCTCGTTTACTCTAGCTACGTCACTAATCCTTAACACATGAACTTTCAAAGATAAGCCCATTTTCGTCCTATAATAAAAATCAGTGAGATAATCTTTGGCATAAAAACGAAAATAAATAAACACATGTTTTGTTTGTCAAAGTAAAAACTCCCCCAAAAATGCAGAAAAGGTAAACTTTGGTGTTATCTTAATGAAAGACTGGAAGTATGCGAAATCACGACGTAAACAAAAACCAGTGAATAATAAACAGAGTGACCAACATGTTCAAAAAGTTCGTAAGAATTTAATAAATGGATAAATAAGTCCAATATTTCGCTAAAAATAGCTTCATCAGGTAGGAATCCGGTCCGTGATTTTTTTTTCCTTTCCTTCATTTTTGTTTTAAGGAGGAGGTGATGCCTCAGAGTAGAAGAGAGAAGAAATATACGTTTTGTTCCGGTGATTCCACATCTGTTTTGCTCTAGTTTCGAGCGGAAAATTTAAATTAAAAGATGGCCAAACACTTTTAGAAGACACTTGTTTTGAATCTTGAGCCAAAACACACGTGGAACCACCAGAACAACTCGTACATTTCTCTTCTCTTCTACTCCAAGACATCACCCCCTCCTTAACACCAAAATAAAGAAAAGGAAAAAAATCACGAACCGGATTTCCTACCCCGATGAAGCTATTTTTAGCGAAATATTGCATTTACAATATCCAAAAAAAAGTCAATAAAATGATTTTATCATTATCTCCAACACTTCAAAATTGTCAAATATCGCATTTAAATTTTATTCAAAATAAGTGTCTTTTAAAACTGTGTGACCAGCTTTTGCAATAAATAAAATATTTAAAAAGTCTGTACGTAGGAATTCTTTAAATGAATATATAAAAAATATTTGAAAATTCGTATGAGTTCAATAAATAAATAAAGATAGAAAATATTCAAAAATTTCTTATGATTTCAATTAATGAATAAATGAATATTAGATCCAAAAGTTTTGTAGGGATTCAATAAATGAATTAATAAAGAAAGAAAATATTAAAAATAATTTCGTACGAATTCATAAAATAAATCACTAAATAAAATATTGGAAAAGTCAGTATGAATTCAAAAATGATCAAATAAATAAAATATCCAAAAAAGTTCGTAGGAATTCAATAAATAAATATTTGAAGGCGTATATTTAAAAAAATTTACCGTCGATATTGCATCCAGACAAAAAATAAAAGTCCTATTCCTAGATAATGTTATTTTCATTTTTTCTAATCATAGTTTTGTATCAAAATCCAAATAATTTATCAATATTCATGAGTGTTGCCAGTATTTTCGATGAAAAATGAGCAAAAAGCTGATTTTGACACGAAAGCTTTATTATAAAAATTGCAAAATAATAATTACATAATCATCGATGAAATTCTATTATCTTTAACAATGTTTGTTAAAATGAAAGCATTCCCCCCAAAATATACCTCTATAGTATACGGCATAATCACGTTTGACACACCGGTTCCCGTCAGATCACCGAAGTTAAGCAACGATGAGCCTGGCCAGTACCAGATGGGTGACCGTTTGGGACTTCCGGGTGGTGTATGTGCTCCCCGCTTACTTTCGCATTGTTTCCAGTCGCCCTAGACGTCTCCTTGCCACTGGATAAGCAGTGCCGATTACGGAGAGGTGTGGTTAGGGATTGCGCAGTTGCCCTTACAGGGGGTATCCTTTGTCTTCCGAGATTGAACGGACGTATCGATACCTATACAGATTTATCTTGTATCAATAAAATGGAGAATGTGGATGCCAATGAGGACAATTCTCAACCTATATACTAAACGATTTTTGTTTTAACTTTTCATATAGTTAATTCAGACATTTTTACTCGGTTTTCATCCGGAACAAAAAGGACTGCTAAAGAGATTAAAATTGAAAAATTGGTACTTGGTGGGGGTGGGGTGGGATCATCGAATTTTTATGTTTGTGAACTCTTTCACGACTGCGCGTGCGCGAATCGTTAACATCATGTTAAGAATAAGTAAGTTTAAAAACACTTTTTAAAGTCATCTCAAGCTGGCTTAATGGTTATCGTACTTGACTCACTGTCTTTAGCTTTAGGTTTCGATCTCAGCTCAAGAATTTTTTTTTTTTTACAAAAAATGAACTGTTTAGAAAAAAAAATAAAACTCGCATGCGCATGCACCAGTTTCTTTACATTTTTTTTATTTCATTTTTTTAGGTATCCAGTGTTACGTTTAATACCGGACAACGCCGAGTACGTTTTCTAGTATATATATATATATATATATATATATATATATATATATATATATATATATATATATATATATATATATATATGAGTGAAGTATGTGTGAATGCGAGAGAGAGAGAGAGAGAGAGGGAGAGAGAGAGAGCACAACTAAACTTTCAACCTATATACACAAGGAATGTTTAATCTGCAAAATTGAAATTTGGTATATAGGGTATTCAGACATGTGAACAACTTTTTAATCGGTTTTCATTTTGTAAAAAAAAGTCTGCTGAAAGGTAAAAATTGAAAAATTGGTACTTGGGCGGGGGATCATCAAATTTTTATCTCTGTTTTCAACTGTTTCACGACTGCGCATGCACAAATAATCCACATGGCAGCTTCCTTGTTAATACTAAGTAGGTTTGAAAAAAAAAATCTTAAGAGCCTGACAAACTGTCCTATGGTTACCGTACTTGACTAACTGTTTTCAGGTTTTGCTTTCGATGTCAGCTCGAGTATTTTTTTTTATTTTTTTACTTACAAGTAATGAACTGTTTAGAACAAAAAAACATAATACCCGAATGCACCTGTCTCAGTTTCTTTCGTTTTAAATTTATTCTTTTAAAATGAATTTAACGTTACGTTTAATACCTACAGTAATTCTGTTTATTATTAAGCTGTTAACAAAAAATACGTTACGATATCACATTTATACACATATTAAGAATGTCTTTCTAAATGATTTGTTGCGCTTCGTTTTTATTTTTGTCTTTTGAAATCATTACTATTGGGTTTAAAATAATAATCAATAAAAAAAATGTGCTCTTTAATAATAATACGAAATCTGTATGCCCTAAAAAATCATATTTAAGCGTTTTATACGACCGGCCAACGCCGGGCGGATTGCTACTATATATATATATATATATATATATATATATATATATATATATATATATATATATATATATATAATGCGAATAATGGAAATAATATTCCGCCAAGATAGAGAAATAAAAAGAAGGGACAAACCAAGATACATGGCCATTAACGTTTCATTTTTATTATAAGACTTCTTCTGGGTGAATTCTTACAATAAAGATGAAACGTTGATGGCCATGTAGCTTGGTTTGTTCTTCTTTTCATCCCTCTATACATATATATGTAAATACACATATGTGTATGTAAGTACATATACATACATATATATATGTATACACATATATATATACACACACATACGTATGAATAAAAAATACGAACGCTAGTACGTAGATACATATGCATACACACATATGTATCTATATACATATATATTCACATATATGTACATATATATACAAATACATATATATACGCATATACATATATATGTGTGTGTATATCTATACACTTATATACATATATGTATATATATGCACACACGCACACACACACACACACACACATATATATATATATATATATATATATATATATATATATATATATATATATATATATATATATATACATGATGGACCGCTCCCAGCGATGTCGATGTATGAGCTTAACCAACAACAACTAACTTTCTCAGAAATCCACAACTGCTAATCTTTGTCGGT
>NC_136500.1:18089635-18112135 GCF_053919585.1 Euprymna scolopes
CTTTTCACTCGAACAACCGTAGCTTGTCCCGTCCTCGGTTCTATACACCGATCAGTGTCCAGTCCTATTAGCAATTGACTCCCGTTTAAATTGCAGCGAAAACGCTCGCTTCTCGGCATCAATCACGCAAAAAGGCCTGCGCATAATTGGGGCCTAATTAGCATGTGAGGAGCACGGGAGTGCCGCTACCGTAATCATTATACAAGCTCTGTTTATGTCGAAGGTGTTTAAAACTGGCAATATATTTCACAAACACCGGCTGTCAGGTCTCCGATGGCTGCTTCAGAGGCCCACTGGCTTATGATCATGGATCGTCAAATCTGATTGGCCGGTGCGCTCTCCCTCCCTCCTTTCTCTCTCTCACTCCTTACTCACCCATCTTTCTATCCTTGGTTTTAAGCTCTCTTTTATCCCCTTCCAACCCTCTCTCTCTCTCTCTCTCTCTCTCTCTCTCTCTCTCTCTCTCTCTCTCTCTCTCTCTCTTAGTCTCTTAACATTTTTCGTTCCTGTTCGTTCATTATTTGCTTTTTTGCTTTTGTTTTGTTTTTTTTCTTTTAAAGTATATATTTTTTTTCAATAATGCCTTCTACAAAAATCTTTTCTTGGGTTATTTCGTACATTCTTTGGAGGTTGGGGGGGGGGGTTCTGCCGATCCTTAATATTTATTATTTTTTATTTATATCATTTCGTTTAATTTTTGTTTATTTCTTTCTGTCGTTGTGGATCTTTGTCATTATTTTTAATGTTTTTTTTTTCTTACATTTTTTTTTTTACTTTCTTACATTTTTATTTTATATTTTCCTTCTTTAATTTTGCCTTTTCTTTTTGCTTCTCATTTATCTCTTCCGCTTTTCTTTCTTTTTTCTTTTTTTGCTTTACCTTAATTCATTCTTTTTTTCTTTCGGCTGCCTTTTCTACTTTCTGATTTTCCTTCCTTCATTCATTCTTTTTTCTTTCCGTATTTTATTAATTCACTCTTAGTTTCTTTCATTTTTTCTTTTTTTCTGCCTTTACTTCATTCATCGTATATTTTTTTCTTTTGGCTTAATTTAATTCGTTTCGTTTTCTGATTTTTGTTCATTTATTTTTACTTCCTTTCTAAATTTTATTTATTTATGTTTTGTTTTCATATTTCATTATTTCATTTTTTGTTTCTTTCGTCGAATAGTTTTTTCATCCTTTTCTGGTTTTCTCTCATTCGTACTTTCATTCTACATTTCATGTATTAATTTTTTTCTTTTAATCCCTCATTAATTCGTTGTTTTTTTTTTCTAATTTATCTCTCCTTCATTCATTTCAAATTTTTCTCTTGTTTTACTTTCATTTTTTAATTTTTTTCTGATTCTCTTTCGATAATATTTTTTATATATATATTTTTACATTTTATTAATCTGTTCTTACATTTTTTCCATATTCTTTATTTCTTTCGTTATGTCTTCTATTCGTTTTTTTTCTTTACATTTTTTCCATTCATTTCATACTTTTATTCTTTTGATTTTCGTTCATTCTTTTCTTTTTGCTAACTTTCTTTCATTCTTTTTTCTTTCAACATCTCCTTCATCCATTATTTCCTTATTTGCTTATTCCTTAATTCCTTAATTCCTTAATTCTTTCTTTCTGCTTTTATCTAATTTTTTTTTCCTTTTTCTTATTGGTGCCTAAACCTAAACATGGATTCCATGAAAAAAAGCCTCTTTGTTAGAATAGCCCGCTTGTGGAACTCTGTTCCGCTAGCCTGCTTCTGATCTGACTACAATATCGTTGTCTTCAAGTCCAACGTAAACAAGTTCTTATTCAACCGTCCTCATAAATAATCTAATTATACCAGATTACTTACTTCTACAAACGATTATTACACAACAGTCACAATGACTACAATGCATACATTAACCTTTATCCTCGAGTGGCCCTCGGGCCTTGATATGTGGGAACCTCTGTTTTTCTCCGTTTCATTTGGCGATTGTTTCTTTATCGCCGTTTTTAATTGGTTCATTCTTTGTTTCTTTTATTATTTGTTTCTTTTATTATTTGTTTCTTTTATTATTTGTTTATTTTATTATTTGTTTATTTTTTTTGCCTTTGTGTCTTCATTCCTACCTTCCTTTCCTCAATATTTTGTTTGCTCTTCCTGTAATTTGTTGTTTCTTTATTTCTGCCTTTTTTCATGTTTTCTTTCATTCTTTCGTTTATTTATACATTTTTTAAAAAAATTTCTATCGTTTCTTTATTCATTCTTTTTTCTATTTTTTTTTAATTATTTCAATCTCTTTTCTTACTTTTTTTTGTGTCTTTACGTTTTACGACCTTATTTCGGCATTTTATCCATTGTTTCGTTTTTTTTTTCAATCTTTTTTCATTCTTTGTTTTATTCTTCATAGCGTCGTATATTTTTGTTTGTATCTTCTTTTCCTTTTTTCTTTGCTCTATTTTTTTTTTCTGCAACATTTTTTGCTTCCTTCATCTTGTTGTCATATTTAGTTTCCTTTTTTTCTGTGTTTATTTATTTATTTTTGTTTTCTTTCCGCCATTTTCTACCATGTTTTTGTCATTCCCACGTCTTTCTATCAGCTCTTTGATTATTTCTTTCATTCTTTCTTTTATTATTTTTTTTCATTTCTGGTTTCTTTATTTTTAACACATTTTACTCGTTGTTTCTGTATTTATTTTTTTATTCGTTATTTGTTCATTTTTCAGGTGCCTGCCCAAAATTCCGTCTAAATAAGAAACAAAATTAAAAACAACAATCTGTATAGTGTATATGCTCGTGACTTGCAAAAAATGTCGCATTCCAAAAGTCATGTAAATTGATTAATTAGTTTTATTTTTAAACAAGAAAATCAAATTTTATTGATTAGCGGCAATATTGAGACTCCATCTTTAAAACAGGCCGACGATAAGCGAGATAACTCCAAATAATTTAAATGAGAGGTTTTAGAAAACTTTTCTTAACATAGGAGTATTGGAAAAATTAACTTCATTTTACAATGGTTTTCTTGGTAAAAATAAAACTAATTTATCAATTTACGTGAATTTTGGAATACCATATTTCCTTTACATCACGGTTACATACACTGTACATGTTTTTTGTTCATTTTTAATTTTTCATGTGAAGAATTCTAGACAAGTACCGTTATTTTTTCTGGCTTTTATTTATTCATATTTTGGTTACATAATTTCTAACTTATATGTGTCACACACACACACACACACACACACATATATATATATATATATATATATACTAGCAAAAGTACGCGTCGTTGACTGGGTTCAAAAACAGCCTTCAGAAAATGGACTCTGATTTATGAAAGTATGATAGGTTATGAAAAGGAAGTGTTGTAAATTTGGGTTGAATTTGGGGGCATCAAAACCAAAGCAAAATATGATGAAAGTAAAAAATAAAATAGATAAACCCCATAATTTATTATACCATATCTGTTCATACTGAAACACTTAGCACCTTATTCTGTGGATCTATATTAAAAAAAAACCTTGTTAAACTTTGTGACATATTTCCATACAATGGAGGTCAGGCGCGAACGAACACCCCATAATTTTATTATACCACATTTCTTCAAACTGAAACATAATTATCAAACTATACTTGCGCAGATAGATATGAAAAGTCTTTATTAAAGTTTGTGCCTATTTCCATTCTATGGAGGTCAGGCGCGAACGAAGACCCCACAATTTTATTATACCATCCCTATTTAAGTTAAAACATACTTATCAAAGTATTATTATGTACATCTATATCAAAAACACTTGTAAAAGTTTTTTTCTTAATGTTTTATTTTTTATTTCCATACTTTGTGGACCAGTCGCGAACGCAGACCCCACAATTTTAATGAATCACCGTTCTGCCAGATCAAACATACCCATTCCTGTGTCTCGATACATCTTCTATCATTATATGTAATCAGTTTTTTTTTTAAATAGTCAACCATATAGGAGCATATTCGTGACCACACACGCACACACACACACACACACACACACACACACACACACACATTCAGCTTTATATTATATATATATATATATATATATATATATATATGTATGTATATATACGGCATAATTATAATATATATATATATATATATATATATATATATATATATATATTATAATCATAATTATTTATTATATGCGGCATAATCACTAATCACGTTGACACACCGGTTCCCGGTCAACGAAGTTAAGCAACGTTGAATCGGATCAGTACTAAATGGGTGACCATTTAAGACTTCCAAGTGCTGTATGTACTCTCCGCTTATCTCAGCATTGTTTCCAGTCGTCCTGGACTTCTCCTTGCCACTGGACCCAAACAGTGCCGATTCAGGAGAGGTGTGCTTAGGGATTGCCTCTACAGGGGGTATCCTTTGTCTTTCGAGACTGAACGGAGGCATCGATTTCTACCTGTCATCATTTTTCCCTCTTTTTTCCCAACTTTTTTTTCATTTCGTTTTGTCTTCCTTTTGCTTTTTATTTAAATCACGGAGAACATGTTCGAACAGTTACATTGAGAGCATTGCCACAGCTGCTGCAACATAGGTAGGCTCTCTCTACCATGCTAGAAAGTTACTTACGCCTGAAAGTATCCTGTACTTTTACAGTGCCACCATTCGCCCACGTATGGAGTATTGTCACATTTGGGCTGGTGCATCCGATGTTAGTCTCTCCCTCTTAGACAGGATTCAAAAAAGAATCACCAACCTAATAGACCACGCACTGTCTAATAGATCAACCGCTGTCCCATCGACATACTGTTTCATCCCTGTGCCTGTTTTACAAGTACTTTGATAGTAAGTGCTTGCACCACTTCAACGTAAAAACCCCGGACAAACCCGACAAGCAGCAAAATCCCACCCCTCCACAGTAGAAATCTCTAGATGTAAGAAAGCCTTCTACTCTAATAGTTTCTTCCCTATGACTGCTAGATTTGAAATTCCCTCCGGGTCTCTGTTTCCCTGACTCTACTGACATGCAGAAGTTCAGGTATAATGCAAACAAATATCTTGCTGCTTAACTCCCTACATAATATTCCTGCAGGTTATGCCCCTGCTTATAGCCCTCTACATCAAAGTGACACTGTGCCTTGTTTGGAGTGAAAATGCAATAAAAAAAATTTTTTAAATCATATTTTCTTTTTTCTTATTCATTTATTGTATCTTTGTTTCTATACATTGTTTCGTACTTTATTCTTCGTGTTTTTTCTTTCTTTTGCCTCATCTTTTTCTTTCATTAGTTTTGATTTTTGTATGAATTTATTTGTTTTTTTTGTTCGTGCATTTTTTTTCCTGTTTTTATGCCTCTTCCTCCGATCTTTTCGTGTTTTTTTTTCTTTCTGTCTTTTCATTTATTCTTCATCTTTTTTTTTTACTTTTATTTTCTTTATTCTTTCTTTGCACATTTTCTTTACATTCCCTTTTCTTTTTCTTTATAAATTTCTTTTATTTATTTTTTTACCTCCCCCCTCCCCTCTCTCTCCCTCTCTCTCTCTCTCTCTCTCTCTCTCTCTCTCCTGCTTTCAGTCTTTTATTTAGATTTCTTATTTTATTTGAACTTTGCCGTTTATCATTCTTTCTCTAAAATCGTTCTTTTTAATTAGTCTTTGATTATTTCTTTTCCCCTTTTCAATTATGTCTTTCAATTATTTTTTCTTTATTTTTTTTTCACTTTTGTTCCAACTTTTACATAATTTTTGGTCTTCATTTTCATTTTGCTTTTCATACGTTTTCTTTAATTTCTCTTCTATTTGTACGTTTTATTTCCTTTTATTATTATTTTAATTTTCATAGTTTCCTTTCTTTTGTATGTATTTTTGATATATTTTATTTTCTTAATTTTTACTTTACTTTTCGTACATTTTTCTTTTCTTTTCATGTAATTTTCGTATTTTTTATTTCTTTTCTTTTACTTTTGGTACTTTTCTTTATTTCTTTCTCTTTTTATTTTTCTCTTCGTACTCTTTTATGTTATTTCATCTTTGCCTTTTTTTCGTACTTTTTTATTTCGTTGTTTCTTTTCTTTTTGTAAGTTTTTATTTTCTTTCTTTTTTTCTTTAAATTTGGTGGTCTTTTATTTTACTTCGTTTTCGATTTTATCCTCATACTATTTTATTTTATTTTTTTTTTTTTACTTCTCATAAGTTTTTATTCTCTTTCTTTTTTTTTCTGTACCTTTTACACACTTTCTTGGTTTACTTTTTGATAATTTTGTTATTTTTCTACATTTGTTTATGTTTTTCATTTAAAGCTTTTTATTACTATTTTAATGGAATAACATTTATTTTCACATTCAGACATTTTTTTTTTTGCTCTCTTTTTCCTAAAATTTCCTTCTTCTTTCTCTCCATCAAAAAATTGTTCTTTTCTGCTTTTCCTCTGACCTTTACATTTTGTCGTTCGGTCATTCATAAAAATATTTTTTTTTCTATTTTTGTTCCTTTTGATTTCTTCTATCCGTTCTTTATATTCTTTATTTCAATGATAATTCATCGATAACAATTGAACTGTTTTCTTTCTTTTTCTTCTTTCTTTTTTGATGAGAACACATTACTTTCCACTTGGTTTTCTCTTTCTCTTCTATAAAAAAGTCCTTTCTCCTAAGATTTTTCCTTTCAGTTTCTTTCTTTCTTCATTCATCAATTTTTACAAGATACTTATTTTTACTAGCAATGAGACGCGACATTGCCCAGGATGATCAACGAATATTTCAAACTCCGCTATTTTTACTGTCATCGAAATCCGTGAAATCGCTCGGAAGGAATCTTCACATGCCTCCATGTAACTTATTCGAACATATTTTATTCTACGTTGTACTCTAATCAACCTACTCTTTCTTTTAGAAAATTATTTTATATAAACTTCTTTCCAGTTAACGAAAAAAAAACATTAAGAAATTTACGTGCGGGGTTTGAACCTACAAACAACGTCATAAAAAACACGTAAATTTTCAAATTTTATAAAATTCTTTGCAGTTAATAAAAAAAAAAAAAATTTACGTGCGGCCTTTGAACCTAGAGACCACGTTATGCAAAAAAAATAAAAAATAATAAAATATATCAACTTACACACAGTAGAATTTTCACGGCCCGTTGTTCTATCATTGTTGCTAAACGACGACATGGAAAAAGTGATTTTATCGATGATAAATTAAAATAACGGATTCGATTATCGATTATCGGTAATTATCGGGGGTATTCTGAGACAAAAGTTAACTAAGATGACTCCCAGACTTATACACTAAAGTTCTGTAAATTTAAACGAAAATCTGTTCAGCCATTTCGGAGTCTATAAGGAACGAACTCACACACACAGACAAATTTACATTTACATAATTGTGGAGATCATTCATTCGTTTGTTAATCATTCTTCATAATTTATTCTGAAATTGAAAGATGACGGATGATTGTTTGTATTATTTGGATTGTTCGGATTACTATTCTCATCTTGCACAACGTTTTGGTCGACATAATTGCCGACCTTCTTCAGGTGTATAAGTCGCCATGTTTGAAATTGGAAAAAGCTTAACTTCCGAGGTTTTAGTTAAAAGGAAACGTTTTTTTTTTTTTTTAATTATAAAACGAAACACTAGGAAGTATTATTTCTAAAATATCTATAACAAAAATGGGAGGATGGGGTAAAGTTTATTGAAGTTCATAGTTTTTCAAATCTTTTTTCCTATTTTTCTCATACTTAATACATTCATTTCTTTCTATGTCAAAATTTAACGCTCTCTTTTGTATCGTCCTTTTCTCTGTTTGTGCATTTATATATATATATATATATATATATATATATATATATAGGTATACTGATAAGTTTATATACTTGTATGTACATGATGTACTCTTAAACTAATTAACTGATCATTAGTTGGATTTAGTTTCATGAAAAAGGGGGTAAAAGGGAAACGCAAGCTCTTAGTATAAATTCCGATGTTGATGAAATTTTAACCATAGTTATTAGTAGAGCTATGACAAAATAATATTCTTTTCATTATCTTGCCTCTCGAGTATATATCCGACAAAATTTGACACAGTTAATCAATTGAGAACCACACCACGCTATCTAAAACCATATAAGATATTAACTGATATATACTTGAGAATCAAATAACGAAAAGAATATTCTCTTGTCATAGCCCTAGTTATTAGATATCACTCTGTATAATAGAATATAATAATCCTCCTTTCTTAGTCCGTACGCTATGCTTTGAAATAGGTTAAATACAACTTTTGAATGCCAAACTGTTTTAACAAAAAAAAAAAAAAAAAAAAAAAAAAAGCCAGATTTCCGAAATTTGGCTCTAAAAAGGCCGATCTGGATGCCAATGTTCTTGATTTTATTAGCCGTTTCTTTCGAATATTCCTTTTTTTATGTCAAGTTTCGTTGACTTCTTCCTTCGGTAAAGAACCGCTACACGTCGAGTTGATTTCTCGTGCTATTAACTTATCAGTTTATCTCATTGATGTCAGTTCTATATTTAAAATATTTGTTGATTAAATAGATTAATTACATCCCGTGGAATTTCCATGGGTTTTATGTGCAAGTTTTAATTGATTACAAGATGAACGCTTGACAACTTAAATGTTTTAGATTGTGTTAAATCTGAACTATAAAACACTAATTCAGCAAGATTCTCTTATTTTTAAACATTTTCCAGAATTGAGAACATGTTATGGATTTTCGCTACTGGTGCATATTACGAATCGAATTTCTCGTAATTGTTCACTCGGGCTCAACCGGCACCTGGCGGAAATAGCCGGAATATGTCGAGCGCCGACCAAATCTTAAAAATGCTAAGAAACTCGATCAAATTACAAAACGTTAGGAAACAAAAAATAACATTTATCAGATTCTAATCACAATTAAAAAAAAAAAATTGGAAAAAAAAGCAATCAAATATATTATAATAACAATCTACCGTAAGCTTCATGAATAAAATAAATGTAAACAAGTACAAACGATTTTACGTGATTAAAATCTATGGTACTATCGCACGTTATACATCGGATGGTGCCCGGAAAACTCGTCCCGGGAAAACTCGTCTCGGGAAAACTCATCTCCGGAAAACTCGTCTCCGGAAAACTCGACCCCAGAAAACTCGTTCCCTTTCGCTAGGTAGGAAAACTGGTCCCTTATTGAATAAATATCGATTGAAACACACATTTTATGATCGTCTTGAAGGAGATATTGTTTTTTAAAATAGACTATAGCCCCTCCCCATAATATTTTTGAAAAATATTTTTACTTGTTCAATGTTTTTTTTTTATTTTTTTAAAATAAAATCGATTTTCTAAGTGTCCGTTTTCTACCTAACTGGCTAAGTTCTTAGTGGTTTCACTTATTTTAAAGCGTTTATTATCTTCATACACAGTTAATTACATTTTTTTTTTGTTCTTATTTTAACGATGTTTTTTGGAGTCATAACAACAATAATAAAAAAACAAAAACAAAAAATTAAAAAAACAGGGAGCGATTCGATTCTTCGTTACTTTTTTGGTTTGGTTTTTTAATTATGATAGTTTTTTTTTGTTGTTGTTGTTATGTTTTTGCTTTCTCTCATACCAAATGCACTCAGCCGTTATTTAAAATTATAATTTTATCAATTATCAACATTTATTGTCGTCCTGTCAAATTTTGCAAAAATTAACTAATAAATCAAAAGCGAAATATTTTTGGGGCGCGAGAGATGCCATGTGCTAACAATCTCTCGTTAACTAATTTTTAATTTTTACTTCAAAATTCTAAAATCAATCATTAAGAGAAAAAGTAATCACTAAATAAATTTATTAATCAATTTTATTGAAAACTCCGCTATCGTTTATCAAGAATCTTTTTAATTTCATTTTTTGTTGGTTGTTTTTCGGAGGGAGATATAGTTTTTACCCCCCCCCTTCTCTAAATTATATTTTAAAAAATATTAAAATTTATTATTTTCTTTTTAAAACCAAATCTCCCTCAGTAATTTCTTTAATTTTCTATTTTTTAGCGATTATCAAGACCCCTAGATGTGATATACCGGACATTATTTCTCGTTCTCACGTAGTAACACTCGACATGTTTTTTGTTTGTTTTCGTTGGGTTTTTTTCTTTACCGAATAAACAAATAAATTAAACAGCATAGTCGGCGAGGTAGAAAAATCGATTTTACCCTTTTATAAACAACAGTAAATAAGTAAATTCTTTTTATATAAATAAATAAAATGCGGTCTCGTTTATGAACATAATGAACGCTTTAAAATAAGTGAAACCACTAAGAACTTAGCCAGTTAGGTAGAAAACGGACAATTAGAAAATCGATTTTATTAAAAAAAAAAAAAAAGCATTAAACAAGTAAAAATATTTTTAAAAAATATTATGGGGCTATAGTCTATTTTAAAAAACAATATCTCCTTCAAGAACGATCATAAAATGTGTTTTCAATCGATATTTATTCAATAAGGGACCAGTTTTCCTACCTAGCGAAAGGGGACGAGTTTTCCGGGGTCGAGTTTTCCGGAGACGAGTTTTCCCGAGACGAGTTTTCCCGGGACGAGTTTTCCTAAATTCACATCGGATATTTGGGAGGGTGTGCAGGTTTTGTTTTTGGATTAGGGTTAGGGACTAGGGTTTAGGACACACTCCAGCGTCTGTAATATTTTATGTGGGTTAAATCTATTGTCGTGTGCTTTATTGTTATTACTGATTAAAATTAAATAACTTTTTTTTTCCAAATTTATCAAAAGTCGCTTACTTTGCTCCGTATTGGTTGACCACTTCTGTTATCGCTTTCTGATTAATTGATCAGCAATTTAACCAGAGCTCGGCATATTCCGGCGGTTTGCGTCAATTTTCGGTCCAGCCCTACCGGACACTTACGAGAAATCCGGTACCGAATTTTGATCAAAATCGGAATAATGGTTCTAGAACTTAGTATTTAGTATCATTATATATTGATTTTAATTTTTAGGAACAAGTGCAAAAATTTTCTGTTCCGGAAATTAGTTTTACCTAATGAGTGTTCGGTGTTTACGGTATTTACAGTGTGCTAATAGTTAGAGATGGAAATAGGATATAAATGGATTATATAAGGGGATAGTTCAACAAAAACTTGTTTCCATTAGACTTGCAGATGACCATATTGTAATCAGATACATGAAATACATGTGTATGAAATTTTAAAAATATCGGCCCAGCTATTTAGAAGTCCATAAGGAAAAAATTCGCACACACAGAGACACACACAGATACACACAGATACACACAGATATACACAGATATACACACTCAGAATCCAGTTAGTATTATGCATATAAAATTGAGAAACGTACGCTTGAAAATGCGTCTACATTATGCCAATAAGCTAAATTAAAAGAAATTTGCAACCGAATTTGACAGGATGTCGTGTTTATCTAAAAACGAAACCCGAATTTTCACTCGAAATAATTCATCACTTCATGATATTTAATATTAATAACATATTTATTAATAAATAGCGGGACCTGTGGAAATTCCACAGTGGACTCTTTCATATGTTGATTCTGTCGTTGTTGAGTGTAAATCGAGACGCCATGGTATTATTATAGCTTTTTTGTTAAAACTTCAAAAGTATTTATCTAAGCTAGCAGGGCCGCCCGGTCGTAAAATACGCTTCAATGTGCTTGTATGTATTATTAAGGATTCAATTCGATCTTTATAAAATTGTGATTTCAAATATTTATATATATATATATATATATATATATATATATATATATATATATATATATATATATATATATATATATATATATATATATAATAGGACAACAAGAGTATGAAATGAAGACACAAAACTATATCTTGGTAGATATAAAATGGATCATTTATTGAATAATGGAATACAGGCAAAATTTGGGGGATAGAAGGGACTCTTTATGCCAGGGCATTTTGAAGCCTAATGATTCTCATCAGAAGAGTAGAGAAGGTGCTAGGTAGCCTTGGGAAGATGCGGCGTCTAGCGTAAGGTTCATTAGGGACGAAAGAGATTAAGATAAATTATAGAATGTTGGGGGAAGCTTTATTGAATTCTAAATAAATGAGAAGCTTGTTATATATAGTATGATATATAAGATTATATATGGCCTTTAATATAGTATTGAGATTCAGGGGTATATGTATTATGGTTAAATAGGGGGGGTGTATTGTTGCTGCGTGGTAATTTATTTTAACGGTATGTGGGGTGTCTATTTTCTATGGAGTGGGTAAATTTGATTTTGATTGGTGCCACCTAAACGGCAAATGGCGGCTATAAATTCGCTTATAATTTTTTTTTTTTTTTTTTGGGGGGGGTAAAACTGAAAGGTAATATGCGGCAATATATTTATAAGTTTCTACTGTTATGATATAGGGAGTATGATCATAAGAGGGCGGTCGGAGATTAGGGTGGCAATGACTATGAGTTTTGTGTCTTCATTTCATACTCTTGTTGTCCTATTGTATAAGCTCCAATAATTATTGTTGAGCTTGGCATTATCCTGATAAGTCTCCTTTGTGGAATTGAAATATATATATATATATATATATATATATATATATATATATATATATATAACTTGGGTGCATAAGCTTAAATTGAAACCGAAACCAAAACTTATGAAGAATATATATATATATATATATATATGTATATATATCGATTTCCTTCAGCTATAATCGAAACTGAAACCAAAACTTATAAAATAATTTTTAGTAAAATTATTTCTCAAAAATATGAGTGCCATCAAACATAATCGAAACCGAAACCAAAACTTATAAAGAATACTTGGTAAAATTATTTGAATTAATTGAAGGTCATAACAATGAAACACTCGGAAGGAGAATGATGTAAACGTGACACACAAAATAACACACAAGCTATCATATTAATATATAGATAATAATATAAGTTAATATTTAACAAAAACAACAGAAAACCATTTTCATGTCTATACTAAATTTTCCTTGCGTTCTTTTCGGACCTTGACCTTTAAACATCACCAAACTTGCTTCCTTTTTTACCTCTTTCTGTTTTATTTCGGGTTTTCCCCCACAAAAATGTGCAATTCCGTTATTAACCTCTCATTTTAAACATGAACATTGTTGTTCGTTGTTTTTAAGAAACAAATTCAATATTTGCTTTTATAATTTTTCTTTTATTAATTATTATTTTTATTTTATAAATTTTATTTCGTTTTCTTTTCAGAAAATATTATACATTTCCCTTTTTTTCATTTTGTTGGCTCTCTCTTTTAATTTCTTTCTTATATGAAATCTATTATTCTATTTTCATTACTTCTTAAATATATATATATATATATATATATATATATATATATATGGTAATTTATTTTCTTCTATTCATTTATCTAGAAGAATTCTTACAATAAAGACGAAGCGTTGATGGACGTGTGACTTGGTTTGTCTCTTTTCTCTCTCTCTCTCTCTCTCTCTCTCTCTCTCTCTATATATATATATATATATATATATATATATATATATATATATATACAATATATATACACACACACATATTAACCCCCGGGTTACGGTGACCCTAAGATACGTTTTTGTTTTCGGTTTACGCTCCCTGGTTATGGTATTTGTCCCGCCTAACGGTATTATTTATAATGTCATTGGGTTATATACGTGTGTATTATATACTGCACTGTATTTTGTTACTCATTTTTGATGCCGTATCCCGGGGTGCTCGTGTATATATATATATATATATATATATATATATATATATATATATATATATATATATATATGAGGGTCGTTCCAAAATTAAAGCATCCTATTTTATTTACTCAAAAAGTTGAAGATCTACGAAAACGGACATGGCCACATAAAAACGAACGACCTGCTGTGTTATAGAATTTATTTTTCTACATAGTCACCACCATTCTCAATGCATTTTTGTCAAGAATTCATTGACGCATTTCTGCTTCTGACGAACGCCCATAACAATAGTTGCTTTCTTAGAGGTTCATACCGTCAATATCTGCAGCAGGGACAGAACTTTCAGGTCACGAATGCGTAAGTGCAATCATCATAAAAATGTAATTTGCAATCACCTCTGATCTATTTGAGCGCAATAACAAATAGGAGACATTAATTTGGAAACGGCCTTCGTATAACAAATTTGTATTGAATTTGACATGAAGCCATTAAGTAAGATTACATGAACTTCAATTATTTCTGAAGATTCCCACAATTTTAAAACGCTTCTTTAATCGAATTCAACATTTAAATAAGGATTCTAGAAATAAGGTTTATTATTATCATTATATTATTTTTAGATTTTCTAAGATCACATGAAAGTAACACAAAACTGTTTTTATTCAAAGAATTCATTTTATTCAATAATAGCGCCTGGCGTTGCCCGGGTGTTTGGAGGTGTGTGCTGAGCAATAAAAAAAAGTGGTAGTAGGCAGGCAGGCTCGAACTCGTACCACGAAGGAGAAAAAGAACGTAAAAAAGTGACTTCTTTGCTGTTGCGACCTTCGCCAAACCGGAAGTGGCGAAGGTTTAAATTAAGGTTGTCAATCAAAATAGGGCATTACTTTGGAAAATATCGGTGAAAAAAGCGATCCTTCCTTGTAGAAAAGTGTCCAGTTGAGGGTAAAGCAATTAGTGTTTTAGTCAATTTTTCGATATTTGTCGTCTGAAGGGTCGAGCTTCAAAACAATACCGATCTGGTAAAAATCCATTGTCTCTGTCGAAACTTTTAGGCAGACATCTCCATTATAACCGTTCATCAAATTATAATTTGTACAAACTTGGGCTTCATCAGCGGCTTAGAAAAAAATATTTCCAAAATTTTCTAATCCAAATAATAACGTGGTATATAAGTTATAATAGTTAAATTATACGAAACCATAGTATATATATATATATATTTTATATATATATACATATATATATATATATATATATATATATAAATATATATATATATATAAAATATAAAGCTGAATGTGTGTGTGTGTGCGTGTGTGTGTGTGTGTGTGTGTGTGTGTGTGGTCACGAATAGGCCCCTATGTGGTTGTCTATTTATAAAAAAACTGATTACATATAATGATAGAAGATGTATTGAGACACAGGAATGGGTATGTTTGATCTGGAATAACGGTGATTCATTAAAAATGTGGGGTCTGCGTTCGCCATGGGAATGAAAAAAAAAACGTTTACAAGTGTTTTTGATATAGATGTACATAAGAATACTTTGAAAAGTATGTTTTAACTTAAATAGGGATGGTATAATAAAATTGTGGGGTCTGCGTTCGCGCCTGGCCTCCATAGAATGGAAATAGACACAAACTTTAATAAAGACTTTTCATATCTATCTGCGTAAGCATACTTTGATAATTACGTTTCAGTTTGAAGAAATATGGTATAATAAAATTATGAGGTGTTCGTTTGCACCTGACCTCCATAGAATAGAAATTTATCACAAAGTTTAACAAGGTTTTTTTAATATAGATCCACAGAATATTGTGATAAGTGTTTCTGTGTGAGCAGGTATGGTATAATAAATCATGGGGTTTATCTATTTTATTTTTACTTTCATCATATTTTGCTTTGGTTTTGATACCCCAAAATTCGAAGCTATCTCTTTACACCTCTTCCTTTTCATAATCTATCATACTTTCATAAATCAGAGTCCATTTTCTGTAGGCTGTTTTTGAACCCAGTCAACAACGGGTACATTTGCTAGTATATATATATATATATATATATATATATATATATATATATATATACCTAATATGTTTACGTGTAATTTAACTGTTTTATATATATATATATATATATATATATATATATATATATATATATATATATACAACTACTTAATTTACTCATATAAAATTAGTATACGAAAGTATAAATTTATGGGTAAACTTAAGTATTTACTCAATACGGTAGCTAGAGCTAGTTAGTAAGTTATAAATTATATATGGCGATTAAGCTACAGTGAATATTCCGCGTTTCATCCACTCTAGGTCTCTTCCAGCTTATGAAACGCGGAATATTCAGTGTAGCTTAATCGCCATCTCTCTCTCTCTCTCTCTCTCTCTCTCTCTCTCTCTCTCTCTATATATATATATATATATATATATATATATATATATATATATATGTTGTTTGTTTTGGTTTTAGCGATATGTTTTGAATGAATTCAATTATTTACGCAAGTACATTTTTACATAAATGCGAGTTGGAAATAATTTTCTCTTTTACCAATTTGGTACCCTCACATGGGGAGCGGTATATATATATATTATTTTTAAAATATAATTATCCACTGACATGTGTTTCTACGACTCATCAGAGTGACTGAATCTAGCGAGATTCAAAATGGGGACCCCACGGTAATGAGCATAAACCCCTCACCGCTCACAAATCTCACCACTCACCACCCAGATTGTGGGGGTACCAAATTGGTTGAAGGAAAAATTATTCCCAACTTGCATTTAGGTAAAAATGCACTTTCGTAAATAATTGAATTCATTCAAAACATACCGCTAAAACCAAAACAAACAACATCTAAGTAAATCGCGATATATCCAGACAGTCGTGTGTGATGGGTGAGCTGTAAGGGGTTTAGACTCATTGTCCGTGCGGTCCCGATTTCGAATCTCGCTAGATTCAGCCACTCTGATGAGTCGTAGAGGACGAAATACATGTCAGTGGATAATTATATATTAAAAATAATATATATATATATATATATATATATATATAAATATAAATATATATATATATATATATATATATATATATATATATATATATATATATATATATAGTTTTAATATTCAATATTTACAATTATTATCCACACACACACATGTTTCTGCCCTTGATTTATAGAATCGAGCAATCTGGTTAATTTTTTTTAGGATTTACAGAAAATTTACCAGACACACACACAGACACACACACATACACGCACATATATAACACGTATGTAAATTACATATAAACATATTAGCTATATGTAATTTTTCTTCGTTTAGTTGCTTCATTTGTTTTGGTTTTGGTTTTTTTCGTACATTTTCTTTTACAGCCATATTTATTTTCTGAATCCATTACTTTATAACTCTCTCTCTCTCTCTCTCTCTCTCTCTCTCTCTCTCTCTCTCTTTCTCTGTTTCCCAAGCCTCTAGATACTTATTCACCCGGTACTCTTCTTTTACTCTCTACCATCTCTCTCTGCTTCTGTCTTTATGCCTGTCTTTCTCTCTCCTAGTCTATCGCTCTGTCTATAGCTCTCTGTTAATCGCTCTCTCTCACTCAATCTATCTCTCTCTCCTCCTCATTCTCTTTCTCTATCTATCCATCGATCTCACTGTGTACCTCCATCCCTCTTTCTATCTCCCCCCCTCTCTCTCTCTCTCTCTTTGTCTCTCTCTTTCTCTCTCTCTCTCTCTCTCTCTCTCTCTCTCTCTCTCTCTCTCTCTGATATATCCCGTTCTGTGTCTATTCTCCTCTTTGTATCTCTCTTTTCGTTTATCCCTCCTCCCTTTGCTTATCTCTCTTTCTCTTCCCGTTTATTTTTCTCATATCTCTGTATCGTCTCCCGGTCGCTTTTTCTCTCTTTAATATACCCTCTCTCTCTCTCTCTCTCTCTCTCTCTCTCTCTCTCTCTCTCTCTCTCTCTCTCTCTCTCTCTTTCTTTGTCTATACCCTTTCTCTCTCTCTCTCTCTCTCTTTCTCTCTTTCTCTCTTTGTATCTCTCTTTGCCTTTGATCTATCTATCTCCTCTCTTTATTTATCCTTTCTCTCTCTCTCTCTCTCTCTCTCTCTCGCATTCTCTTTGTCTGCATCTGTCTGTCTGTTTCTCTCTCTCTCTCTCTCACACACACACACACACACACACACACACACACACACACACACACACACACACTTTTTGTCTGTGAACTTGTGCCACTCCCTGCCGATCGTCTCGAAACAGTCGCACGGATAATCAAAGCTAAATTAAAAGAACACCGTAACTGACGACCGTCGGTTTGATTGTTTAATTCTACCCAATCTACCCTCTGCTCCAATACACAAACGCACGCCCCATCATCGACTTCAGCACCCACATCTTATACCTATGTCGCCCTTTCTCTCTGTGTCGCCATCGCTTGTGCATCCAATAACAATTATCCAAAGGGGCGGAGTCTTTGCACAGTCACTGACATTATTACTCGCTTGCTTTTCAACTTCTCTTACTTTCTCCACCTTTTCCTTTGCACCCACTCTCTCTCCCTCTCTCTCTCTCTCTCTCTCTCTCTCTCTCTAACTCTCATCAACTCTCTCTTTTCTTTTACTATATATATATATATATATATATATTCGTCAATCTTTCCGCTGTTTTCTAATCTTTCCTAATATGAATAATCTTTCTACCCCCCTCGTTATACTGACGCAGATACATACCAGTTCATTTGTATTCGCTTAAGAAAATAGATAAGTTTAGGAAACGATTAATGAAGATCGTGTTGCGCCAATCTGCTAAGAGGAAAAATAACACTTATATATGATGTGAGAAATCACCTAAACAACATATTGAAATTAATACTGGAACAAAAATTATACATGTTAAATCGTATAATATAAGTATATGCATTAGAAATGATTTTCGGTACAATGGCACGGGTAAACATGGCAATGGAATAAAACGGCACAGTACAAATGGCACAAAGGAACATTATAGATTAAAATAACAAGGAATTTATCAAAATCTTGGATAAAATACATAAAGTTTATTAAATTAAAAAGAAAATCATAGCGACATTTAAAATAAATGAGGATCCTTATCTAAAAGGCTCTTCTATGTTACCTTTAAGGCGATTGCATGTGAACATGCTCTGAAAAACTTAAGAAAATTATTCAAAAATTTAGATTATGAGATCAGTTTTGCATATGAAAGGTTTTAATTTTTAACGAGATCGTTAAAAATCAATTACCCTTATTCTCTGTACGAATTTAGGAAAACTCGTCCCCGGAAAACTCGTCTCCGGAAAACTCGTACCCGGAAAAATCGACCCCGGAAAACTTGTCACCTTTTGCTAGGTAGGAAAACTGGTCCCTTATTGAATAAATATCGATTGAAAACACATTTTATGAACGTTCTTGAAGAAGATATTGTCTTTAAAAGAGAATACACATCCCATAATATTTTTAAAAATATTTTTACTTGTTTACTGTTGTTTTAAAAAAAATTAAATTAATTTTTCTAAGTTTTCGTTTTCTACCTAGCTTTGAAAGTTTTTGGTCTTTCAACTTATTTTAAAGAGTTTATTTAGTTTAAAAAAAAGTAATGTCGAGTGTTACTTATGAACAAAGATGTCCGATATAAGAGGATCACATCTTAGGAGGATAATTGCTCAAAAATAGAAAATTAAAGAAAATATTAAGGTAGATACAGTTTTAAAACGAGCCTCCCCCCTCCAAAAGAAAATAAATTTGTATATTTTTGGGTAATAATGCACATACCATAATATTTTTTTAAAATATTTTTACATGTTTATTGTTTTAAAAAAATTAAATTGATTTTTCTAAGTTTTCGTTTTCTACCTAGCTTTGTAAGGTTTTTGTGTTTAAACTTATTTTAAAGAGTTTATTTAGTTAAAAAGGAATAACAAGTAATGTCGCACTCACTCGACATTACTTAGTAAATCATTTTTAACAAAAAATGTCCGAAAATTAAAGAAAATACTGAGGTAGATATAGTTTTAAAACGAGCCTCCCCCACCCCCAAAAGAATATAAATATGTATATTTTTAAGTACTGCACAAGTGACCCCGAAATGACTTTCAAACGATACCCCCTCCTCCCCATGTTAAGAATGACTTTCGAAATAATAACGTTATTATTTCAACGCCGTACCAAAATTACATAAGACCGTGTTTTCTTTTTTGTTGTTTTATAATAACACAGGAATTATTTAAACTGAATTAATTCTTCTAAATAAAATAATTGCTTTCTTTGATAATACGTGTTTTCTTTCTTTATTTTTGTTTCGTAATGACACAAAACGTGTTAAAACTAGAGTTTTTTTTAATAAATATTTGGTTTCATTTTTCGTATCTTGACTCCGTGATCAAGTTTTTTTTTTTTTTTAAGCAAGAGTTAAAAATAAATTTAAAAAATATTACGGGAGTGCATAGTCCCTTTAAAAAACAATATCTCCTTCAAGAACGCTCATAAAATGTGTTTTCAATTGATATTTATTCAATAAGGGACCAGTTTTTATACCTAGTAAAAAGGGGGGAGTTTTGGGGTACGATTTTTCCGGGTACGAGTTTTCCAGGTACGGATTTTCCGGAGAAGAGTTTTCCCGGGACGAGTTTTCTGGGCACCTCTCTGTACAAAATCAAAATGGCCGCCAGCGATGAAATCATTGAATAAAATTTCGATTTTAAAGACTTTTAAAAGTAAAGTAACTTTTTTCTTTTAAATTTCAGCACGAAAAGTTAAATTCAAGTCAAAATCAATGTAATTGCTTGAAAGTTTTATTTGATTTTAAATTAAAAAAAAAAATACTTTGCATTAAATTATCAAACTACTTTTGATTTTTAAATTTTGGGATTAAAATTGTAACTTTTGCCCCACGCTGTCACCTATAGAACAAAAGATGAGATTTATTTTAAGGCAAATTTAGAATGTGTAATCAGTTTTGCGTATACTTTCAATGGAACATGATTCCTAAGCCATTGTCTAATCAAACATCGTTTTGATGGCATATACTCTTATTTTTATTTCGAGAAGGTGTAAAGGGGGATAAATTGTGCGTATTTCGTTGGGTTTACTGAAGGTTCGCTGTAAGGTGCACACTACGGTGCACTAACCTTAAGTCCTGGTGGTAATGCTACCTCTCGAAACCTTCCTTCAACCATACAATACAGCCTTAAATGAATGACAAAACCCTGCAAACAATCCTGTAATCCTAACATTTATCCTCAGTTCTAATGACTTTACAAGCAGTCTTTTTTTTTCTTTTTTTTTTTAAACGATTTTTTCCAAGCGAGTAAATAATTATAAAAAAAATATTTATTTAACAAATCGGAGTGGGGTGAACAGCTTTTAGCTCCTACTTAAGACTATACGGGTGAACTGCATACACACGCATCGAAAAAAGATTATAAAAATTATGCAGTTTTACTACCGCAATAAATCCGAACTTTCACGAGCGTTTGCAAGCAGACTACGGAAAGAACCGAAATATGCCGATGGAAAAACGCCTGAAGACAGAAAACCCAATCACAACAACAATAAAAAAAAAGAATGTTAATCTTTTAAGGAGAAAATAATTAAAACACCATTGGCAATGTTAAACCTTTATTTTAACAAAAAATGAAAATGAAATAAAAGAACTAAAATAACAAAATATGAAAGATTTCTGGTAATGGTGAATAAAGGAAGACCTAAGTTTCAAACACACCGGAACTTGGCACCCGCGTCTCCCAATTGAAGTATGGAACCACAGAATCGATACAATTTTCTATTTTAATTTATGTTTATTTTTCCATGCCCTTCGAACAAAAATATATTAAATGAATAAACTTTTTTATCAATTTTTAAATTTTTTTAATCGTTTATCTTTTCAAATAATTATGTTTATTTACATTAATATGTTATATATTTTGTCAAACTATTTAGATATTTTTAAAAATATATTTATTTATAGAAGCATGAAAAAAAAATTATGAACGTGTCATATTTTTTACAGTTTTAACTATGTTTAATTAAATTAGCATGTTATATATATATATATAAATAGAAAATAATTGATAAAATAATTTACGTATTTTTATATATTTTTATTATAATGAGGTGAAAATATAAACATAAAATATATTTGGAAATTGCATCGATTCTGTGTTTCCATACCTGAATTTAGAGGCACGGTTGTCAACTTCCGGTGCGTTTGAAAGTGAGTCTCTCCTTTTATTCGCCATTACCAGATTTCTTCTTTTTGTATATGTTTTTTTTCCTACGTAAACGAAAACAAACAGCAATGAGATATTCTTCTTTAGATTTATTACTGAGGAAGGCGCATTGTTATTATTTGGAGGAGGGGGTATCGACATGACTTTTGTGTGTGTGTGTGTGTGTGTATGTGTGTGTGTGTGTGTGTGTGTGTGTGCGTGTGTGTGTGTGTGACGGGAAGTTTTTTTGTTTTTTTTTTTCAACGCGATTTTAACAGATTCAATTAATCTTTAGTGGCCATATTGATGATTTTCTTTTTTCATGTAGAGAGCAAGGCGGTTATTCCTCAGACTGGAGTTTATTCGCTTAGCTGCGATAAACTGACTTTGCTAATTGCTAATTGCTTGTGAACTTTGGCAAAAAAAATTATTGAATTGAAAAATTTATTGAATTGTCTTCTTGTCTGGTTGCTTGAATTCGATTGGCTAAGCGGCTCGACGTATCCCAATTCTTCCAGTTATCTGCCCGGAAATGCTCGTAAAAGTTCGGATTTATC
>NC_136500.1:18117135-18147135 GCF_053919585.1 Euprymna scolopes
AATTAATTAAAGTAACTATAAATAAACCCTAACCCGTTTCGTCTGAGTAAAGCTGTCATAACGAATCTCTCTCTCTCTCTCTCTCTCTCTCTCTCTCATATATATATATATATATATATATATATATATATATATATATATATATATATATATTTCTTAATTACGCCTTGCCTCGGCAGTCGAGTATAACGCATATCTTATCCTTCTTTTAATAATATTATTGGAATTCTTCCCCATTTCCTTTTACCTATTTGTGAATTATTCCACGGATTTCTGCCTTTTGGATTATTTTGGACCATCTTCTAATTACACGATTCTCTTGGATTTTACTTGTGCGAATGGAAATTTAATTAATTTTCTTGGATTTGCAGTTTTGGATTTTATCGTCATTAGATACTTTACCTTTCACTAGCCTATCCATTCACGTGAAATTACTTTTTTTCTTCGTCCTATTCCCTCTGCTTCACTCTTTGTTATCAGGTAAGATCTTTGACTTACTTTCAGTTTCATCAAATACTTTTGCAAGCAAAATCCGATCCTGCATTTTGCTAAATCCTACCCTCTGATAAAAAGGAAAGTATTTCTTCGAAACTCCGCGGATTAAGGACTATCCACTTATTTAATGTTTCCTTTTCAAATTAAATATGTTTTTAACTCTTTTTCAAAGTGTTTTTTAACATGTTTTATCAACTATTTGCTTTTACACACACACACACACACACACACATACACACATATATATATATAGAGAGAGAGAGAAAGGCCTTTATGTGTGTGTGTGTGTGTGTGTGTGTGTGTGTGTGTGTGTGTGTGTGTGTGTGTGTCGGTGTATGTGTGCATTTGTTCCCAATAGACAGTTAAATGGATGGGTCCATTTTAATGAAATTTCACACAGATGAATTTTATATTTCTAGGAGTGTTCTTTGGTTAGTTTTGTACTGGAGTGCCTCCGATAAGTATAAAAAGTAATTAATCAAAAAAAAAAATCCGACGAATGAAGGAACAGTCCGATGTGAACCAACGTTAACGCTCTGATATAACCTAACATCAAATATGCACAATCTAAACAAAAACAAAAAAAAACATATAAAATTAACAGTAGCTTCATTTGATAAGACAGAGGAAGACGTTCGAGGTGAATGTTTCTGTTTAGCGCACAATTGAACCATGGTACTTGACTTTCGCATTTTGAACTTTAATTGAAGCCATTATATAAAAATAATTTTATAAAATCCGCAGTAAGTTCACCACAGTTAAATGTAGACTACAATGAAAGTCCCGACTAGAGTAAGCACTCAATCAATTTGATTGCAAATGGACGATGTCACCAATTTTGATAACAATAAAAGTATTGTCGGAAATTCATCCGTTTTCAAATAAATTCCACTAGAAATGAAAGATAGCATAAATCGACAGAGGTTTTGTTTAAAACGAAGAAAATATTTTATTTATAGAATAACAAAAAATACCACGCTTTAAAGACAAACTGGCTTATAAATTACAAACGTTGCTTCAACGAGCGACTGCCATTAATATGAAAATTAACAACGAGTACTTCCAAAATAATGCACACAATAAATTGAATAAATTCAACGGAATGTCCCCACAAGTTCGAAAATAAACTGCACATAGTCATGTGCCTTTTATAAACTGTCATTTTAAATGCTTACAAATTATTTAAAATTTATTTCCTTCCAAAACGTACGTACCGCCGCTGCGTGTATAAAGTTGTAGGGAAGAGTTACCTCGCCGCAACCTGTATTTAGTTTTACAGGATTATTCTTTCAGAAGGTAAGGCCCAGGAATCCTTGTCCATGGCAACCAATGAAGCACACGTCCACTCTCCTGGTTGGCAGGATTCGAAAAGAAAGATTTTCACGCTGGAATCCGTGACGTCAGTCAAAATAACTAGAATTGTTTTACATTCAAAATTAAAGGCAGTTTTGTACAAATATCAAAATGCACGGAACCAAATTCAACAAAACTAAAACAATACAACAAATAAGACGTAGGAATCAAACTAAAAATATAACAAATATATACAGGAGGATATACAATTGTTGGTAAAAAAAAAATGCCAACATTATTGGAAGTGTGAAACATTCGTTGATTCTCATTAAATCCCGGTCAACGTTGCTTCTCCTTGCTAGAATACAGGCACACACACACACACACACACACACACACACACACACACACACAATCATGGTGTCCTAAAAGAAGCGTAATTATTAAAACACCGGGGTTCGGATATTTGTCGTGGAGTGGCATTTTGGGACATCCTCTCTCTCTCTCTCTCTCTCTCTCTCTCTCTCTCTCTCTCTCTCTCTCTCTCTCTCTCCATATATATATATATATATATATATATATATATATATATATATATATGATTCTAATGGATAGGTAACTATTTAGTTAACGCTTATGGTATTTGTATAGAAATTACAACCAGCCGTTCACAATACAGTAGATATATAGTCAGCTCAATAGAAGGGCGTTACATTTTCTAGAGCTACAGTAGAGTAACTATAGGGTTCCTGGAGCCAATTAAATCAATACGAGATCATTTACTGATGATCCAAGAAATCTAAACAATAACAAAGTAGAATTGTGTACGATCGTTTCAGGGACGATACGAACTTTATTTATATAGTCACCTGTACAATACGAGGTGTTTTTGAGGGTTAATACCAAATTAATAACTGAATAGCAGCATACAAACTATTTTGATTCCACATCGACACAATTGATAACTGGAAAAATAAGTAATTAATAATATATGAGTCTACTCGAAGGGTCGGTATGAACGTAGAATAATAAAATAGAGAGACAGTTATTTATACAAGAGTAGCTCATACTGGTTTCGTATGCAATTTTATGCATCCAGCTAAACTTAGCAGAAATCTACTAATTGAATGTCACTGATTAATGTTTGCTTAGTGACACACCGGCCACTGACGGCGAAATTGGCGAAATGGCCACGCTCCTTTTTAGCGAAGTACAAACAGTCACTAGCATTGTATCTCTGAAACCGTCACACATTACGATGTCCTCAAACCAATGGTTTTTCAAGATATTTGCAATAAACTAATTGCTGCATTATACATCGCACATCGTACTGCATCTTGATCTTTGTTGTATTACTTATGCATATTAGCCATTTTTTTTTCAGTTTAATTTTGTGGATTTCGGGTCTTTTCCCCCTTACTACAACCATAAACAACCATAAACATCACACATATTAAGGTCTTTGCTCTGCAAGTCCATGTCTTTGTACTCCAACATGACGTTGGAAGTGATCCTTCCTCGTTTTATATGTACCTTTGCCTGGCCATGCACCAAAGAAAATAATCATCATTAACACTGTATTCTCCTGAATCATTATAAGGTATTGTTGCAAATGATTCTGATATATCACTGCTTCCTTTGACCAGGTTAGACTTCTCAATAACCTGACAGGGCGGCACATCAGCCAACTTTCTCATTTCTGGTTGTTCTGGGCAGGTTGTCATGTGAATGTCTTCGGAATGATTACCTTTGTGGTTGGTTCTGAAATATGACTAGAACAGTTACAGTTAAGCCCTTTCCTGACACAGTGTTCTCTGTGTGGTCAAAATTGCCCATTGCCCCTCGGACAACGTTCAGATATCTTTGATGATACATGGCATCTGTTGGGTAAGATATCTTTTACCATTTTTTTGGACCATGGAGGTGTTAATTCTCTTTGTTAAATCATAGCTAATGTTGTGTTTCGACCTGGCACTTTGGACTCACACGAAAAAGAAACACGAATACAAGTCGGAGAACAATAAAAAATTTATTTGACACAAACCTAAATACAAACGTAAAATAAGTTGCAAAACAATTGTGTTTGCGGCTTTTTAAGAAGTCCAAAAAGTTCTTTTAACGTCTTGAGTGACGACTCCTTTCAAGTTAAGAAGTAGAGAAATTGAATAATACGTCTTTTCTCCACTGATGTTCGAACGAAAGAGAGCGTTTAAAGAGAGTCTTTAGTCCCGCCTAAAAAAATAGGTTGCCGTGATTGGCCGATGAGCGGCACATTTGGCCAATGAGACAGGACCTTATTTAAAGTGTAAGGAAAAGGAAATAAGATGACAAGGGAGGTAATTCTAGTTTTTTATGCTAATGGATAGATTCATCCTATTGGGTGTTAACCAGCTATCTTGATATAGACAGGTTATGGACAGTTTGTGTCAAGCTACAATGAAATGTGGGTCTTATTTCGTCTGGAACTTAACCAACAAAGATTATATTGAAAAAGTGTATTAAACTTCAAGAGACAGTCATCTGTGTTAGTGTTTGCTGGTGTTTATTATTAATTTAATGTGATGCAATGATATAATTAAAAATAGTTTATTATTAATTTAATGTGGTGCAATAATGTCATTAAAACAGTTTATAATTAATTTAATGTGATGCAATGATATCATTAAAAATAGTTTTAATGTGATTCAATGATATAATTGAAAACAGTTTATAATTAATTTAATGAGATGCAATGATATCATTAAAAATAATTTATAATTAATTTAATGTGGTGCAATTATATAATTAAAAATTGTTTATAATTAAATGTGATGCAATGATATCATTAAAAATAGTTTATCATTAATTTAATGTGATGAAATGATATCACTAAAAATAGTTTATAATTAATTTAATGTGGTGCAATTATATAATTAAAGATAGTTTATAATTTAATGGGATGCTATTATATCATTAAAAATAATTTATAATTAATTTAATGTGGTGCAATGGTATCATTAAAAATAGTTTATATTTAATGTAATGTGATGCAATGATATCGTTAAAAATAGTTTATTATTAATTTAATGTGATGCAATGATATCATTAAAAATAGTTTATAATTTAATGTGATGCAATGATTTCATAAAAAATAGTTCATAATTTAAGATGACGCAATATTATTAAAAATTGTTTATTATTAATTTAATGTGATGCAATGATATCATTAAAATAGTTTATAATTTAATGTGATGCAATGATATCATTGAAAATAGTTTATTATTAATTTAATGTGATGCAATGACATCATTAAAAATAGTGTATAATTAATTTAATGTAATGCAATGATACCATTAAAAATAGTTTATAATTAATTTAAGGTTATGCAATATTATTAAAAATAGTTTATAATTAATTTAAGATGATGCAATGATATTGTTAAAAATAGTTCATAATTAATTTAATGTGGTGCAATAATATTATTGACATTATTTCATTCAATTTTTCCAATGTTCAAATTTAATTCGAATGAAATCTTTCTATGTTACAATAATAGCGGACAGTGATTCAAATTAAATTACTTTCCATCAAAGGACACTGTAAACTTGAACACTGATCTTTTACTAAAACAAAATAAAAACAAATAATATAGGATATACTTGGTATTTTCATGAGCACTCATTAGCAAAACTCTCAGGGCAATAGCGGGATTAGTCATGTCATGATATGTATAGTACATCCATGTAAATTACACGGAACATGGCTTCGAAATGTGTTTAAGTTAGAGTATCGCAATTATCTCGAAAACCATTGGTTTGAGGACATCATAATGTATTACTGTTCCCCCATAATGTGGCAATTCCGGACATTTTGAGTGGTCACATGACCATCTATGCTGAACAGTTTCAGAGATACAATGCTGATGGGTGTCAGTCCATATTCGTACTGAATTTGTGGCTAATGTGTGGTGTCTGCTCAGATGCTGCAATCAAATTAATTGTCCTTAATCATTAGAGAGGGAATCCTTCTATACTAAGGCATTTTTTTATTTTTGCAGAATCCCCTTTTGAGGGGAGCTGGTTATCTCCCACATTAAACCGACCCTGTGTCAAATTTTGTTAGGACTTTGCTAAAATAGGGTGTGGCCATTTCGCCAATTTATCAGTCAGTGGCAGATGTGTCACTAAGCAAACATTAATCAGTGACTTTCACTTAGTAGATGTCTGGTAAGTTTAGCTGTATACATAAAAGTGCGCACGTAACTACTAGAGTATTACTTATTTTAGGTCAATAAAAAGAATATACAAAGTGTTGTGGGGGATTTATCCATTCAGTCATAATGATTTATACTCAATATCATATAAAATACGAGATTTACACTCACATGGAAAATATCATCGCGACCTGACGCGAGCCTAGAAATTGTTTAACTAATAGTCGGGAAACGGATGTTTTTAAGGAAAACAAAACTCTGCGAATATTTCCACAAAGGTTTTATTATGTACATAAAACATTTACTAAACTATGCTATTGTGAAATATTTAGAAGCAAAAAAATTGTCTGACAAATGATGGCCATTTTAACGAGCACAAATTTGAAGCCGCTTACCAAAGTTAGCCTCCACTTTCACTAAAATTTCTTGAACTATTTATATATATATATATATATATATATATATATATATATATATATATATATATATTAAGTAAAGTGATTTTCAATTTAAAAATTTAAAAAAAAATTTTTTTAATTTAAAAATCAAATTTTAATTAAATTAAAAATCAGTTTCATAAGAAGGAACAACAACAAAGTCAATTATCTGTACGATCGTTTCGGAAATCCGTGCTTTTTATTTGTGGTATACATGAAGTTATGTAGAACAATTATATATAGTTTTTTTGGTAAGCACGGTCTCCTCATCAGCAAATTTAGGAGGATTTATATTGAATTTAAAAGACACCATAAATAAACCTAGCATTAAAAGTAAGGCAGATGAATCTTTTAGTTTTTCTTTTTGTGAAATCAGGAACTGTGTTTAAAGTAGTCATTTAGATGTTTGCTATAGCTTTTTATTTTATTGAATATTTTATTTAATTAAAATTTGATTTTTAAATTTAAAAAAAATTTTTTTTAATTTTTAAATTGAAAATCACTTTACTTAATATTGAATTAGCTCTAGGACATTTAACTATAATAATTATTATATATCTAAATTACAACGAGCATTTCCTGTATTTTAATTAAACTAGTAATTTCACTGTTACATTGAAATACACTTAGCTCTTTAGACTATTATTCTAATCTCCTTTAAATTATATATATATATATATATATATATATATATATATATATATATATATTCACGTATTGCAATCCTCAATTCTCCAAGTGTGCGAGGTTTCCCAGTTTTAAAAAAATCTCCACAGATAAAAATCGCACATGGAAAGGTCGGTGAGCGCGGAGACCACGGGAGATCTCCAAAGTGTGAAATGACATGATTAAGGAATGCAGCTCACACAGCAGTCATGGATGCTCTCGCCGTATGAGCAATGACCCCATCTTGTTGAAACCACATTGATGCCTTATTGATTCCTCGTCTACGAAGCTCAGGAAGTAAACTGTATTCAAACATTTAAATATGCATCTGTTTCCCGTGACTCACCCTGTATTTACTTTCTTTGTACACACCGGGACCTGCACGATCACTAAAGTTAAGCAACGATGAACCTGGCCAGTACCAGATGGGTGACTATTTGAGAACACTAGGCGCTGTATAAGCTCTCCACTTATCTCAGCATTGTTCCCAGTCGTCCTGAGCTTATGTATACTTGGAACTGGAATTAGAATAGTGTCGAGTCAGGAGAGGTGCGGTTAGAGTTTGGGCAACTCTTACCACAATCATATCGCGCGCAGGTACCATTTGGGTACACATAGTCTGACAAGACTGAACGGAGCCGTTCACAATATAACCTTTCTATTACCCCGCTTTTCGCATCTTTCTTAATGGTCCTGTCCTTGGGCCTCAATACAAGGAACTAATAGAGAAAAATAAAAACAGAAAATACTAACTGTTAAAACAGGTTGTTAAAGGTTTATATCATTCTGGAAAAGTCAAAAAGAAATGGGGAGAGGGTTCTTTAGTGTAATTATTACATTAAAAGTAGAAGAATTACCGAATATGTGTATAATTATCGTAATAATATTGACAATTATATCATCGATAGTATTAATGTTAAAGGCTTATGAAGACACTAATAACATGAAAATCATACTGGTGATAATAAATATATTGACTATTAAAATAGTAGTAGCAGCAGTAGTAGTAGTAGTAGCAGCAGTAGTAGTATTAGTAGTAGTAGTAGTAGTAGAATGAATAATAAAATAATTTAAAAATAATAAAATAATAATGATTTTAGTAATATAAACCATCATGATAATTATATTAAAATAAAGATACACTTCAATCTATATTAAAAATTAAACACACACACACATATAAGTATTTACACGCATATATGACATTTATATATATATATATATATATATATATATATATATATATATATATATATATATACATTAGTACATTTAAACTTATAATAAACTTTAATGACAATAGTATTAAAATGGTGATAAAGAAAATAAATAAAAATAAAATAATGAATAAATAAAAATATCTGGGCAGGAGCTGCCAAAAACAGCCTATCATGCCTTGACAGAGTACAAAATAGACTTCGTGGTTTAGTGTAGGATGCCCTTTTCTCTACCCTGCAACCCCTCTCCCACAGAAGAGACGTTGCGAGCCTATCCTTGTTTTATCGTTATTTTCATGGCAGGTGCTCGTCTGAACTCCAATCCCTGGTCCCCCCTCGCCAATCTTTCACGAAAAACACCCGTCTAGCTGAATCCACTGTGAAAAATTTCCCCCACTCTATATCTGTGCCTAAATCAAAACGCGTATTTCATGAACAAAGCTTCTTTCTTAGAACTGCACGCCTGTGGAACTCTGTTCCATCTGCCTGCTTCCCTCCGGACTACAACTTGGATGTCTTCAAGTCTAATGTTAACAAATTCCTAATGAACCGCCCCTTTAAGTAAACACTTCATCAAATCTCCTCACTAACGTAATGTACTTGCAATAACCCTTATCCCTGAGTGGCTTCCGGGCCTTGATAAGTGGTGATCTCTGTGTAAAAAAAAAAAAAGAGAAAAGTACAATAACCATTTCCAGATTAATAATATATAACGATATAAAGAAACTTTGGGAAAAAGAAAGCATACACTTTCGTCGATAAAGCAAAAAGACGTGTACAAAATTGACAGAGGAAAAAAAAAACAGCTAACGAAAAAGTGCAGCATTAATAAATAACCGATAGTAAAAAAGGAACACGTGTACAAATTTCAGTAGACACGCTGCTAGCACAGACACAAGATTCGAGCTAAGATCCAAGTGTAGTATCTGTTCGGATACTACACGTAAGTTAATGCGTCCTGGTCAATGTAGGAGAAATCCTTCTATACAGAGTCTGATAATAAGGGATCATTTTAGATACACATATCATATGCATCGGCTGAAGAGAGCTTGATATGGGTTTCTAAGACCGTTCCCTATTATTAGGTTTGAAACCGACGGTTCCGGTGACTTATCCCATCTAAACTTTCTGAAAATAAAACTATTAGTAATGGACTCTTATTTTCGAATTTTTTTTCTTTATAATCTTCTGCTGGGATCTTTTTTTCTAAAAAAAAGTAAAGAGAAAGGGTTTGACACTCAAAAATTTTACCCTAAAGTGAAAGTAAAAATAATTTTCGCAAAAATATATTTTTATATCAACTTTGTTTCCATTCGTAGCCAAGAGTGACCAACAAAATGATGTTTCCTTACAAGAGAAAATGTTATATATATATAATAATATAAATATACAAGAAATAAATGTTACCATAGTCAATAAAAGTTACTTATTTTTAAGTAGTTTGTAAAAAAATAATAAAAAAATTAATTCAGGAACCGGTTTAAAAAAATCAAAATGGCAGCGACTTTGAAATGGAGAGCCCCGTTTTCAATTTGAAGGAGGGGCACCTGAGCATTCTGTGTTAACAATTTAAGAGAATTCCGTCAACGTAAGGAATATTTATAAGCATATTTTAATGTTTTTCGTTATTTTGTGCTTGAGGAATATTCGACTATGGCATGTGTAGTTTATATAAAAAGTCATTTAAGTAGTTATCGCCTCAAATTTCGTTTCAATTTCGGTTCGCTGAAATTATTTCAAGTAAAGAGCATTAAAACTATTTCCAAACAAGACAAAAAAACATGAACTGAATTTTTATTGACTATGGTAACATTTATTTCTTGTATATTTATTTTTTCGGGTAGTCGTTTGTTAGCTTTTCTGCTAAAAACTCTTACTAAATAATATCGACGAAATATCGAAAAACAAAGAAACAAAAACAGTTTTGAAAAATAATGAAGCTTTACTTACTTTAGTAAAATAATCCGAAACAGAAAAATGGGATATTAACAAATTAAACACGTAATTACTTTAGTTTTTTAAAGCAAAGAATCGATATAAATATGAATAAGAAGAAAATGGCGCCCTTTTCAAGCAGAACAGCTTCGTTTCAGTTGTACAATATTGAACGGTGTGGTATTGCGCCGTCAGATTCAGGGTTGTACTATTGTAATGTAAAGAACGCACAGAAAGGGTTGGAATCAACTGAATTCCTTCTAGTACACTGACAAAAAAAGCTTATACAGATATATAAATAAAAATAAAAAGGTTATGTAAATGTTTTTAAAAAGACACATAATCACGTGAGCAGGATTTTTCCTTCTGTTGACACGATAACAAACAACGTTCTTATTTTTTATTATTTATCTATTTATCTATTTTTGAAAAAGTGCCACGTGCAAGTGGAGAAGGAACAAAAACAGAGTTATGCAAAATTTGTGTCGAGAATTGTCTAAAGTTCCGACTTGTTTTTTTTTTTTTTTTTTGGCTTTCACTTTAATAAGAATGTGAATTTATGAGGTGAATTTATTCGGCACAATATGATTAAACTCAAAAGAATAAATAAAAGCTAACGTAAATTAAGATTAAAGTTAAGGTGTTAGTGTGGGCCCTCGCCCTTTTTAAAAAACCTTGTTAAACTTTGTGACATATTTACATTCTATGGAGGTCAGGCGCGAACACCCAATAATTTTATTATACCATATTTCTTCAAACTGGAATATAATTATCAAAGTATACTTACGCAAATAGATATGAAAAGTTTTGTTAAAGTTTGTGCCATATTTCCATGGAGTGCAGTCGCGAATGCAGACCCCACATTTTTATTATACCATCACTATTTAAGTTGAAACATATTTATCAAAGTATTCTTATATCAAAAACACTTGCAAACGTTTTTTTTTTCCATTTGCTATTTCCATACTTTGGGGGCCAGGCGCGAATGCAGACCCCAGAATTTTTATGAACCACCGTTCTGCCAGATCAAACATACCCATTCCTGTGTCTCGATATATCTTCTATCATTATATGCAATCAGTATTTTAAAATAGTCAACCACACAGGAGCCTATTCGTGACCACACACACACACACACACACACACACACATAGACGTTCAGCTTTATATCATATATACATATAAATTTTAGAATAATTATAAAGAAGTGAACCATCGCGTAAATTCAATCAACTAAAAAATGGAAAACGGGGTGAGGAAAAGAAAAAAGATATAATATGTACAATTCAATAAAATAATAAGTCGATTAAAAACGATCGCTAAAATATACCCAAAGCGCTTTTCGTTCAGACTAACATTTTCAAGGGTCATAAGTCTGAAAATTATTTTTTTTTAGAATATATATATATATTTGTCATCCATATACAGTACTGTTATATATATATATATATATATATATATATATATATATATATATATATATATATATATATATATACTCAGGTTAGATTAGGCGTTTAAATTGTGTATCCGGTTTATGACTTCCGGTTTCCAAAAAATTCGTCTGCTACCTATTTCATGACTGCCCTGTCTTAGGTCACGACCACCAAGATATAGAAGGAGGCCGCTATACATGAACGAGTGACGTCATTTCCAAAGCGACATGTACGTAAAAACTGCCTACAGTCGGCCGTGTTCAACCATGTGACCATGCTAGCAGGCATAAAAAATATTTTTCGTTGCCTTAGAGAATGGCTGTGGAGAAAAATAATTCTCCATTTGGACAATTATATAATTGCACATTGCTAAGCATAATTTTAATTTAACAATATATAGCAGTAAGTTGGTTTTTGTTTTACTTTTCTTAGATGTATTTCGAAGAAAGTCGAATATTTCATTTCATTTTTTACTGGCATTTCAGCCCGGCGTTTCCCGGATTTCTGGAGGTGTATGTTAACGAACAAAAAAAAACAAGTGGCAGTAGGAAGGTAGGCTCGAACCCGTACCGCAAAGGAGGAAAAGAACAGGAAAAACCCATGACGTCTTTGCTGTTACGACCACCGCAAACCGGAAGTGACATAGGTTTTAATTAAGGTTAGACAATCGAAAAGCGAGGATGACTTTCGAAAATATCGGCGAAAAAGCGAACCTCCTGTAGAAAAGTGCCCAGTTTAAGGTGAAGATATTACTTTTTTTAGACAATTTTTGGATATTTGTCGTCTGAAAGGTCGAATTTCAAAACGATACTGATCCGTCGCGTCGGTCGAAAGTTTTAGGCAGACATGCAAACATACATACATACATACATACATACATTTATATATTAGTAGCTCAAATTTTCGACCCTAACCGATTAAAAAGCTTGCCGTATCTCTGAATACACTTTATTTAAAATTGCAAATGTTTAAACCAGACATTGTCTGAGTAATTTGGTAGATACCAAACTGGTCAAATTTTTTTTAACATTGACCCCTATTATGACCCCTTAACATTTATTGTTTTGGGCTCAAATCAAGTTATTTAGATCCATATTCAAGGAACCTATATCTAAAATTTCAAGTGACCCAAAATTGTCGGAGGAGTTTGGTAGAATTCTCAAAGGTCAAATCATTGAACTTTGACCCCTTAACAGCCAAATTTCTGGTCGAAAACCGATTACAAAGATGTTATCAAATCTCAATACCCTGTATATCAAATTTCGAGTCTGTAGACTGAAAATTGATAGTTATTGTGTAGGGAAATCTACACAGACAGACAGACACGCACAAACACACACACATAGAGGCACTTTCACTTTTATAGATATATAGAAACTGCAAAACAAATAATTTTGATATGAAAATATTTTGTTATTAAAAGTAACAAATAAACTTTTTCTATTGTGTATTTCCAAATATTTTACAGCATTTTCCACGACAATGTTTTTGTATGTTTTTGTTTGTTTTATCTTATTTATTTATTTTTTAACTCAAACGATCGAGGACTTCAGCATTTTAGCACCGGGCGTAATTTATTTCTTTGAAATATATTTAAAACTGTTAAAGTTTTTGTTTGTTTTACAACACTGTAAATAATTTACATGACTGAAATGGGAGATGAAATAGGAAATTCTTTAATCTCTCCCGAGTCACACGAACACAAATTCATCAGTTTTGATATGAACTAAAAATAAAGAGTACATTAAATTTTAGTTAACATATTTCCTTGTGTTTTATCTTATAAATAAATGTTTTCTTATTTTGGAACTTGTTCAGTGTACACGCCGTCCTGAATAATAACATTATCATTCAGAAAGCCATTTTTTACATGGGGGACTTTCTAACTATCCTGCAATGACCGATGCTAACGTGAAATCAATGGCAAACGGCTGTTGCGATAACGTGCACTCATCTGCACGAATAGTCAAGAGGTGGAGAAAACCGAAAATCTAAGGAGACGTGTTGTCACTCGGTCTCCAGGGAACACCACAGTGAGCGATCACTGTCTGTAAGACAACTCCTAGTGAGTGGAAAACTACTACTACTACTAGTAGTAGTAGTACTACTACTACTTCTACTTCTACTACTACTACTACTACTACTAATAATAATAATAATAATAATAATAATAATAATAATAATGATAATCATGTCCTCTCCAAAATTCACCACCACTTTGATTTAATATCGTAGATGTTTACTATATTTTCTTAGTTTTTAACCGATGTTCAAATCATGGTATTATTGTCTTTTAGATTATTTCTTTAGTTATGCGAACTTCATTTCCGTACTCATTTATTCTGCACTGATATGAAAATGAAGACTATTATGGAATATAGGATATCTAACCATGTAACTGATGAAAGTAATCTACACATTTTGATGAAAAACGTGGGAAAAAATTAACATAGATGAACAGAAAACTAAAACATTAAATATAATTTCTGTATTAAAAGTAATAGTTATTTAAATATTTCAACATATGTTATGGTCGCAAAAATCCAGCTCCCCGATAAGGGGCACTCTGGATAGAAACAAAAATAAAGATTGCCTAAGTCATGAAGGATTTCTCCTCCACCAACCGAGGACATAAAAGGTGAAGTGTAGCATCAAAACAAATGCTACACTGATCTTGTCCCAAAGGTCAAGAATTATTTGTGTTTAATATGTTTAAAGAACATCGTTTATTCCTTAAATTCATAATTCAGTTTTATCATTAATAGATTTTATATTGCTTTAAAATTACGTATTTTTACATACATAATATATATATTTTATATTGAATAAAGTTCAGTTTAATTATTAATATAATTGTGTTTCTTTCTTTTCTTTTTTAACATGTTTTAATGCTCTTTTTAAAAATGCCCTCAGATAGTATCGACAGTGACAGTTTGACAAATCTTACCTACATTGGTTGCAGCATTTTTCAGTTAACAGGCCTTCTATATCTCAGTGGCCGTGCGTAAGTCCTATATTAAAAGCCACTGCTGCTATTCAAAGCATACACAAGGTCAACAATATTTTTTGTTTTAACTTATTTTGACGCGTTTTCCTTACAAATACATGTAATTTAACCCCTGTTGAGTTAAAAAAAATTTAACCCCTGTTGAGTTAAAAAAACTGATTTAAATATAAATATACAATATATAATTATAATCATATTTATAACCATAGTTACTGTATTTAGTAGCGCTTTTGTGGATTTTGGCGATTTTTTTTCCAGGCCCTACTTAAAAAATATTTTAAAAATATTTTCTCTTCAAGGAGGGGGCAGGTAGAAACTTGGTTTTAGTAGTGCTTTTAGTAAAGCCTTTTTAATTTTAATTAATGCTTGCAGTAGTGCTCTGGAGGCTTCCCGGGTTTTATTTCCTTCACTCATCACTTAAAAAATATTTTCTCAAGACAATAAAGGACAATATAATCTCAAAATTGCTTTTTATTTTTAACATTTTTCATCTTATTCTTTAAGGGTCAGCGTGTAGACTAAATAAAAAATAATGACGGATGGAGGGGTACACCGAACTTTTTTCAAAAAGTCACAAAAAAAAGAAAACAAAATAACAATAATGGCGAGAGGGAGGGCTGAAGGAGCCAACGTCAAATCTGGGTTGTAAATCGGTTTTGAACGAACGTTGAATATGAAACTGAACCCCTTTCTAAATCTTTAAATATTGATTTTCTGTTCAATTTTTAATAATCAGGAAGATTAGTGTCCAATAATCCGCAGAAATAGTTGAAAAAAAGACGAAAATGAAAAATTGTAAGTGGTGTCGATTGTTCAGGTGCACCTACATATTTTTAAAAATATTTTCTTTACCCAACTTTTGCGTGATTAAAACTAGAACTTGATTTTTTAAAAAAACTACGTTTTTCGTGTCCAAAATTATTTATTTACGATTATTTTATTTGTATTTTTCATTGCAAGTTTTCAAACAAAAAATAAAGCAAATATATTTTTCTAATGTAAAAAAGCAACTATTTGATCAATTTACATTACATTTGCTTATACGTTTCAACAGCTTTTAAAGATGACATAGAAGAAGTTTTTTTTTTAAATAAATAAAGTTTATTATTTCAGTGTGAGGAATCACTTTCGTATGTAAATTTAATATAAAATGAGACCCCAATTCTTAGCGACCTAGCGAGACATGTAATCGTTAGCATTTTTTCAAGTTTGAGGGCAGGGGTAGGAAAAGAAAGAAGAAATGGGGTAGGGGTTGGATCATAAATTCCAAACATTTAAAAAATATACGTAGAAACACTTCAAAACGTGTATGTGGGGGTACTTTTCATTTTTTTTAAACATATGCTTTCAAAATGTTTCACCGTTAAATATTACGTAATCAGTTAATTATTATTTCCTGATATTTTAAGGCTATAACACACACACACATACACACACAAACTAGGGTGGACCTGTACAATGCACAATCTCTTTTTGTATTTTTTTCGTTTTTTTTTTTCATTTTTTTTTAAAGAGATTACATCCCTCTTATAAAAGGGATTTTTCATTTAATCTAAGGGCAATGATGTTAAGACTTTTATTATTCAATACATTCCGTATTGTTTCCACTGGTCGCCACGTTTGTTTTCACGCGCGCGTGCATTCAATTTTTGTACGTTTATACATTAATTCTGTATACTCACTTGCACTTATATATACATTAATTCTGTATACTCACTATTCCATAGCTAGCTATAACATATACTGACCCAACGAGTCACGGGTAATATATAATGAACAAACCAGACAATAAAGCATAAACAGAGATCTTATTAAACAAGGGGCGGATAATATCTTTCTGGTGGGGGTATTCAGGCAAAAAAGGGAGAACATACCTTCGTCTATCGATTGGTCTTGATTGTCGGGTCTGTAAAAGATGGATTGAAGCCTCATCTCAAGAAACAACCATCGACATTTAGGTTAGATTTTCGTGCAACTTATACTTCTTCATGTTAGAAGCCCCCCTTATTATTACAGTTATTTCTAGTGTCCGATAGCTTCCAAGGCTTACAGAGACCCTTATTACCGTCTACTATGTCCCCTGGTTTCTAGCTAACTCTCTCTCGTCTTACCAACTCAACTTATCTGACTGCCTACGTGTCTATTCTACAATCTTCACTATTTATTCGTTATCTGACGTCATCTCTATTTTTGCTTTGATCTATTATCCCAACTTTTTGTTTGTGTTAAAAATTCCAAACTTATTATATAAATTGTTAACATAAATATTTTATCTCTCTAAAATTCCTAATTCGTTTCGATAACATTCTTTTTTTTTTTTTGCCAATCAAACTTTTTTCTATTCACAAACATTCACAATCGCCATTTTCCGAGAGACCAACAATGTAACAATTTGCATATGAGAGCAATGGTAGTTATTAGACGAACACAGAGGAGAGAACAAGCAATCGAGTTTTTTGACAGCCGATGAAGAGTATAGACATTGAGAGTTGGTGTCATTAATCACGGTTTAAGTCAAGAGAAATTAGTACAAATTGTGACGTTGGTGAGCAACAGTTTTGAAATTTGTGGTTTTTTTTTTCATTCCACCCGTTCTTGTTACTGACCCTAGAACATGCATGCTCTCCTCAATTTCCCCTACCAGACCAACACCCCCACCGCTGTCAGCAGTTCCAATAAACCGCGCTCGCTCCCAAACTACTATTTAAATAAACCTTCCCATAATTCCTTACCGAGACTAACACACATTCCTGATGACGGGTAGACGATTTCACGAAAAGTAAAAAACCGCGGACACTTTGAGAAGAAAAAATGCTTGAACCATACATCCATACGTTCGATGTATATATAAGAAATAATACGAAAAATTGAAAAAAAAAAAATCGTATCACGAAACAAACGCTTTCTGTTGTTTTTAACAATGTCTGCCTGAATATATGTTTTCACCTCAAACACAGCACGTTGCCACTTTGATGTAAGGGCTACTATCAGGGACATAAGTTACAAGGGTACTATGTAGGGAGTTTAGCAGCAAGATGTCTGTTCACATTACACTTGAAGTTCTGCATGTCAGTACAGTTGGGGAAGCAGGAAACCGGAAAAGAATTCCAAAGTCTTCCAGTTTCGAGGAAGAAGCTATTAGAGTAAAAGGCTTTCTTACATCTAGGGATCTCAACTGTGTAGGGGTGGGACTTCGCTGATTGTCGGGTTTGTCGCGGGTATTTTCGTCGAGTGAGTACAAGGGCTTGTAATTTGTCAGAGCATCCACCATTAAAACACTTATAAAACAGGCAGAGGGGATGCAACATTTCGTCTGTGGGACAGGGGTTGGAGTTGATGACAGTTCGGTACCTATTAGGTTGGCGACTCTCTATTGGACCCTGTCCAGGAGCTAGAGACCGGTAGCAGATGTACCAGCCAAATGTGACAGCAGTACTCCATACATGGGCGAATTGTGGTTTTGTAGAGGTACAGGATACTTTCAGGCGTAAGTAACTTTCTAGCACGATAGAGAGATCCCACCTTTATACTATTAACGCGGTTTGTTCTCTGTAGTATGCATTATTTTTAACTAGTCTAAACTTCATACGTAACCCAAACGTTGCATTATCGTATTTTAATTATAAGGTAAAGCTAGAAGCTGGAACATTCTAACTCGCGGTAGATTTAACCAAACACAAAAGCATTGTTGAATCAAAAGTAATAAATAATACAGAACCCAACCAAGATGACAATCCCGCAACCCCAACCTCTAACGTATCCTTAAAATAACCGGCATTAACTCAGGTCGACTTTCCTTCTTTTATGATATGAACTCAACGTAGGGTCAAACTCTCCGGACCAAAAGTTAAGTTAAGAAATTTTTCTGTCTAAACTTTTGAAATCTATTAATCCTAATATCGCTAACATTTGTGTATTGCAAACATTTTTTCTTATTTCAGCTTTGACTTAAACTCTGAACATTTTAACTGTACCTTACTTTTTTTTGTTTTTGTTTTCTTTTTACATCTTTTTTGTCAAATATGCTATTATTAACCCATACTGTTTTCTCATATTTAAAACGAAAAAAAATGTTACCCATGAAAACGAGAATTTTCCAAATTAAAACTGAACAATTAACGCAGCTTGTTCTCTGCAGTATGCATTATTTTTAACTAGTTTAAACTTCATACGTAACCCAAACTGCATTACTCTAAACCAGTTTTCAAACGAGTTCTTCAAATCTAAATTGATACAAAATAACCCGACTTCACAAATCGATAAAAGGCCCATTATCGTATTTTAATCATAAGGTAAAGCTCGAAGCTGGAACATTTTAACTCGAGATAGATAAAGCCAAAAACATCCATGCATTAATATGGGAGGGGAGACTATTTTCAAATATCATCCTAAATTGGGAAGGGAGCAACAGACTTATATTAATTTTCTTTTTTACCTTTTTATATTTTTTTAAATGTCTCCATATTTATATGTAGACATTTAAAAAATGGAGACATCTAAAAAAATAATAAAATAATTTAATTTAATTAATTATAAAAAATAATAGATAATTTATATGGAGACATAAAAAAAATAATAGATAATGTACTGTGGATGTGTTATCAGCAGCTCCGGGAACTCTCGCTTCTCCATTTTTGTCCCTCAGTCCTCATTTCCAATGAGTGATTTTTCTGACAAAGGGTGAAGAAAAAGATGCTTTCCAGGTCGGCAGTACTTCGTAACAAGTAGCCTGTCGACCTGTTCCACAAATCCTAAAACCTCAACATGAAATATCTCAAAAAAAAAAATAAAAACACGAATAAACCTAGAACCTCATCCCCCCCAACATATGCCCCTACTACCATGTCTCCTTCTCCAACATCAGGGGTCTACGTTCCAACCTTCCAGAGGTTGAAACACAATTACAGGAGACCCAACCTGACATATTCTTTCTAAGCAAAACTGGCATAGGATCGACAATTTCCCTAGATTTGTTCATAATTAAAGGATACTATAACTTAACATCTAAATCTGGCTCCCAAGATCACCATGGGCATGGAATATGTGCCTACATTAAATATGGCTTTCCGTGTGGTAGGGATATCTCTAGAGAAGACCCTAATTTACCTTATAGGTGCTTCCGGATTGCACTTGCTTACACCACTGCATTTATATTTGCCCTCTATCGCCCCCACGACAGCGGGGTTATTATCTTTAAGAGTATACCTGAGAAAATTGACCACATCCTGTTTGCTCATCTTTCGGATAACATTCACATTTGCGGTGACTTCAATGTTCATAATGTAGAATAGCTGACTCAAATAATACAGATGATGAGGTTCTGTCATGATTTTGCCATTTCCTATGACCTCACTCAGATTGTTCACGAACCCACCCGTGTACCCGATACTACCCGTTTGTATGCAAAGCCTTCTAGATCTTTTTCTCACAACTTCCGCTGAGCTATGTTCATGTTCCATTCTATCTCCTCTGGTATCCTCCGACCACTCGGTTGTATCAGTTAAGATAAAAACTAAATGTAATAAATCTTCAGACTTACCCCTCCACCGTACTGTATATCGATGCTGACTGGGATAGCATCCGTACATTCATATCTGATCTACCTCTGCATTCCATATTAAAAAAGGATGTGTCCTCTATAGTATCAGACATGACCGAATGGTTAATTGTAGGCATAGACCGATTTATACCATCCAAAGATTCCAATAAAAACCTAGCAGTCAGCTATGGTTCTCCCCAGAATGTGCTGCTGCCATCACGCACAGAAATCACTTTTTCCACAGCTACAAATGTAATAGATACACTGAGACTAAAGCTGCTTTCAGGACTGCCAGCAACCACTGTAAAAGAGTAATAAAAAATGCAAGAGAACTATATGCTCAGTCCGTTTAATCCAAAGTAGCTGAGTGGCGGCTTGGTTCCCACCATTTTTGGCAAATAGCAAACAGGATCCTGAATAGAAGCGTGCGTTCTATCCCAACCATCATTAATGCGACCTGAGGTCATCTTGTTAGCATCAGACAAAGCCAAACTATTTGCCAAGAACTTTGCAGCTAATTCTACCCTATGCGACCAAGGCGATTAACTCCCCGTATTTCCTCCTATAATAGACAACACACTATGCAACAAACAAATATCTGTGCGTGAGGACGTCAAGCTAATCAAGAATCTTGATTCCAGTAAAGTAACCAGTAAAGTAACTGGCCCTGACGGCATTTCAATTATAGTGTTGAAAAAGCTTCAACCAGAACTTGCCTCCATACTTACAAAACTCCTTAAGAGTTACCTTAAGGAGAAGTGCTTTCCAACAGGAAAATCTCATCAGTATTCCCTGTATTTAAGAATTCAGGTGATAAGTCATCTCCCTCTCAATACAGACAAATAAGTCTCCTGTGTGTCATGAGTAAGCTGCTGGAACCCATATTAAATAGAAAAGTAGTCAACCACCTCTGCAGAAATAACCTTCTTAGTAACATGCAATATGGTTTCCGTTCTGCTAGATCTACAGCAGATGTGCTAAGGGTTATATCTCATAGGATTAGCGAATCTCTCAACAAAGGCTTCCTTTCTAGGGCAATTGCTTTTGACATATAAAAGGCCTTCGATAAGGTATGGTATAAAGGCCTACTTCACAAGATTTCCAGTTACGGTATAACTGGAAATGCTGTCTCAATGATTAAATCATTTCTCTCTGGTAGACTTATAAGAGTAGTGGTTCATGGGTAGAAATCAGAGGCCCACAGTATTAATACTGGAGTCCCTAGGGGGTCCATCCTGTGCCCAACTCTCTTCATGATCTACATCAATGATCTCCCAAAAAGACATACTTATATCATTCGTTAACATCTATACTGATGACACGACCATGTATATGCCAAGACATTAAAGGCCGTAAATGATAAAGTTCTCTCTGATTCTCTCTCCTCTGATCTTGAGCGTGTGATACAGTGGGGGAAGAGGTGGCTGGTTACCTTTAATGCATCTAAAACCAAGCTTCTATCTTTGCATCATCAACGCTCTGATCCCCATCTGGCATCAATTGAAATGGATGGCTCTCGTCTTGGGGAGGCTCCATGTTTTGACAAGCTTCTAGGCTTGACCTTACTCCTGATCTGAAGTGGAACACGTACATCAAGTCTGTTGCCAAGGTCGCTGGAAAAATGGTGGTGTCACTCTACCGCCCCAGAAGATATCTCACTACTGATACAATTCTCTATCTATATAAAAGCCAAATACGTCCAAGGATGGAGTACTGCTGCCACATTAGGGCAGGGGCTGCTAAAAACAGGCTATCCTGCCATGACAGAATACTAAATAGACTTCGTGGCTTAGTAGGGGATGCCCTTTTCTCTTCCCTGCAACCTCTCTCCCACAGAAGAGACGTTGCGAGCCTGTCTTTGTTTTATCGTTATTTCCATGGCAAGTGCTCGTCCGAGATCTAATCTCTGGGCCCCCTTCGCCAGTCTTTCACGATAAACATCCGCCCAGCTGAAACCACTGTCAATAGTTTCCCCCACTCTTTATCTGTGCCTAAATCAAAACTTAGATTCCATGAACAAAGCTTCTTTCTTAGAAGTGCACGCCTTTTGAACTCTGTTCCGTTTGCCTGTTTCCCACCTTACTACAACTTGGATGTCTTCAAGTCTAACATAAACAAACTCCTGATGAACCGCCCCTTAAGTAAGATACTTTATCAAATCTTCAATACTAACGATTACTACGATACTATCCCATTGATTACTGTACACGCAATAATCCTTATCCTCGAGTGGCTTCCGGACCTTGATAAGTGGTGACCTCCATGTAAAAAAGCAGCCTTAGCAATGATCTGGATATATCTATTCCAACTCATGTTTCCTATGAACGTTGCCAAGGAGCTTGAACGAAGTGCTCTCATGTAAAATATCTCTAGCCATAGCTATTGGTGGTTGGTAAGGTTTCATGTAATTATTAACGGAAACAAGCTTTGTCTTGGCAGCGTTGGACGTTACCATCCATTTTTGACCGCATTACACTACAGACTGAAGGTCTTTTTCTATGGTTTCAGCAATTATCTTAGATATGTCTCATTAGTTTTCCTCACGTGCCTGCTATAGAGCGTGGTGTCGTCGGCAAATATACCCATCTCAGAGACAATTTTATCAGGTAAGTCATTTATGAATAGCAGAAATAATAAAGTTCCAAGGATCTATCCCTGAGGTACACCCGCATTTATATCAAATTTTTTTGACGTACGCCCATCGAGTACAGCCTGGATTCTTCTCTCATTTAAGAAGGATCTAATTATGCTAAGCATTCTTCCAGTAATACCATAGGATTTTATTTTCATGAGAAGACCATCGGGCCATACCACATCAAAAGCCTTAGATATATCTAGGACTACTGCCCTCCTCTCCCCTGCCTTATTCAGTGCTTGGTATAAACATTCAGAGATTACAGTTAGAATATCTGCAGTAGAACGGGCTTGCCTAAATCCATATTGATGGTCAGACAATAGTTTAGTAACTGTAAGGTGGTGGACTAGAGCTTGATTAATTATGGATTCAAATATTTTGGCGAAAAGAGGGAGGAGGCTAATTGGGCGATAATTTAATGGGTCAGTTCTTTCGCCAGAGTTTTTGTAAACTGGTACCACAGAAGCAGTTTTCCAGCAGCCAGGAAAGTAAGATTCGTTAAGGCATTTGTTAAAGAGTTTAGAGAGAACAGGAGCGACCTCAGCGGAGCATTTTTTAATAGCACAGCCGGGATGAGGTCAGGTCCACATGCTTTTGAGGCGTCTAGGTTTTTTATAATATCATGTACTTGGGAAGGCATGATCTTCAGATCATCTAGCGTGGTTTTTGTCCGCAGAGGAAAATCAGGGAGGGAATGGCTTGCTAGTTCCAAGGTAGATTTGAGGCAAACTAACTGGCAAGCATATAAGCTTTCTCAGTTGCTGTGCAAACAACCTCATGATTGTTTGATAGTTGGGGTATTGTCGATTGCCCATTATTTACTACACTATTGTAGATTTTCCAGAAATCACAAGTTCCTATTTTTTGCGCTTCAATGCGTTTCCTGGTGGTTTCAACATATTTACTCTTAACTATTGCTACTTCTTTCTTGCAATTATTTCTAGCTTCTATATACTTTTGTCTGTTTGTACATGACTTACGCTGGATTAATCTACCGTATTCATGTTGCCTCTGAGCAAAGGCAACTGCGCAAGTAGAAGTAAACCATTGGGGAGAGTGGAGTTTACTGTAGAACTTTCATATAGGAACATATGCTTCAATTGCTGCTTTGAGCCATTCAGTAATCCCATTTTCGCACTGTTCTGCTTGAAGAGAAAAGATATTTCGCCATGTTAGTTAACCTTATTGTAGTACCTTGTTGTTTTGAACAATGGCTCTTCAACTTGGGGTCGGGAGTTTAGAGTAATGTCTATCATTATTACAGCGTGATCAGCATTCCCGAGTGGGCAATGAGCCTTTGTTACACAATCATCAGGAACAGTTGTCAGAAATAGATCCAGAAGTTAGGCTTGCTGGTCCTGGCGATATGGGAGACAGGCCGGGAATGTTACTCTCTGTGTCATGGAATGGGATATAGCAAAGTTATGGATGACGCTATTAGCTGTGTCAGTGTAGTTAGAGAAGCCAAGCCAGTGTCTGTTGTGAGCGTTAAAGTCACCAAATAAATGTATATAGGCGCTAGTGTTAAGGGAGAATGCTACATCTATGCTGTCAGAGACATGATTGGTTATAGTACAGTCCTGGGTTGATGGAGAGCGATAAAGAAAATACAGGTAGCTAATGCTATGTTGTAAAGTTATTTTAAAGCACATGAAAGGCTGGTCACCTGATTCTAGTTTAAATTCTCTAGACATGGGGAGGGTGTTGCGAATATAGACTCCCAGTCCGTGTATGTGCCTGTCAGAGTCCTTACGACAAAGTGGAAGATAACCAGACATGTTAAAGATATTAGAGTGAATGGAGGAGTGCAAGTTAATTTCACTTAGTGCTAATATATCCGAGGAGGTTGCTAGGAGAAATGATTCTACATCATCTAAGTTCTCGGATATTTGTAAATGCAAGCGTAGAGGGAATAGGCGAATTGTTTGAGTGTGTGTCTGCTTCGAACGTTTTTTTGGCTTGAGCTTTCATTTCATTTTATTTCATAGTTTCAGATCTAGGGTGAGGTGCTCGGCAAAACAATTGTGCATAGCCACAAGCATGCAACAATATATATATCATCAGGGCTCCTTCAGTCTTAGACAGATCATGGATACCCACGAAGGGGTGGCTGTGTTATGTATTGTCTTATTAAGATGACGACTTATATATTTGTTGTTCGCGTTAGAGAGTTCATGTTGTGTGCAGATATATCGCGTATATATCAAGAGAGAGACAGTTCTGTATATATAAAGAGACAGGGTACATGTTAATACAAGAAAACCGAGAAGATGGAATACACAATGAGAGGAAGATACTTAGATATATAGATAGATAGACCGAGATATAGTTTGACATTTATACTTTTGACAGTTCTGTGAATGGGAGTGTTTCTATAACATTGCCACATATTTCTTTACCTATATTTGAGCAGATAATTTTCACAAAGTTCTTATAATATAAATTGACAATATCTTTTCTGTTAAATACATAACACGAAGACGCAGATACAAAAAATGAAGTTGTTTGTTTATTCCATTTCGACTGGTCAATGGCTTTGCCTATATCAAGGAATTCAAGTCTTTACATGATTCTTTCTTCTACCTTTCGCTTCACAAGGTTCGATGTCAGTCTGTCTCTGACTCACTCTTCTCACTTGTCCCCTGACTGACTCTGCTCGATTGCCTGCTGACTGACTGACTAATCTAACTAAATTCAAAACTGCTGACGTCATTGCATGACCAACACGTGCATATTAGACACATGGCATGACATGCCTCCGTGTTTAAGCATGCATTGTTACTGACATGTTTCAACCCGATTTCTCTAACCTACTTTACAAATATGTTTAATATTTTCTATTGGTCTGATGTAGATTCTTTATTTTAATTTCATTTCATTAACAGAAACAAAATTCATCATTACATTCCTTTCTCTATAAACAGATATCTAACTATGGTTAATTCTACAGTCCATTTCCAATAACATTCTGTATTTCAATAACATTCTGTATTTATTTTAACTTATGATCGGAATTCTCAATTCCAAATCTAGCTTTGCAAGTTCAAATCCTCGACTATCCTATCTCTTATTTACTCACTTACAAGAACAGGCGACTGTTCTTTATATAGACTCCTAGATCGTGTATGTGCCTGTCAGAGTCCTTATAACAAAGTAGAAGATAACCAGACATGTTAAAGATGTTAGATGGGATGGAGGAGTGCAAGTTAATTTCATTTAGTGCTAATATATCCGGGGAGTTTGCTAAGAGAAATGATTCTACATCATCTAAGTCCTCGGATATTTGTAAATGCAAGCCTCAAGGGAATAGGCGAATTGTTTGAATGTGTTTCTGCTTCGAGTGTGTTTGAGTGTGTTTCTGCTTCGAACGATTCATATTCCATAATATACCTTTCTAACTTGCATTGTCATAATTTCGACAGTAAAACGTTAGATTTTACCCGGATAATGTGAACAGATACTACACTTTTGAAAGTTTATCCCTACATGATTTTGTTACAATTTTAAAAAAGTTTTAAAAAAGCGGAAATAATATGATCGTCTTCACGTTACTTATTAGAAACCTGTTAAGGAAATATAGTAAATTTAGTTTTTACAAAACTTAATTTGCTATATTTTCTTTTAATTCAGCATAGACGTTGGACCATGACATTCAACAACGACTGAGGTTCGTGCTCAACGGCTAGCACATGTTGTAAATAACCACACTGATGAGTCTTAACGAAATATGCATGTGGATATAAAAGATATTTAATTACAATTGACAGCAACATAAAACAAACTGTAAACGTTACATTACACAAAACATAGTGTTCGTTTCAAGTCATGAGTGAGGTTACTTATCAATATAAGTGAAGCATATCTGGACAATATTCATAAAACACGTTATGGATTCCCCTTTATTTGCTGATACGTTTAGCTATAAACCAAGGGGAACAACTCGGCAATGACCACATTGGTGCAATTTTGGGGAACGCTCTTCTACACCTACTGACCATGATTTTTAAAAGTATCTGTCGAAACGTGTTTTTTTTGTGTTTTTTTTTACGTAATGTCAGTTTTTAAATGAGGATCTTTCCAAAAGTAACGCCTCTTATTTTTAACTAAAAAAAACTAAAAAGTTGAAGAGCTGCAAAGATGGGAGTGGCACCGTAATAACAAGCAACATTTTGTGCTCCAGATTTTTTTTATATAGTCACCACCATTTTTTTTTTTTATATAATCACCACCATTCTCAATGCATATTTGTCAGGCTCCTTTTTGAGCCTTAAAAGTCCGGGTCGGGCTTTGTCACTCACACCTCTACCACCATTATGAAATCGACGAACCCATCTCCTAACTGTGCTGATATTAGCTGCATCGGTTTTGTAAACGTGCAACAGGCGCCAGGGAATGTGATCGGTTTAATTCTTTTTTTCTGCATGAAAAAGTTCAATGACGTATATTTGCTTCTGACGCACGTTCATGACAGGGGTTGCTTTCTTAAAGCCTCACATCGACAATATCTGCAACAGAGAACTGGTGGTAAAAGAATATGTCATTCCCCTTAATGATCGGGCTCTTGGGACAGAAGGAAAAGATTCCTAAGTCAGAGGGGAGATTTAAGAAGAGGTAAAAATGAGAGGATGTGAAGAAAACAACGGGGGCGGGGAAGAAACACGAGAAACATTTTATTGTTATAAAATAGAACCTTCCTACCATTGTTTGTGTTTATACACTATTATTTAAAATTCTATCCCCAACATAATTACAAATAGAAAAAAGAAAATTCAAAACTCAACAAAGGTCTCTCGCTCCCACATAAGTACGTTGCTACCAGGATACTCTTAACTATGAAATAGTACGAATGTTTCAATGTTCATTATTTCTCTCTCTCTCTCTCTCTCTCTCTCTCTCTCTCTGTCTTTCTTTAATCTATCTCTCTCTGTCTCTGTCTGTCTCTCTCTCTCTCCCTCTCTCTCTCTTTGTATATATGTACGGCATAATCGCGTTGACACACCGGTTCTCGTCAGATTACCGAATGTAAGCTACGTTAAATCTGGTTAGTACCAGATGGATAACTATTTGGGAATTCTATGCGCTGTATGTGTTCTCCGCTTATCTCGGCATTTGTTTCTAGTCGTCTTGTACATAAACTTCACTTGCTAGGTGTAGTTGGAGATTGCGCACCTCCTGCCAGAAAAGTTTCAAGCGCAGGCACCGCTTCGTGGGCATCCATAGTCTGTAAAAGACCGAAGAAGCCTTTGTGTTTATATATATATATATATATATATATATATATATATATATATATATATATATATAACACAAAGGATTCTTCACTCTTCAGACGATCAGGTTTCAATCCTGGCTTGAGGTAGTTGCCTGTCTAGCCGCACTGATGTACTGTGAAACAGCGAAACAGTACTGTATGTGGATGACTATATATATATATATATATATATATATATATATATATATACTATAGATTTATCAAAGAATTTATCTTGTTAACCTCTCTGAAAGTCCTATTTTTAACACTCTTCATTTCTATTACTAACTAGCTGCATCAGTCCACGCTTTGCTGTAGCTCATTTTGGTTAGATGAAAAAAAATAGAGAAAACGCATGTTATCGACAATAATTCGATGAAAGAAAAAGTAAAACAATAAACAAAAAAAGACAGAAACTTTATAAATGATGTCTGCAATTGAAGGCCACAAAATTAAATACTAAAGAAAAGGGTGGGGGAACAAAGCGTTTAAACATGTTGTAGATCGGTTAGTCTCGAGAAATATCCACTTCGAAAATATATTTTAATGTTGTAAAGTATATAAAACAGTTATGCATGCGATTAAAATGCTATAGCAAAATTTCAAAGCAATCGTCAGGTAGTTTTTTAGATTACCGATTAGTAACAAACGAACAATTATATTTTTATTTATATAGAATGGTAAACACGTCTATACATTTTGATGGATCCCATTTTCGATTGTTTGAGTTCCTTGAATATGAATTAAATCAACCCATACTTTTTTATATTCCTACACCCAATATTTAGATATCTGAATTTTGATATGATTAGTTTTCAGTTGGTTACGAGATTCCTTTGGAATAATATATGTAGTTTTTTTATGTTTTTTATATGATTTTATTTGATTTTGTTTTAATAGATTCTCTCAGCATTTTACTGCGCCCCTTCTAAGAGTGTTAATACCATTTTTTCTTATGCTCTAATTTTATATATTCATATAATGTATCCACCCTGACAAGAACGTGGCCTTGCCGGATTTTTAGAACTGCTCTGTTTATCCCCCTAATTGGGGACTGCTCTGAGATATATAATACCATTTGTCTTGTACTCCAATTTTTTTTCTCTTGATATGAGTGTTCACCTTGAAGGGAGAGACTTCTACTACTTCTTGAAAATACTATGTCGCTCTTTCTGTTTGAGATCTTCGTACTTGTTTCTTGCTCAAATCTCGGATTAATTTTCAAGATTTTACCAGGACTGAATTCTTTACACCATTTTAAATATGTTATGACATTATTGCTCTTCGGAACTCCATTCCGAGTATTTTACTTGAATTTGTATAAAAAAATTATTTTGAATATTTTAAGGATTTTAATATGGATTACTTAAATTTTTTTAACATTTTAACGATTTTAATGTGGATTAGTTAAATTTTTTAACATTTTAAGGATTTTAATGTGGATTTTTTTAACATTTTAAGGATTTTAATGTGGATTAGTTAAATTTTTTAACATTTTAAGGATTTTAATGTGGATTAGTTAAATTTTTTAACATTTTAAGGATTTTAATATGGATTATTTAATTTTTTAAGATTTTAACGATTTTAATATGGATTAGTTAAATTTTTTAACATTTTAAGGATTTTAATGCGGATTACTTAAATTTTAAAAAAAAACATTTTAAGGATTTTAATGTGGATTATTTAAAATTTTGATTTTGCTTCCTTCACTTTTGGATATTTTCAAATTTTATATTTCCGTATCCCTTTTTTGTGTTTTCTGTCTCCAATTTTACTTATTCATGTTTCCGTCACCTTATCTCATTACCTTTTTCTTTTATTTGTTCTTCTTTTATTTCTCACTAATCCCTATTTTCTTATTACCATGATTTATATTCTACCCTTCTGAATTTTGTTT